>NC_053396.1:171645195-171960222 GCF_905171765.1 Bufo bufo | reverse complement strand
AGTTCAGGTCTGAAGTCACTTTGCGAGGCTTACATAATAGAAATCACCCAAAAATGTCCCCATTCTATAAACTACCCCCCTCAAGGTATTCACAACTGATTTTACAAACTTTGTTAACCCTTTAGGGGTTTCCATTTTAATCCATTTTTTCCAGTAACAAAGCAAGGGTTAACAGCCAAACAAAATGCTTTATTTATTTCTCTGATTCTGTAGTTTGCAGAAACACCCGATATGTGGCCGTAAACTACTGTACGGGCACACAGTAGGGCGTAGAGGGAAAGGTGCGAGTATGGTTTTTAGAAGGCAGATTTTGCTGGACTGGTTTTTTTGACACCATGTAACATTTGAAGCCCCCCTGATGCACCCCTAGAGTAGAAACTCCATAAAAGTGACCGCATCTAAGAAACTACACCCCTTAAGGTATTCAAAACTGATTTTACAAACTTTGTTAACACTTTAGGTGTTGCACAAGATTTAATGGAAAATAGAGATACAATTTAAAAATTTCACTTTTTTGGCAGATTTTCCATTTTAATATTTTTTTTTCCAGTTACAAAGCAAGGGTTAACAGCCAAACAAAACTCATTATTTATGGCCCTGATTCTGTAGTTTACAGAAACACCACATATGTGGTCGTAAACTGCTGTACGGGCACACGGCAGGGCGCATAAGGAAAGGAATGCCATACGGTTTTTGGAAGGCAGATTTTACTAGACTGTTTTATTGGACACCATGTCCCATTTGAAGCCCCCCTAATGCACCCCTAGAGTAGAAACTCCAAAAAAGTGACCCATTTTAGAAACTACGGGATAGGGTGGAAGTTTTGTTGGTACTAGTTTAGGGTACATATGATTTTTGGTTGCTCTATATTATACTTTTTGTGAGGCAAGGTAACAAGAATTAGTTTTTTTTTGGCACCGTTTTTTTTTTTTTTGTTATTTACAACTAGGGATGAGTGAACCCGAACTGTATGTTTTGGGGTGTCCGTGACACGGACCCGAACCCGAACATTTTCGTAAAAGTTCGGGTTCTGTGCTCGGCGCTTTCTTGGCGCTTTTTGAAAGGCTGCAAAGCAGCCAATCAACAAGCGTCATACTACTTGACCGAAGAGGCCATCACAACTTGCCTACTATTGGCATGGCTGTGATTGGCCAGTGCAGCATGTGACCCAGCCTCTATATAAGCTTGGGTCACGTTGCGCTGCACGTCACTCTGCTGATTCAAGCATAGGGAGAGGTTGCAGCTGCGACGTTAGGGCGAGATTAGGCAGATTAACTCCTCCAAAAGACTTCATTCTGTGATCGATCTGCAGCTGTGGATCATTGAAGTGATAATATCGACTTGCTCACTTTTTTGAGGCTGCCCAGAGCGTTTTTAGATCACTTTTTTTCTGGGGTGATCGGCGGCCATTTTGTGACTTGTGGTGCGCCAGCACAAGCTATCACCAAGTGTATTTAACCATCAATAGTGTGGTTATTTTGTGCTATATCCTACATCAGCTGCAGGCTGAGCCTGTGTCACCGAAGTGCATTTAACCATCAACAGTCTGGTTATTTTTTGGCCATATACTACATCAGCTGCAGGCTGAGCCTGTGTCACCGAAGTGCATTTAACCATCAACAGTCTGGTTATTTTTTGGCCATATACTACATCAGCTGCAGGCTGAGCCTGTGTCATCGAAGTGCATTTAACCATCAACAGTCTGGTTATTTTTTGGCCATATACTACATCTGGTGCAGGCTGAGCCTGTGTCACCCAAGTGCATTTAACCATCAACAGTCTGGTTATTTTTTGGCCATATACTACATCAGGGGCAAGTTGAGCCTGTCACCCAGCGCCTAAAAAATAGACCTGACATTTCTATTCAACCAAATCTGTACTGTTTTAGCTGGTCAAGTTATTTGTAGTGACCGTAAAAGCACACTTTTTGTTCTGGGTTGAAAAACTATTCCCAAATTTGCCATTCTCAAAATTGTGGTGAACGGGAACAATGAGGAAAACATCTAATAAGGGACGTGGACGTGGACATGGTCGTGGTGGTGTTAGTGGACCCTCTGGTGCTGGAAGAGGACGTGGCCGTTCTGCCACAGCCACACGTCCTAGTGAACCAACTACCTCAGGTCCCAGTAGCCAGCAGAATTTACAGCGATATTTGGTGGGGCCCAATGCCGTTCTAAGGATGGTAAGGCCTGAGCAGGTACAGGCATTAGTCAATTGGGTGGCCGACAGTGGATCCAGCACGTTCACATTATCTCCCACCCAGTCTTCTGCAGAAAGCGCACAGATGGCGCATGAAAACCAAGCCCATCGGTCTGTCACATCACCCCCATGCATATCAGGGAAACTGTCTGAGCCTCAAGTTATGCAGCAGTCTCTTATGCTGTTTGAAGACTGTGCTGCCAGGGTTTCCCAAGGGCATCCACCTAGCCCTTCCCCAGGGGTGGAAGAGATAGAATGCACTAACGCACAACCACTTATTTTTCCTGATGATGAGGACATGGGAATACCACCTCAGCACGTCTCTGATGATGACGAAATACAGGTGCCAACTGCTGCGTCTTTCTGCAGTGTGCAGACTGAACAGGAGGTCAGGGATCAAGACTGGGTGGAAGACGATGCAGGGGACGATGAGGTCCTAGACCCCACATGGAATGAAGGTCGTGCCACTGACTTTCACAGTTCGGAGGAAGAGGCAGTGGTGGGACCGAGCCAACAGCGTAGCAAAAGAGGGAGCAGTGGGCAAAATCAGAACACCCGCCGCCAAGAGACTCCGCCTGCTACTGACCGCCGCATGCAAAGCATGAACTGCAGTGGAGTAAACACCTTAAAAACAAGGAAGTCACTCAGGCTCCCCCTGCTACCTCTTCTGCTGTTGCCGCCTCGGCCTCTTCTGCTGCTGCCGCCGCCTCGGCCTCTTCCTCCGCCTCTGGAGGAACGTTGGTACCTGCCGCCCAGCAAACATGGGATGTACCACCAACACCACCACCTGCGTCACCAAGCATCTCAACCATGTCACACGGCAGCGTTCAGCTCTCCATCTCACAAACATTTGAGAGAAAGCGTAAATTCCCACCTAGCCACCCTCGATCCCTGGCCCTGAATGCCAGCATTTCTAAACTACTGGCCTATGAAATGCTGTCATTTAGGCTGGTGGACACACACAGCTTCAAACAGCTCATGTCGCTTGCTGTCCCACAGTATGTTGTTCCCAGCCGCCACTACTTCTCCAAGAGAGCCGTGCCTTCCCTGCACAAACAAGTGTCCGATAAAATCAAGTGTGCACTGCGCAACGCCATCTGTGGCAAGGTCCACCTAACCACAGATACGTGGACCAGTAAGCACGGCCAGGGACGCTATATCTCCCTAACTGCAAACTGGGTAAATGTAGTGGCGGCTGGGCCCCAGGCGGAGAGCTGTTTGGCGCACGTCCTTCCGCCGCCAAGGATCGCAGGGCAACATTCTTTGCCTCCTGTCTCCTCCTCCTCCTACTCAGCTTCCTCCTCCTCTTCTTCCACCTGCTCATCCAGTCAGCCACACACCTTCACCACCAACTTCAGCACAGCCCGGGGTAAACGTCAGCAGGCCGTTCTGAAGCTCATATGTTTGGGGGACAGGCCCCACACCGCACAGGAGTTGTGGGGGGGTATAGAACAACAGACCGACGAGTGGTTGCTGCCGGTGAGCCTCAAGCCCGGCCTGGTGGTGTGCGATAATGGGCGAAATCTCGTTGCAGCTCTGGGACTAGCCGGTTTGACGCACATCCCTTGCCTGGCGCATGTGCTGAATTTGGTGGTGCAGAAGTTCATTCGCAACTACCCCGACATGTCAGAGCTGCTGCATAAAGTGCGGGCCGTCTGTTCGCGCTTCCGGCGTTCACACCCTGCCGCTGCTCGCCTGTCTGCGCTACAGCGTAACTTCGGCCTTCCCGCTCACCGCCTCATATGCGACGTACCCACCAGGTGGAACTCCACCTTGCATATGCTGGACAGACTGTGCGAGCAGCAGCAGGCCATAGTGAAGTTTCAGATGCAGCATGCACGGGTCAGTCGCACTGCGGATCAGACACACTTCACCACCAATGACTGGGCCTCCAAGCGAGACCTGTGTGCCCTGTTGCGCTGTTTCGAGTACTCCACCAACATGGCCAGTGGCGATGACGCCGTTATCAGCGTTACAATACCACTTCTATGTCTCCTTGAGAAAACACTTAGGGCGATGATGGAAGAGGAGGTGGCCCAGGAGGAAGAGGAGGAAGAGGGGTCATTTTTAGCACTTTCAGGCCAGTCTCTTCGAAGTGACTCAGAGGGAGGTTTTTTGCAACACCAGAGGCCAGGTACAAATGTGGCCAGACAGGGCCCACTGCTGGAGGACGAGGATGAGGTGTAGGTGGAGGAGGATGAAGATGAAGCATGTTCACAGCGGGGTGGCACCCAAAGCAGCTCGGGCCCATCACTGGTGCGTGGCTGGGGGGAAACACAGGACGATGACGATACGCCTCCCACAGAGGACAGCTTGTCCTTACCTCTGGGCAGCCTGGCACACATGAGCGACTACATGCTGCAGTACCTGCGCAACGACAGCAGAGTTGCCCACATTTTAACGTGTGCGGACTACTGGGTTGCCACCCTGCTGGATCCCCGGTACAAAGTCAATGTGCCCACCTTACTTCCTACACTGGAGCGTGATAGGAAGATGCGCGAGTACAAGCGCACGTTGGTAGACGCGCTACTGAGAGCATTCCCAAATGTCACAGGGGAACCAGTGGAAGCCCAAGGCGAAGGCAGAGGAGGAGCAAGAGGTCGCCAACGCAGCTGTGTCACGGCCAGCTCCTCTGAGGGCAGGGTTAGCATGGCAGAGATGTGAAAAAGTTTTGTCACCACGCCACAGCTAACTGCACCACCACGTGATACGGAACGTGTTAGCAGGAGGCAACATTTCACTAACATGGTGGAACAGTACCTGTGCACACCCCTCCACGTACTGACTGATGGTTCGGCCCCATTCAACTTCTGGGTCTCCAAATTGTCCACGTGGCCAGAGCTAGCCTTTTATGCCTTGGAGGTGCTGGCCTGCCCGGCGGCCAGCGTTTTGTCTGAACGTGTATTCAGCACGGCAGGGGGCGTCATTACAGACAAACGCAGCCGCCTGTCTACAGCCAATGTGGACAAGCTGACGTTCATAAAAATGAACCAGGCATGGATCCCACAGGACCTGTCCATCCCTTGTGCAGATTAGATATTAACTACCTCCCCTTAACAATATATTATTCTACTCCAGGGCACTTCCTCATTCAATACTATTTTTAATTTCATTTTACCATTATATTGCGGGGCAACCCAAAGTTGAATGAACCTCTCCTCTGTCTGGGTGCCGGGGCCTAAATGTGTGACAGTGGCCTGTTCCAGTGGTAGGTGACGTGAAGCCTGATTCTCTGCTATGACATGAAGACTTATTCTGTGCTGACATGAAGCCAGATTCTCTGTTACGCGACCTCTCTCCTCTGCCTGGGTGCCTGGGCCTAAATATGTGACAGTGGCCTGTTCCAGTGGTGGGTGACGTGAAGCCTGATTCTCTGCTATGACATGAAGACAGATTCTGTGCTGACATAAGGCCAGATTCTCTTTTACGGGACCTCTCTCCTCTGCCTGGGTGCCTGGGCCTAAATATGTGACAGTGTCCTGTTCCAGTGGTTGGTGACGTGAAGCCTGATTCTCTGCTATGACATGAAGACAGATTCTGCGCTGACATAAGGCCAGATTCTCTGTTACAGGACCTCTCTCCTCTGCCTGGGTCTAAATATGTGACAGTGGCCTGTTCCAGTGGTGGGTGACGTGAAGCCTGATTCTCTGCTATGACATGAAGACAGATTCTGTGCTGACATAAGGCCAGATTCTCTGTTACGGGACCTCTCTCCTCTGCCTGTGTGCCTGGGCCTAAATATGTGACAGTGGCCTGTTCCAGTGGTGGGTGACGTGAAGCCTGATTCTCTGCTATGACATGAAGACAGATTCTGCGCTGACATAAGGCCAGATTCTCTGTTACGGGACCTCTCTCCTCTGCCTGGGTGCCTGGGCCTAAATGTGTGACAGTGGCCTGTTCCAGTGGTGGGTGACTTGAAGCCTGATTCTCTGCTATGACATGAAGACAGATTCTGCGCTGACATAAGGCCAGATTCTCTGTTACGGGACCTCTCTCCTCTGCCTAGGTGCCTGGGCCTAAATGTGTGACAGTGGCCTGTTCCAGTGGTGGGTGACGTGAAGCCTGATTCTCTGCTATGACATGAAGACAGATTCTGCGCTGACATAAGGCCAGATTCTCTGTTACGGGACCTCTCTCCTCTGCCTGGGTGCCTGGGCCTAAATGTGTGACAGTGGCCTGTTCCAGTGGTGGGTGACGTGAAGCCTGATTCTCTGCTATGACATGAAGACAGATTCTGCGCTGACATAAGGCCAGATTCTCTGTTACGGGACCTCTCTCCTCTGCCTGGGTGCCTGGGCCTAAATGTGTGACAGTGGCCTGTTCCAGTGGTGGGTGACGTGAAGCCTGATTCTCTGCTATGACATGAAGACAGATTCTGTGCTGACATAAGGCCAGATTCTCTGTTACGGGACCTCTCTCCTCTGCCTGGGTGCCTGGGCCTAAATGTGTGACAGTGGCCTGTTCCAGTGGTGGGTGACGTGAAGCCTGATTCTCTGCTATGACATGAAGACAGATTCTGCGCTGACATAAGGCCAGATTCTCTGTTACGGGACCTCTCTCCTCTGCCTGGGTGCCTGGGCCTAAATGTGTGACAGTGGCCTGTTCCAGTGGTGGGTGACGTGAAGCCTGATTCTCTGCTATGACATGAAAACAGATTCTGCGCTGACATAAGGCCAGATTCTCTGTTACGGGACCTCTCTCCTCTGCCTGGGTCTAAATGTGTGACAGTGGCCTGTTCCAGTGGTGGGTGACGTGAAGCCTGATTCTCTGCTATGACATGAAGACAGATTCTGTGCTGACATAAGGCCAGTTTCTCTGTTACGGGACCTCTCTCCTCTGCCTGGGTGCCTGGGCCTAAATATGTGACAGTGGCCTGTTCCAGTGGTGGGTGACGTGAAGCCTGATTCTCTGCTATGACATGAAGACAGATTCTGCGCTGACATAAGGCCAGATTCTCTGTTACGGGACCGCTCTCCTCTGTCTGGGTGCCGGGGCCTAAATATGTGACAGTGGCCTCTTCCAGTGGTGGGTGACATGAAGCCTGATTCTCTGCTATGGCATGAAGAGACTGATTCTCTGCTGACATGAAGCCAGATTCTTTGCTATGGCATGAAGAGACTGATTCTCTGCTGACGTGAAGCCAGATTCTCTGCTATGGGACCTCTGTCCAATTGATATTGGGTCATTTTTATTTTTTGTATTTTTATTTTAATTCATTTCCCTATCCACATTTGTTTGCAGGGGATTTACCTACATGTTGCTGCCTTTTGCAGCCCTCTAGCTCTTTCCTGGGCTGTTTTACAGCCTTTTTAGTGCCCAAAAGTTCGGGTCCCCATTGACTTCAATGGGGTTCGGGTTCGGGACGAAGTTCGGGTCCGGTTCGGATCCCGAACCCGAACATTTCCGGGAAGTTCGGCCGAACTTCTCGAACCCGAACATCCAGGTGTTCGCTCAACTCTATTTACAACATTCATCTGACAGGTTAGATCATGTGGTATTTTTATAGAGCAGGTTGTCACGGAAGCGGCGATACCTAATATGTATACAATTTTTCTTATTTATGTAAGTTTTACACAATGATTTCATTTTTGAAACAAAAAAAAATCATGTTTTAGTGTCTCCATAGTCTGAGAGCCATAGTTTTTTCAGTTTTTGGGCGATTATCTTAGGTAGGGTCTCATTTTTTGTGGGATGAGATGACTGTTTGATTGGAACTATTTTGGGGTGCATATAACTTTTTGATCGCTTGCTATTACACTTTTTGTGACGTAAGATGACAAAAAATGGCTTTTTTTACACCGTTTTTATTTTTATTTTTTAACGGTGTTTACCTGAGGGGTTAGGTCATGTGATATTTTTATAGAGCCGATCGATATGGACGCGGAGATACCTAATATGTATACTTTTTTTTATTTATTTAAGTTTTACACAATGATTTAATTTTTGAAACAAAAAAAATCATGTTTTAGTGTTTCCATAGTCTAAGAGCCATAGTTTTTTCAGTTTTTGGGCGATTATCTTGGGTAGGGTATGATTTTTGCAGGATGAGATGACGGTTTGATTGGTACTATTTTGGCGTACATGCATTTTTTTGGATCACTTTTATTACCTTTTTTGGGAAGTAAGGTGGGCAAAATTTCAATTTCCTTATAGTTTAAATTTTTTTATTTTTATGGCGTTCACCGTGTGGGGAAAGTAACATGACAGTTTAATATATCAGATCGTTACGGATGTGGCGATACCTAATATGTGTAGTGTATTTTATTTTTTAAATTTTTATTCAGCGATAAATGTGTTTTTTTTATCTTAACTTTTTTCACTTTTTAAAAAAAATAATTGACCCAGACCCACTTGTCTGAACAGATCTATGCCTTTAGCACAGATCTGTTCAGCACCATGGACAGCAGGATGCCTGAGAAGGTGTCCTGTTGCCATGGGAACCTTCCCCGTCTGCTCAGTTGTGGCCACAACTGCGCAGACGGGGAAGGGTAAGGAGGGGGGCTCCCTCCCTCTGTCACCCCATCCTGTCGGGGGGCTGCAAAGGCACAGCAGCCCCCCCGATGGAAGAGGGAGGGAGCCCCCTCTTACTGTTAACTTTTTCCATACAGCGGTCTGTACGGACCGCGGTATGGAAAGGGTTAAACGGCTGACATCACAGCACAGATGTCAGCCGTTTATACCAGAGTGTCAGCAATGTGCTGACACTCTGGTATACCCACTGAACACCAATGATTATTCAAGAGGAGGCGGGCGGGGGATCGCGATCCCGCCTGCCGCACCACCCGCCTCTCGCACCGCCCGCAACACCCCCCCTGCACCACCTGCCGCCATAAAATCATTCAGGGGTGCAGGGGGGGTAAAAAAAACTTCATATGGGGCATTTTAAAGTTTGATCCCCGTGGTCAGGGACCGCGGGGATCAGAATCGGCAGAAAGCGCAGCAAACCGCAGGTCTGAATTGACCTGCGGTTTACTGCGATCGCCGATACGGGGGGTATCACATGACCTCCCCGCATTGTGACAGGATGCCGGCTGAATGATTTCAGCCTGCATCCTGTTCGGATTAACCCCCGCAGCGCCGCAATCTCATTTTAATCTCATGACGTACCGGTACGTCATGGGTCCTTAAGGACTCGGGAAACATGCCGTACCGGTACGTCATGCGTCCCTAAGGGGTTAAAGGGTTTCTACCACCAGAGTTTGACATTTTTCGCTGACTGACACTAGCGATCTGCTAGTGTCTGCACTACCTAACAGTGCTTTTGTTTCACCTTTGTCTGCTGCCGTTAAGCTTAAAAACATACTTTTATTGATATGCAAATGAGCCTCTAGGTGCTATGGGGGCGTCTTTTCAGCACCTAGAGGCTCCGTCTACTCACTATTTCTGCCGCCCACCGCGTTCCTCCAGCCCGCCCCTCTCCTCTAGATTTACAGCCTACTTCTCCCCTATCGTGGCCGAATTGCTTCTGTATTCGGCGCAGGCGCAGTGACTGTCGGACTGCTCCCTGCGCCGAGCGTAGTGACTGTTGGACTGCTCCCCGTGCCGGCATCTTCACTGCGCCTGGGCCAATTACGGCGCAGGGAGCAGTCCGACAGTCACTGCGCCTGCGCCGAATACAGAAGCGCACGGCGCAGGTGCGGGAATTCAAGCTGGAGTGAGGTTGGCTGTCAATCAAGAGGAGCGAGGCGGGCTGGAGGGACGCGGTGGGCGGCAGAAATAGTGAGTAGACGGAGCCTCTAGGTGCTGAAAAGACGCCCCCATAGCACCTAGAGGCTCATTTGCAAATCAATAGAAGTATGTTTTTAAGCTTAACGGCAGCAGACAAAGGTGATACAAAAGCACTGTAGAAGTGGGCTATTTTTAATGTTTGTTGAGGCCGAAAATGTATGGGAGTATGAGGCTGCGTATGTGGACCAAATAAGGAGTCAGAGAGCCGCACCAATTTCGGGGGCTGCCGCATAGTGCTGCGCCAAGTTCAGAGTAGGTCCCACTCAAAGAGGCAACATTGACGTGGTGAGTGGGCTTATTATTAGAGATGTCGCGAACATAAAATTTTCCGTTCGCGAACGCGAATTTCTGCAAATGTTCGCGAACGGGCGAACCGCCATAGACTTCAATAGGCGAATTTTAAAACCCACAGGGACTCTTTCTAGCCACAGTAGTGATGGAAAAGTTGTTTTAAGGGGACTAACACCTGGACTGTGGCATGCCGGAGGGGGATCCATGGCAAAACTCCCATGGAAAATTACGTAGTTGACGCAGAGTTGGATTTTAATCCATAAAGGGCATAAATCACCTAACAATCCCAAAAATTTTTGAACAACGTGGTTTAAAACATCCAGTGTGTGTATACGATCAGGTATGATGTTGTATTGATCAGGTAGTGTAAGGGTTACGCCCGCTTCACAGACATTGACAGACCAAACTCCCCTTTTAATGCACCGCAAACAGTCCATTTGCCCAACCACAAACTTCCCATTTGCACAAGGTTGGATACCAAGCTAGCCATGTCCCGTTGATGTCATTGAAGGTTTCTTCCTCCACCCAGCCACGTACAACACCAAGGGTCCCAGAAAGGTGAATTAAATAGATTTTTCGAACGGGGAGATGGTTAAAAAAAAGCTGGCTCCCTCCCCTACAGTTTGAATCCACGCCACAGAAAAATATTAAATAGAATTTTTTTTATCTGAAAGGTATTTGAGTGAGTGACACCCTGTAACGGTATGAGTGGGTGGAGGCCTAGCCAGTGGCCACAGTACAGTCTGTGTGGGCCTGACACACACTGGCTTGCAACTGTGATTATATCACAGAAAAAGATTAAATAGAATTTTTTTTTATCTGCGAGGTATTTTCTGTCACACCCTGAATGAATGGTGTGCACACAGGGTGTGACAGAAAATACCTCGCAGATAAAAAGAAATTCTATTTAATCTTTTTCTGTGATATAATCACACGGGCAGGCAACTGCAATATATATATATATATATATATATAAAAAAAAAGCAGACTGATGTACCAGCCCTGAAAAGGGCTTTTTGGGGTGCTGTCAGGACGCTGTCCTTACAGCAGATGAGTCTGTGGACACAGAACACTGCCCCAGCTAACGCTTTCCCTATTGAATCAGCAGCAGCAGCACTGTCCCTCCTCTCGCTGAGAATGCAGCTTCCGAATGAATCTAAAATGGATGCTGTCCAGGAGGTGGGAGGGTCTGGGAGGGAGGGTCTGCTGCTGATTGGCTGGAATGTGTCTGCTGACTGTGAGGTACACGGTCAAAGTTTACTCAATGATGATGTATAGGGAGCGGACCGAACATCGCAAATGTTCGCCCGCCGCAATGAACGCGAACAAACTATGTTCGCCGGCGAACTATTCAGAACATCTCTACTTATTATGCCCTTTGATCAAAATGTACACTAATGCCTCTTGAATAAGTATACAATATAGGGGGCAGTACACTGAATATTGTGCTGAGAAGAGAGTTTAATTAGATCAATGCATAGCTTGTGGATGTGCTATCCACTTCTCTTTTTCTCATTTGATACATGAATAACTATAATATTACAGTATGATGGATGCAAAGGAGGTATTTTGCGCCGCAAAAAATGGGTTTATGTCACCCACAGCGTTAACAGACTGATTAACTATTCTTTTACACTGTGATGGATGCAAAAGACGTGTTTTGCACCCCAAAAATGGGTTTGTGTCACCGACAGAATTAACAGCCAGATTAAGTATTCTATTTCTGTGTGACGGATGCAAAGGAGGTGTTTTGCACCCCAAAAAAATGGCTATAGCTCACACACAGAATTAATAGCTCGATTAAGTATCAAATTTCTTTGGCACTGGTACAAAGGTGTTGTAATTGCAACGCGCCGCCCCAGGGCCCTATCGCATCCCAGGTCTAGTGGAATGCAGAGTGGTGTGGTGTGACCTATATGTGTCACGGTGCTCCTACCTGGATACAGCGGTACCCCAGGCTTAGGGTCCGAAGCAAATAAAGGGTCCATACCTGGTAAACTTTAACAGCAGCTTTTCTTGGGTAAACTTGATTCCACACAGTATTCAGGCTTTTCTTACATTCAGGCTTTCTTTTGGCTCCAGCTTTGGAATAAACTGGCAGGCAAACTTGGTGACTGCGCTTTCTCTCTTTCTCTGCTGGGATGACAGGCTTGCTAAATAACTCTGCTTTCTTTCTCTCTGCTGTGCTAAACTCTGCTTGGGTCTGTTTACTGGACTTTCAGCTGGTTCTGGTATCCTTGGATTGGGGTGCCTTAGGCTGTGATCCCCCTCTTGACACTCAGTAAAATAAATTAGCATGGAGTCCGGGTGCTTTACAAGCTACTTCTCTTTTGTGGCTCTTGCTCCAGCTGAAGAACACTTGACTCTGGCTGCTATAACTTTCATGTCTTCTCAGCTCCAATATGGAGTCTAAACTGCAATAAACTAGAACTGCAACCCCCTCCCTCCTGATAGGAAGCTGAACTGGCCCACATCTGCCCAAAGAGGGGGGGGGGGGGGGGGGGAGAGAGAGAATGGAATGGTGAGTCTGCCACATAGAGGTTTAAAAAAAAAATACAACTCACCCTAAAATACAACTAGACCCCAAAAAACGGTATGGTAATAAACTGTGTAAACGTCTCTATAGCAAACAAGTCACTGAGAATAAAATAATACATTTTTATTGAAGTGATCAGACAGAAAAGGGGAGTAGATTCCCTCAGTGATTGGGCACACTAGTAGGGAAAGTTTCTAAAAGGTGCACATTGGGCAAATGTATAAATAAGTCTTGTGCAGAAATAGAAGATAGTGCTACTGAATGGGTCAAGAGCACCGGTAGGCGTGATAATGTAGTGTCCCACATATGTGTGAATGGGCCACTCCAAATTGCTATATGTCATTTTATATCATTTTATGCATTTCCTTTATCAATGCTGCTAAATTCCTATTACAGGCTGGTAAATGCACTACATATATCTGACACTAGGTGGTGCACTAACCACATTTATACAGGTCAGCCACAGGAAGTTAGTGAGTAGAAGAGTAGAAGGTTAGGAGTGTGGAGGAGGAAAGGAGAGGAGACAGACCTCCTGGTCCAGGGGGTAAAATGCCTGAACTTTTGGAATCCAGAACCAGGATTTATTAATCCTACATTATAGAGCCACTGACCAGGCACTACTTGAACTATAGTTGTGACAACCTTTTCAAAGAATGGAGCATAGAGTTTGCCTGCCATGAGGGAGACCGACCATGGGTTTATACTAATAGTTACCGAGGATGTAAAGTATATTGAAAGACTGAATAGCCAGAGCAAGATCAGGAACCAAGTAAAGTAAGATCATCATGCCTACTACAGTTGAGCTAGAACCTACCTACACCACCTCACTAAGCCTGTTATTGGGATTTACAGCTTCACCATCTTCATTCATGACAAAGTGCTGCTATGATTATTGCAAGATTACCAACTACAAGTAAAGTTCCTCTTTGGTTCAACCTCTGCCTCTCTCATCATTCTACTTCATCTCCCAATTGCACCTTACGGTGCTGGCGTCCCGAACACAGGGGCCCAGCCACCAAAGCACCATAAGCGTTACCCAACTACAATCAAGGGCACCTCAACTTCCATCTGGCTGGTGTTCACTGCAATAGAGAGTGCCCCGGAATATTTAGTGCTATCTTCCCCTCCACTGCAGGCTGGCCCAGGGAGCTACAGAAAAGTGAGTACAACTACTACACCCATTAAGCCCACCACTAACGCTCACATATTGCCCCTGTGGTCTGGCACATTGCAATAACAACACGCTATATTGTTCAGACTGGCTTATTGACCCAGTGGGTGTACTCTGCAGGCTTGTATATATCAAGGAGTACCACCTTGTATTGTTCTATGATTCTAGTGAAAAAAGTATGGTTAGGTATTAACCCTAGTATAATCCAGTGGAGCGCACCTGCACCAGTCACCTGTATAACTGCAGTGCACTGCACACAACCAAATTGGTTGGCACTGATTAGTCACTCATTCATACGGACCTAAAGTGCCACTATAAAACCCCACACACACCAGTAAACAGCTAATTAGTCCCGTTCAACTAGCAGAGGCATTCATGGCCTCACAAAGTGTCCCACTCGATGCGTTTCATCACCCAAAGGGTGAATCATCAGGAGCCAGCTTAGTTAAATTAAACGCTAGGATAAGGAGCTGCAAAGACACCGCCCCATGGGAGGTATGTGGCAGCGTGTCCGGCACTGGTATGGCCGTAGCGTGGCCGCCGAAACTGCCGGCTTTTAAACGGGAAGATTTGCCCCAAAAGAGGCTTGATCAGCGCATTGGCCAGTAGGGGGAAGGAGTGATGAGAGATGTTCTCCCCGATACCCGGCCGTGCGAGATGTACCAAAGGAGCCTAGAAAAAAGTAAAACATGTAGACTATGTTATACTGGCAGGATAAAAAGACATCAGTATCCGCGGTGGATACGGGGACAAAGACAGACACATCAGTTGTAGAAGAAGTTATAAAAAGTAGGTAATTATTTACATCAGTACAACAGGGCAGACGGGACCATTTCCCACCTGTGTCCCCGATGAAAAGTAATCCAAGGGAGGTGCTATGGCAAGTAGAAATGATGGTAAGTCCATGGAACATGGGCAAGCTTCAATAGACAGCATTGCTGAACAATTATACAAACATCCATCTGTGTGAGTGAGAATTATCACACATCTGGAGTAAATGAGAGTGGTATAATACCACCAATAGAAATCGATAATCCACGAGATGGAGCAAAGGCCAACTAGAACCCCAACTATTTTTCTATAGCCCCTCCCCAAAAAAATAAAAATACTGTGAAAACAACTCTAAATGCTTTGTGTGAATCATGCCTCATCAGCACTGCATCCCTCATATGTATAGCAACTGTTTCCGTTAGACAAGATTTTGGTTTCTCTTAGCCTGTAATGGCAAGCATGGATATTAAAGGGGTTATACAGTAATATATAATGATGACCTATCCTCAGGTGGGGGTCCAAGTCCCAGCACCCCAATATTAGGCCTATTTCATGCGCAGATGGCAACACAACGGTTGATAAATGAGACGGGACTGCCCTTTTCCCTGTCCGTGCACCGCCCCCCTTATTTAGACATGACCTGAGTAGAAGAAAAATGGGAAAAACTCACAGATTGCAGCGCAAAAGTTAGTAAATCCGCAACAGATATAAGCCAAAAAGTGCAATATATCTGTTCATAAGTAACCCCCGAAAATTACACAGCTCCCTTGCTGGTGGAGATTTCCCTTCTGACAGACGGACCTGCACAGATTATTAACGGTGGTGCTTCTGATGCCAGCAGGGGATAGATTAAGACCGGCATGTAATAGACCAGTCATGATTAATGTCCTCTAAAGATGATTCAGTGTCAGGAACCTGCCAGATATCGGTATGTGGACCATTGAAGAGCGCAACAAGTGTTATAATGCAGAATGATGAGATCAATGTAACATAAGGCGTCTTACAGAGACAAGTCTCCAGGATTCAGCAGGACGGTCCTGCACTGCTGCCATTGTTCCAGGACGCCACGTCCCATACGGATAGAAGGGATCGGTAATAGATTATTCTTCCAGGGCAGACTTCTACTTCTTGTCCTGCTGATTGGCTGCTCTTCTGTAACTCCCTGTTGGTAGCATATAGAAGGTAAGTGTATGGGCATTGTAGTTGGCTGTTTCTGCTAAAGGGGTCGTCTCAGTTATTGAAAAAAAATCTAACATCAGCAATATTTGTGATAATATAACATATAATTACATATTTTATCCCCCACTGCTTCCAGTGCTGCCACCATGATCCTCTCCCCCATCCATGATGTCATCTTTGTTGCAGAGTTGCTGTGCCCATATACCCCGGATACGTCTCCAGCCCATCACTAAGCAGCATGTGAGACATGACCACTGAGGACGGTGATTGGCTGCAGTGGTTACATGCAATTTACATCAAAGTCAAGCCAAACACAGGAAGGATGGGAGTAGTAGTGCTGGAAGTGGCGTCTGTTTATTTGGCAGCAGTGATTACATCCCCATATACTCTACACAACTGATGCAGCCAATTACTGGCTTCAGTGGTCATGTGCCATATGCTGCTAAGGCCAGTGAACGGCTGCAGTGGTGTCCGGGCTATAGAAGCATATGTCACTGCTGCAGCCAAGAAGATGATGTCATGGTTGTATTGGCCATGAGGGTTGTAGTGACAGCACTGGAAGCAATGAGAAATAAGATAGGTGAATAGATATTATTTTATCATATTAGATGTCCAGGCTGATTATTTAATGACTTGGACAACGCCTTTAAGTTAAACATTTTATTAATACACGAAGGTGACCATGTATAGTCAGTAATAATCTTGTATTATGGACGCCATTGATTGTAAATCTTCGCTCATTTATTCTTGTATTGTAAGATTCAATAAAGATGAAAATTGTATTAAAAATAGCTTTTTAAAAATGACATAATAAGTAAACAGCAGCGATCCCACAGCCTGAGAATTATATGTTATTAAAATGTTAGAGAAATGTCATCCAGACACCAATATCGTCTGTGTTATAATAATCCACCTCGCTGCCATATCGCCAATGGATGAAGTACAAATAGTCTTCATTTTTATCCTAAACCTTTATTCTATATAGTAATGTATATGTAGTAACATCACAGCCCCCATGTCACATGACCAGTAATGTCCATATGATGATGTCATAATATCACATAAGCAATAATGAGAATCTAATGATGTCACAAACGGGAAGGCATAAAAAGCCCAGTCACCCAAAGTTCCATTGAGGGTTTCTGTAGGCGTTTGCAGAGCGAGGATCGTTCTGTGCGGTTTTTTGCAAATATGGCAAAAAGAAAGAGCTGGAAGCGAATTATCGTTCTGTCCGACTCATCGGACAGCAGTGAGGATGAGGATTTACATCAGGTGAGTGACACTAACTGTGAACTTAAAATTATATGCTACAGTATAAACGTAATGGGCCAAAACTATAATTCTAGACAGGGGATATATTATACCAGTCCTGACCTCATCTGCATAGTATACACCAGGACAATAGCAAACACATGGCAGTCATTATAATTAGCATTGGGATTGTAGATTCCATAAGTGGGACCATTGTGCAGTTCTTTATTTCATGTTTCCTTATTATTCCAGACTCATCCAAGAAAGAAGCCGGTTCCCAGGTCTCCAGGACTAGAGGACGAAAATGGCTTCACCACCACCATCTTATCTGGACAACCAGGTACAGTGCTTTTAATGAGGACTTTTCATAGGAAACAGAAAGATCGGATCTCAGCTGGACATCTGGGATGTTTCTCCAACCATAGATGTCCATGAGATAACTTACCATATAGTGTCAGTGTTAATATGGACAGATTCTGGGTGGATTGCTGAGTAGATGTGTGCGGATGATTCACTTTCTTACTGTTTAGCTGTTGAGGTTTACCTATTGTTATTATACACATTTTACTTTTCATTTCACAGATACACCAATACCATCATCAAGCAGCGTTATTGGCATTGATGTCACCAGGTATCAAAAAATAATAATACACCTTTAATAATGGGCAGATCCAGGAGCCAAGCACCTGAGGCCTCAATGGGAGTCATTTCTACTGAGGTCATCAGTGTACACCAGATCGTGTGGTTCTTGGTTACTGATCTACTGCCTTCCACCATGACTTGGCCATTATTTGATGTATTGTTAAAGTCCTAAGATTAACCTCTCAGCTGCTGATATATCTTTCTACATTTATTTTCACAGGGCCAATGACATAACATCTGATGATGATGACGACTCTGAAAGTGGAGAATCTTCCACACCTAAAAGTAAGTTATAAATCACTGTGTTTTCCAGTTACAATCCAGGTTTGTGTTATTGGACACAGGACATTTCTCAATTCTCTGTGCTGTTATCTGTTCTTCATAGGGATCAGGACTGATACAGGGTCTTCTGATACCTCTACAGAGAGGGACTCTCCAATTACCATCAGTGACAGCGATGATGAATCCATCATTACACCAGGCACTGCTGTCACAGGTCAGTTTGATATCATTCATGTTCAACTAAATATATATTTGGCTGTGAATTCAAAGTCCAAGGGCCTACCTGTTCCCCCTTATCCCCTACTTATAGCCATTATCTCTGATCAGTATCTAATACCATAATGTTCACTCTGTTATTACTTCACATTTCTGTACAGATAAAGCACCATCTGAATGTGCGGAGAGATCCACTCCAGAGGAAAGGTGAGATATGTCGGTTTACTATTTACTATGGTAAAAGCCACTGTAGCCTCTTGCTGGTGGTGGGATAAATGTAATTTCCTCTTAGTATTTTGGAAAAGTGACAGAATAGATATTCGGATGTTCAGAGACTGGACCTAAGGCTTGATGATTAATATTCTTTCTGTTTTCTTTCCAGGACACCTCTGTGTAATACTTGTGGCTGTGTCATTAAAGACATCACATCGCCCACATCCACTTACACCACCTTTTTCCAGGAGTTAAAGCAGGAGCTGGTAACAAGACTGTTCCATCACTACAACAGAACCACCTTTGAGAACAAGGTATCTTATTATCAGTTTCTAGATGACATGTCCACAAGGTCCTTATTACCTTGAGAGAACCATCGAAATATGTTTTCTCTTAGAGGAGACCTCTACTTCTATTCCTTGCTGTACGTCAGTGAATGAAATGTAGATGCAATGGACTTTGTTTTCTTTTTCCACTTATTTAGCTCCCTCAGGACTTACAAATAACCTGGAGTAAAAGACTAACATCTACAGGTGGTCGTTGCAATAACGTGCAGGATGGTATGGAGCGATATTCCATCATTGAACTGTCTGAGAAAGTCTGTGATTCTGCAGGTAGGTCTCACATCACCTCCATCTTACAGCTTCATATAACACCCTGTATACGGGGTAGAAGCTGCCATGAAATGTCCCACCTGTGACAGAAGTAACAGGCGGTTACTTGGGATGTAATACGTCTTTTATACTCATTATACATATAAATTATTTTCTCTTTAGACCGAGTAAGAGACGCATTGGCCCATGAGATGTGTCATGCTGCCTGCTGGCTCATTGATGGAGACCTAAACGCTGGACATGGTCCATTATGGATGACGTATGCCCAGAAAGTGACCTGTGTACATCCGGAGCTGCCAAAGGTGGACATATACCACTCATATGACATCAATTACAAGTTCACCTACCAATGCTCCTTGTGTCATCACAGGTAAGAGGATATTAGACCTATAAAGAACAATAACTATGGGATGACTTCAGGGTGACCCTGCTGATGGTATTTTATTGTAATTAATACTACTTCAGTAGACTGATGCATGGGGCTGTTTTATGGGTAAAAGGGGTCAGGATGCGGCATATTCTATATTTTGTGTTTTCCTGTAGCTAGTTATTCATATATTGGTGGAGATTCTCTGTTGTTGATACAGTTTAGATATCTCCTGTAATGATCCATTTCTGCCTATTAACCAGTAATTTCTCTGTCTCCACAGCTTTGGGCGTTTTAGAACCATCGCTCAAAATAAAGCTTATTGCAGGTTTTGTGGGGGCAGATTACATCTCCTGACCACCAGCCAAAATGATGAACATCCATCTACAAGTCATCATACTCCATCCAACAAGACCAATAGAGAGAACTATGGTAAAGCCAGGAAAGCAGCGTATGGACTCAGCCACCAAAATGTCATCCAGAAACTCAGTCCTGGCGCCTCTAGAAAGAGGAAGCATCCTTTCTGAATCTCCTTAGTGAACACCTCTTCATCCAAGACTAAAGATCCTGCATCGGCCCTGCATGCTTTTCCGAAGACAGAGAATTTGGGGGAAACTTGGCCTCTGCAAACATCGCAGATTACATGGCTTTTTAACATATCATGCCTGTAAACATCAGTCTACATGAACATTGTCATCTGTGCCAGAATCCCCATCAATACGGAAAAAGCAAATGTACATCCAGCTATGGGCCAACTGCAGTGGAAAGAGAAGAGTGTGACCAGGAGATAAAAACAACAAAATATAAAAACAGAACAAAAATTACCCCTTTCCAAAGAATGTGCTGCTTCTTCTGATGCTGAAGATCCTGCTCAGGCCCTGCATGCTTTTCTGAAGGCTGTGGATTTGGAGGTCTTGGCTTCTACAAACACCAAAGAAGTAATTGATAAAACCACCTGTCTACATGGACAGCCCCAGAGTCCCCGCCAAACCTGGAAAGAGCAGATATAGATACCAGCAATTGGCAGTAGAGGAAGAAGAATGTGCCTAAAGAACAACTACAGAGCAGAGCCGACCATTGCTCCCTGTTTTCCCCCTTTACCCCTACCCCAAACTAAAAACATAAAAATACAAAAACCTTAAAAAAACAAAAAAACTTTCCTTTCCCTTTTTTCCCCTAAATAAAAAAATACATAAATTATCCTACCCCAACCCCAAATCCCCTAAATAAAAAAACAAAAACATACCTCCTTGTGTCTTGTATTTTCTTTGCTATCCTCCTGGGACTGGGGGCGTCCTCTTTACTACAATGCCATGAAGGAAGTGCTTGTGTTTATCACCAAGAAGTGTCAGCGTTCTGCAGATTTCTGGGTGACAAAAAGATCCAGAGATTCATCTGTTGCCTAGAAAGAGAGGGCGATACAATAAATCCTAGTTGCTGTTCCACATTAGACCAGTAAATAATTAAAGATTAATCACTTAAGGACCACAAGTTTATACCCCCCTAGTGACCAGGCCCTTTTTTACAAATCGGCACTTCACAACTTTAACGGTTTATTGCTCGGTCATGCAACTTGGCACCCAAATGAATTTTACCTCCTTTTCTTCTCACAAATACAGCTTTCTTTTGGTGGTATTTGATTGCTGCTGAGATTTTTCGTTTTTCTGATATTAATCAAAATAGACCGCAATTTTCTCAAAAAAGTGTATTTTTAGCTTTCTCTGGTTAAATTGTTCAAATATAATTACATTTCTATACAAGTTTGTGTCAGAATTTATTGTGCTACATGTCTTTGATAAAAAAAATCCAATAAGTATTATATTTATTGGTTTGCGCAAAAGTTATAGCGTTTACAAACTTTGGTACAAAAATGTGAATTTCCGCATTTTGAAGCAGCTCTGACTTTCTGAGCACCTGTCATGTTTCTTGAGGTGCTAGAATGCCAGGATAGTATAAATACCCCCCAAATGACACCATTTTAGAAAGAAGACACCCCAAAGTATTCGCGGAGGGGCATGGTGAGTGTTGAGGAAGGGTTGAGACGTATGCATATATACCCATACATGCATGCAATCACGTGCAGCCATGTATGGTATATATGCATACATGTACTACCGCATCCTGGGATGATGTGCACAGATGTGCCAAGCATCTGTGCGCGTTTGCCCATGGGTGCCCACAGGGACTCATGGTGGCCCCTGTGGGAAATATATGCACCCTTAGCATATATACTGTGGCCCCCTTTTCTATATATATATGTATATGTATTTCCATAATCCCCCTTTATAATATGTATAGGGCAGTGGCCCCTTGTATACATGTGTATACATATTAGGATATGTATACATGTATATAACTGGGCCCCTTATGCCCCCTGATGTGTGTGTATTTGTCCCCTATGTTGGTGTATACATGTGTATGGATGTGCCCCATGCATCCATACACATATATAGATATATATTATATGATATTCCCCCCCTCCATACATCTGAAACCAGATGCATCGGTGTGAATGTCCCCCAAGCATTCACACAGATGCAATCTGGTTGATTGTTTCAGAATGACCAGACTAAGGTCTGGTCATCCTGATAACTTCAAAGGACTCAGATTCCACAGAATCTGAGCCCTTTGATATAATTGTCACCAGCGCCGCTGGAGACAATTATGCATGATAGAAGGAGAGGAGGTTTCTCCCCTTCTTCTATTATGCGCATTCCGGCAGCGAAATTAACATCTCGCTGGCCGGAATGCTAAATACCACAGGCGGGAGATCAAAGGCTTCCCCCGCCTGTTGGTATGAAAGCGCAGCCCCGATGCGCTCGTTCAGGAGACGCACGGGCCGGCGCAGTGACATCATCTCACTGCGCCGGCCCACGTGTCTCCAATAGTGGTGTGCGCGCGTGCGTGCGCGCGCCACCCTGTGGGCGGTGCGGCAGTGCGGGCCGTGGGATATAAATATCCCATGGACCCAGCACTGGGGTAGAAGAGCCGTGCCGCCCCCCCGCCGCTGAAGGAGATCCCCCTTAGACGAACGAGCGACCCCTGGACCAACGAGCATCAATCCTAAGTATCCATATACCCTCCGGACCCCCCTGCATTACCCTCCGGACCCCCCTGCAATATACCCCACTACTCTCTCTCCCTATATACCCCCTACCACTCTCACCACTATATACCCCCCTATTACTATATATAACTCTCTCTCCCTATATACACCATACCACTCTCTCCCTATATACCCCCTACCACTCTCACCACTATATACCCCCCTATTACTATATATACCCCACTATATACCCCCCTATTACGACTCTCTCTCGATATATACCCCCTACCACTCTATATATATATCCCACTACTACTATATATATACCCCACTACTATACTCCCCTGGTAACCCTATCCTCCCCTGGTAACCCTATCCTCCCCTGGTAATCCTATCCTCCCCTGGTAATCCTATCCTCCCCTGGTAATCCTATCCTCCCCTGGTAATCCTATCCTCCCCTGGTAATCCTATACTCCCCTGGTAATCCTATACTCCCCTGGTAACCCTATACTCCCCTGGTATACTCCCCTGGTAACCCTATCCTCCCCTGGTAATCCTATATACCCCTAAGAACCCTTTAATGCTTTGAGGTCGGCTTACACCCGTGTAAGACCACCGTCAACCTTCGTCTACCCCATAGGGACAGTTTATAGTACTAGGTGGGTGGGCTGTTAATATTGAATGTGTGTATCGTATAGTTAGTTTATGGGCGGAATTGGGAACGTGTAGTGTAGTTGAGTACTGTATAATTAGTGCTGTATTGTTAGTGTATTGCGCAGTGTATTGTTAATAAATACTGTTATATTTGTATCTGTGTAACGTGTAGTTATTGGCAATAGTTAGTAAGGCGCATGCAGCTAGTGTAGCGATCAGTGTAAGGCATAGTGAAAATATTGTTATTGTTATATAAAGGCATAAATAGGCGGAGTTATCAATAGCTGACTCCTCCTATTTATGAATATTAATTACCGATATTTACATAAATATTGGTGATTAATATTCCCCCTTTTACATTGGCGAGCCAGGCCCACTGCTAAGAGTTTGTTTTCTGGGTTTTGGTTTGGTGAGGAGAATCGCTTACGCTGTAAACTAGTCAGACAGGAGGGACGCGGTCAGTGGATTCTGAGCGTCCATTGCCTGATAGTTCGTACAGGTAAAGCGGTTTGTTCAATCAGAACCAGACACAGAGCAATCTCTACAGCAGAGAATCTATAATATTTTCTGACTTTTCCGTATTAATATTTTCTGATTCCCTTACACGCCCACTGGAGAGAAGTCATCACCTACACCACTGAAGAGAGAACCATCGTCATTGAAGTCGAACAGACCAACAACGACACCAATGAAGATGGCCTCTCGTCAAAAAGTAAGTATGAACTTCGCCACACTGCAACACCTCAGCAAACATAGCACATACAACCCCATCATCCCCACCACGTACAAATCCACTGAGTTGCTATGGTCCACCTTATTGGACCAGGCATACGCTCAT
Organism: Bufo bufo; assembly: GCF_905171765.1. Lineage (NCBI taxonomy): Eukaryota > Metazoa > Chordata > Amphibia > Anura > Bufonidae > Bufo > Bufo bufo. The sequence goes on along the minus strand of NC_053396.1, from coordinate 171,936,224 downwards.
GACAAACTCTGCATTAATCGCAGCATGTTTAAAAAAACCAAAAAACGGCTCCAAATGTTAGCCAAATTGGTTCACACCTTTGAGGATATCATTTGGAAGCCGGAACATCTGGAAACACTTAACAGCACGTCAAAGGCAGAGGAAGTTTCCAACACTGCAAACTTCCACTGCAATTGTTGTGTTGAGAACATTAAACAGTTACACACATTACAAACACAACTACAAGAGAAATCCCAGTGTACGGTCGAGAGGGGCAGGGAAATTTGCGTGTTAGAGTCTAGACTCTCGGACAAGGAGAGTTTCTACTCTGACATGGATAAGGAACTGCTCAGACTGTACACTGAGATAAACCAGTTCAGGAACAATACGGTATCTATGGATAACATGATTGTTCAACTTCGAGAGGACCTGACTGCAAAAACGCAAACCATTGCGGATTTACAGCAGGTCATCTCGAATCTGTCACGGCCTGGTGCTAACAGTATGGTGCCCACGAAACAGGTTTGTGTTTCGGAAATGGCACAGGGGGAGATAGCGGCGACAGCGCCAAGATCTTCCACGGATCAAACATCCGATACAGTAGACACTAGGGGACGGGTGGAACGGACGATACATTTCACCCACACACCCAGGGAGAATAGTAGCAACCGATCCCAGGAACAGGGCAACGATTGGAGAGAGGAAAGTGGTTGGCCATTTACCACTTCCAATCCGCCAACGCGTCCGGAAAGACAGGAAGATTTTTATCCTAACCATTCCAGTATGGAAAGGATAAACTTCCTGTTACGGATCTGCAAGGAGATCCCAAAATATGATCCCAGTGTAGATCCGTTTACTTCATGTGATATCTTCGAGGGTCACTGTAACAAGTATTCAGTGGCTCACGAATATCGCATGGAGTTATTCAAGTTATGGTTACCTACACACCTAAACCAAAGGTATGAGGTAACGGGGAGGACGCAACCCATGAATGGACAGTTTTATGACAAGGAGGAACGTCTCTCCATACTCATGAGACTGGCAACGGGCCATTGGGACGTCACTCCGGATATCCTGTCCAAGTTCAAACCCACTATACATGACGAACCTCTGTCTATGTGTAGTCGGTTTGAAGCAATGTACAGAAGGGTTACAAAAGATCACGGTATCGGAATTCCACAGGGTATGATACGTATGTTTGTGGAAAAATTCCCATACCTTGACACTGCAATCCGGTTGAGTGCAGCTAGGGAGCCATCCCTCACGGATGCTGCTATGATTATTGAACAGTGCAGACAGGATACACTGCTCAATAAGAAATCTGTCAAAGTGACGGAGCGTGCGCCGGTACACGATTCATCTCAGGATGAACGGGTACAGCACACAAAAGGTAACTCGGCTATTCGCCCCACAGCCCCGCCATTGGAAAGGATGGGAGGCATTCGATGCTTCCTATGTTTGCAATATGGGCACATAAAGAGGAATTGTCCACAATGGTCACGTAATAACTGGACTAATTCTGAGAGAACAGGCAATAATAACGGTTTCAAGATGAAACCTAATTATGCCAAATCAGGGGGGGAATATGTTGAGAGAAATCTGGGATATTCACAGGTCCAGACACCAAAACGTGTGTCTGTGGCGAACGTTCCAGCACATTCGGTAACGGGTGTGGAATCCCCGGAATCCACACCAAGGTTCCATAGCAAGAACCCACAAGTGGCAGTATGTACCTCACAGGTACCTACGGGGAGTCTGGTGGAAATTGACTGAAGATCAGGGATCCCTAAAGATCTGGCGCCAGTATGTCCTATCATACTGGATTCTTCAGGGAGACCCCACATAAAAGCCAAAATAAAGAATCAGGACACTGAAATCATGCTTGACACTGGTGCGGAAATCTCCATTACCAATGTCAAACATGATTTACATCCCAACAGCCCTCAGTGTGTGGTGATCGGATTTGATCACCAACAAGGGGGAGTGAAGGCCCACAGAATAGAGGAAGTAATCGTCCAGATCACCAGTTACATGACCCTTAGGATCCCCATGTGGTATTACCCCGGTTCTGACAACATTATCGGAACCGATGTAATGACACAAAATGGGTGGATCCTGGATCTGGCAAATTGCATTGTGTGGAAGGGTCCCAGACGAGCTAAGGTGTTTGTTATCCAACGCCATTGTCTGGGACCACCTTTGCAAGCAGTAGAAAATTCTACTGACATACTCGAACACAAGTGGCCTGAGGTCTCACATAATCTAGACCTGGAGCCTATTGTGTACGAGCATCCCGAACTGTGGGCCCAGAGCAAAAATGACTGTGGCAGACTGATTGGAGTTCAGGTGGACATTCAGGGTCCTGACCCTCCACCTCAACGCCAATACCGATTTCCACCAGAAGCCACCCATTCAATTATGGACACGGTCCAGGAGTTGAAGACTAGGGGTGTGGTTATTGAGGGTAATTCAAAATGCAACAATGCCCTCTGGCCAGTCAAGAAAAAGGACACTAGTGCATGGAGGCTCACCATAGACCTCCGGATCCTCAATAAATACACCCCAATGTCAGCTCCAGTGGTGGCCCAGACTCCCGACATCATGGCCAGAATAAGCGGCAAAAGCCGCGTATTCTCGACTCTAGATGTTGCTAACGGGTTCTTCTCTATCGAACTCACGGAGTCATGCCGGTACAAATTTGCCTTTACGGTGGGGGACAAACAGTACATGTTTGCTGTACTGCCTCAGGGGTTACACAGCAGCCCCACGTATTTTCATCAGGCATTGGCGGCCGTACTGAGTGTGTTCTCACGACCGGAATGCCTTCTACAATACGTGGATGACCTGCTCTTGCATACAGAAACCATAGAGGAACATTTGGTTCTGTTGAAAGAGCTGCTGGGACTCCTGACAAAGTCAGGACTCAAGCTGAGTCCCCATAAGGCAAATTTGGCCAAAGCGGAGGTAACCTTCCTTGGGGTCCAAATTTCCTTTGGAACCAAAGGAATCATGACAGCCCGTGTGGAAGCCATGGTGAAGCTACCCAGACCCGGCACTCTTCAGGATTTGAGAAAATTCCTGGGGGTGGCCAACTTTATGAGGGAATTCATAGAGGACTTTGCTGCCAAAGCAAAACCTCTCTATGAGCTCCTTAGAGGGGAAGAACCCTCAATCAAAGGCTGGTCCGAGACACAGGAAGAGGCCTTTTCAATTTTGAAAAGGGACCTATCCTCTGCACCTGTGTTGGCTACTCCACATCCAGATGGGGAAATGGCCATACAGGCGCATGCAGGGATGGAGTCTATCGCAGCGGTCCTTCTTCAGAAAGTAGGGTATGAGGCCCGACCGCTGGGATATTTCTCCAGGCTACTTTCACCCGTCGAACGAGGGTTCGATGAATGTGCCAAACAATTGGCAGCCATACACTATGCCGTCAAGACTACCGAGCATATTGTAGGCTTCCGACCCCTCACCTTGCAGACTCCACATTCTCCTTTAGCCCTCTTGCTCCGTGATACTCTCCCTGGAGTCTCCCAACAGAGATTCGGGAGATGGATCATGGATCTCAGTGGCCGGAATCTGCAGGTGGACCATAAGGCCAAGTATGTTCTGTCTCAGTTGCTAAACCTGACTGGAACCGAACATGACTGTGGCCAACCCGAACTGGACGACTCTCCACAGATGTTCAGAACCGACAGATGTCCAGATGACAGAGTCATCTTTGTTGATGGCTCTCGATTCTATTTGGAAGGAGAATATGTCACGGGTTTTGCTGTACTGGATGAGACCACTGGTACCCAGAGTCTTGTCAGGCTACCGGGTCACATGTCAGCACAGCGTGCAGAGCTAGAGGCGGTCAAAGAAGCTCTGCTTCTTCAGCCCCCAGGGAAACAAACTATATACAGCGACAGCTCGTATGTAGTTCGCTCCCTCACTCTGCATCTTGACATATGGAAGAAGAGAGGCTTTGTAGACAGCCAAAACAAACCTCTGGCTCATGTGTCGGTCCTGAAAGAGCTGTGGGAGTGGGGCATGGCACATATGACGGAAGCAGCCATTATCAAAATCCCGGCACATCAAAAAGGCGATGAACCTTTGATAATGGGAAACAACAAGGCAGACGAGTTGGCTAAACTAGCGGCAGTGTCTGGTACCCTCCGGGAACCGGGCATGGTGCCGCTACCAACTCACCGGATTGCAGCACGTACCCATCTGAGTGACGGCCCGGTGTCATTTGAAGAGGAACAATCTAAGGATCCTCTTCTAATGACACACATCAAATCACCTCAACACCCCTGGTCTGTACAACAAGGGATCCTGTGTTACGATACCGGTACTCAGCAACTTCCTCTTCCGGTGGTCCCGCAACATCTGCAAGCAGAACTGACGCGATTGAACCACCAACTGTTTGGACACCTTGGCCGGAATAAACTCTTGCCTCTCCTGAGAGACAAATTATACTGGCCAGGGATGTCCCATTCAGTAGAGGAGGTTACCCAACAGTGCCTGGTGTGTGCTCAAGTCAACCCAAGGGCATCCGCCCTGAAACCAGTGTTGCAACGGGTTCCACCTGCGGATGGTCCGTGGTCCGCGATACAAATCGATTTCATTGGACCATTACCAACCGGAAGTCGTAACTGCCGTTACGCATTGGTAATAGTGGATGTCTTCTCGAAATGGGTAGAAGCCATCCCCACGGTCAATGAAACGGCTTCCACGACTGCCCGGGTTCTCTGGGAACAGGTTCTGTCACGATGGGGTATCCCCAGAGTGATAGAATCAGACAGAGGGACACATTTCACGGGTAAGGTAATGAAAGCGCTTTGTGGTCTCTTAGACATAAAGCAAAGGTTTCATGTGCCTTACCACCCTCAGTCAGCGGGTATCGTGGAACGGATGAACCGGACCATCAAAACCCGGCTTTCCAAGGCGCTGCTGGAGAAGGGTTCCTCTTGGGTAACCTATCTTCCAGCAGTGCTGATGGGTATTCGAGCCACCGAAGCCTCCAGTACCGGTATCTCCCCGTATGAACTGATGACCGGACGTAAGATGCCCCTATGTCTCCCCAACAAACCTCAAGTGTCAGAGCCCACGAAAGACGCCATCGCCAGAGACATGTTTCTCCAACAGGTTCAACAGAACCTGAAAGAGCTACTGCCTCACGCAGCAATACGGCTACACAAACCGTATCTACAAGGGGAAACGCCAATGCCCGCTGTAGGAGAAATGGTGATGGTAAAAGTATTCCGTCGGGCTGGCCCCTGGGACGCAAACTGGGAAGGACCATACAAGGTCCTTGAAGTAATGGGAGACACCATGCTGAAAGTGCAAAGGCCAATCACCAACAAAAAGAAATCCCATAGACGGCAGGAACTCTTGTGGATTCACATCGACCAAGCCAAAGCCACCCGAGCTTCCCCAACTCAATAACATATACCGTTCTGAGTTGGGTGAAGGGGGGGAGGGGTAATAGGGCTTGGTGGGTCGATGATAAATCCATTCCACTGATCACACTCCATCTAATTACAGAACACAAGAGGGAGACACGCCATGGGACCACTTGACCAGGGAAGAGCTAGGCATTCTCTGAACGGGATATGTCTCCAGCTTGTGACACTGGCGGTAAGCATGTTGACGGCAGGGTCGGCCTCTTCAGGGGAGGGCCTGGGGACTAACATTGATATGGCAAACATATCACTTAATGGACCCGGCCTTTTAATGGTGGAATGTTTGGGTGGCAAAATCCGGAAACCATACGAGAACTTCGCCTTTACTTCAGGTCAGTGGTATCTGTATGGTTTCCAAAGAGAGGGTTTTGCCAACGGTGTAATTCAGCATTATACCCCAGTGGAGAATGTGTCTGCCATTCAACATGACTTACACGCCCTCTGTCTCAAGGAATTTAGGCATTTTCAGGACTCAGACCCTACACCTATCAAATCCTTAAGATGGGTATCTAAAGACCCACACTTGCACCCATACCAGCAAGTGAGAGCTAACACTACTACGGTGTTATGCACTAAGAAGGGAATACTGAGTCCTGAAGATGTCACTGGGGCAGAGTACAGCGGTTGGCACATCCTGAAGGCTACCTTCCTGGAGAAGGATAGCCTAGACAGGTTAAGGGTTAGGACATATTTTGATAGGCCCATTCCAGTAAAAGGCACCCTGAAGGCTTATTGCATGTTAAGAGATTCCCAGATGATTATCACCAGGGAATCCAGTTACGTTCAGGGACATGTGTCCACTGATTATTTACGAACCAATATAATGATGTTAAAATTAAACTGCAGTGACTCTGGTCAAGCCATCTGGAACGATCAGAGTGGTCTGGTGAAACTGGAAGGCTTATATCGAGCCACAGTTTTAAAGGTACGGACCGACGCAGAGGACCCCAGGTATGCTCGGTTAAGGGGATCTCCATCCATACGGTCTTTCATGATCACCATCATGAGAGACAACTGTGTTTCTGAGGTGACAGGATACTATTTTGTCACCTATGCTCACTGGGAGCAAGAAACCCAGATGGTGATGTTGGACACTAATCCCTGGAGTTGGGATTTGGTGTGCAACGGGATAGACACCCCTACGGTGGATGTATGGATGGATGGTACTCCTATGACTGAAGAATACCGGGGGAGGTATGTGTCTTCCGATTGGAAGGACCCCAGGGGTAGAGATATTAACTTTGACATCAATATAGATGGTTCGTTTAAATGGCCTTTTTGTGAGACAGCAGACGAGGGGTGCTGGACCTTTACTCAGTGGGTCTATCTGTCCCAAACAAAACCTGTAGGGAAGCTAGTGTTACAGGCTGGAGAAAACGATCAGTGGTACCCCTTCAAAGGAAGGGGACAGATCTGTACAACAGTGGTGAGGGTCCCCTACGATACAGAAGATCTCCAACCGGTAAAACCACATTCCGACTCTTGCACCGCCCCTATCCATCAATTGGCAGATCCTGTAGCTCCTCAACTGTCATCCCCCTGGAAAATCATCACGGACGCCAAATTCATCCTATTTACCTGGAGAATTTCCGTAGATGACTTCCGAGTTGACCATTGGGATCACAGGTGTGAGGAGTTCGTCAGGAACCAAATTGACATGGTAAGAGGTTGGATAGAGGCGGGACAAGAGGTAAGAAAAGACGACCCCCCACGCAGGAAGAACAGGGGGAGGAGAGATCTAGTGGCTATGGGACTTGGCGGAGGCGCTTTGGGAGTGGGCGCCCTGAACACTATGGATATGGAAGTCCTGAGAAATAAGCTTGGAGAAGTTGCGCGACATGCCGGGGAAGGATTCAGGACCCAGCTTGATGTAAACCACGTCCTAGAGGGTTTACAGCATTCGCACATTGATGCCACCACCTCTCTATCTTCTGCTATACGTGAGAAGTTTAGGAGGTTAGTGGTGGGTCTGTTAGAGGAGCAGGATCGGGCTCAGCTTGCTCTGGCGTGTACGCAGGTCCAAAGCGAACTCTCGGACAACCTTAAACATATTGTCTCAGCACTACACAACGGCCACTTCCCATTCAACCTCCGCCAGCGAATAAGTCCACTGATCTCTCCTTTCGCCATCAACCATACCAACTGGTGGGCGGTTCAGTGGCATGGGTGTCGAAATTCAACCTGTACTGCTTCGTCATTGGCACCTGTGTCCGGTCGCACTAGACAGGGATACAGTGTCATCAATCTAGGTACGGTGATGAACAACCGAACGGTACTTCATCCCCAGCTCCCCTCGAGCGTTCTAACCTATGAAGAAGGCCATCCTTCTTTGTTTGACACAGAAGGATGTTGGTTGAGAGAGGATGCCATCCTATGTCAGGGTGGTCGAGATCGGGTGCTTGGGCACCAGTGTTGGAACACCGAGGGGACCTGTGAGATGAAGGTCAACCCAATACCTTCATCCTCTTTAAAATACTTGGGACAGGGATATTGGTGTTGGTACCAAGGGAATAATGGGTCATATACAATTTATGGATTCAATTGTACCGAGCGAGGAACACTCTTCCCCGGAGCGTACTGTACCCATAGCCCCGTTCTAGGTCTGGACATCGCAGGACAGCAAGGAAGAACCCCAATCCCCCCGGAAAGAAGACTCGACATCCGCCCCGATGTTCCCGTGAGACTTCAGAAGATTCCCCTTGGCCTCGGCAAAGAACTTAAACAGCTCCTGATGGATTTCAGCCAAGAGGAAGAAATCTTACAACATCTTCGGGAGACGGAGAAACAGGCCACTATTCGACTTACCCATGACCGAATGAAAATTACCGCAGTTGCCACAGCTTTGGACAAGGACTCAAAGATCTCATGGTGGGAGAGTCTTTTTGGATACAGTCCTAAGGCAACCTCGTTTTTTAATTTGCTGATACACCCGGTGATAGTGCTACTGGTTCTGGTCGGTCTCATGTACATAGGACTGGGGTGGATGTACCGGAGGGTCAAGAGACTAACGGACCAACTAAGCCAGAACCAGACAGCACTTCACGAACACAATCGCCGGAGGCTCAGGACTTGATTTCACCAAACCCTGAAGCCGAGGAAGATTCTAAAGACAGGACAATTCATGTGGGGGGGGGGATTCAGGATGGAAAATCTCTAATTGATCTTGAGACCCTATGTGATGTATATTGGACTGGTGCGTATGAGGTTTTGGGAGGTACACCCTGCCCATCCTGAGACCTCATAGTATTGCATATAAATGTTTTTGGGTGTGGGTGGGTTGGAGGAGGGGAAGGGGAATTGTGATAGATGTTTTGTATGAATGGGGATTAGATTAGGACACGACAGGGACAGGGCCCCTCTGTTTGTCATTTGCCACCTTGAACCCTGGAATAGTGAAGTGCATAAGGGAAGGGCTGGATGTGTAGTGTGGCGGAGGTGTTCTCCACCGTTAGAATTTGGGTTCCGAGACATCACCCCGCTCTATGGAAGAACTGACCTGCCTAGTAAAGACCTACTAACCTGTCCATGGGAGTACCGCACCTACCCAGACTGAACACAAGATGTTGGCAAAAGTCGTACCTGAAGGTTGGCGCAGTAAAAGACTAAGGTTGCGAAGGTCAACCCGCTCCAGATTCCTTTGGGGCGGGATGGACTTGAAGATCGGCAGCATTGCTGAGAGACAGTAAGAGTGTGGTCACCCCAACCCCAGGGGTGGCTAACAACGGAAGACAGTCACCAATAAGGAAGACCAGTCAAAGACTGCAAGGGTCAAGCCGCTCCGGAAGTCCAAGATGACAGTAGGAGGGACTGATCAAGATAAAAGAGGTCAAGAAAGTTCTAAAGAAGAAGATGGTGTGCCCGGTGGATGGAGGAGTAGGTTACGGTGAACGGCAGGTCAGAGGAAACCTGGAGGGGTGATGTCTAGGTACCTAAGACCCTGTTGGACACTACAGTTCTTCCTGAACTATCACTGAAGATGGGGTTGAGGGGGAAGGGGAGGCAAATACATCTCAACCCTTCTCACAAGATATTGTCGTATTCCCGACAACAGGGGAATTGTTGAGGAAGGGTTGAGACGTATGCATATATACCCATACATGCATGCAATCACGTGCGGCCATGTATGGTATATATGCATACATGTACTACCGCATCCTGGGATGATGTGCACAGATGTGCCAAGCATCTGTGCGCGTTTGCCCATGGGTGCCCACAGGGACTCATGGTGGCCCCTGTGGGAAATATATGCACCCTTAGCATATATACTGTGGCCCCCTTTTCTATATATATATGTATATGTATTTCCATAATCCCCCTTTATAATATGTATAGGGCAGTGGCCCCTTGTATACATGTGTATACATATTAGGATATGTATACATGTATATAACTGGGCCCCTTATGCCCCCTGATGTGTGTGTATTTGTCCCCTATGTTGGTGTATACATGTGTATGGATGTGCCCCATGCATCCATACACATATATAGATATATATTATATGATATTCCCCCCCCTCCATACATCTGAAACCAGATGCATCGGTGTGAATGTCCCCCAAGCATTCACACAGATGCAATCTGGTTGATTGTTTCAGAATGACCAGACTAAGGTCTGGTCATCCTGATAACTTCAAAGGACTCAGATTCCACAGAATCTGAGCCCTTTGATATAATTGTCACCAGCGCCGCTGGAGACAATTATGCATGATAGAAGGAGAGGAGGTTTCTCCCCTTCTTCTATTATGCGCATTCCGGCAGCGAAATTAACATCTCGCTGGCCGGTATGCTAAATACCACAGGCGGGAGATCAAAGGCTTCCCCCGCCTGTTGGTATGAAAGCGCAGCCCCGATGCGCTCGTTCAGGAGACGCACGGGCCGGCGCAGTGACATCATCTCACTGCGCCGGCCCACGTGTCTCCAATAGTGGTGTGCGCGCGTGCGCGCGCGCGCCACCCTGTGGGCGGTGCGGCAGTGCGGGCCGTGGGATATAAATATCCCACGGACCCAGCACTGGGGTAGAAGAGCCGTGCCGCCCCCCCGCCGCTGAAGGAGATCCCCCTTAGACGAACGAGCGACCCCTGGACCAACGAGCATCAATCCTAAGTATCCATATACCCTCCGGACCCCCCTGCATTACCCTCCGGACCCCCCTGCAATATACCCCACTACTCTCTCTCCCTATATACCCCCTACCACTCTCACCACTATATACCCCCCTATTACTATATATAACTCTCTCTCCCTATATACACCATACCACTCTCTCCCTATATACCCCCTACCACTCTCACCACTATATACCCCCCTATTACTATATATACCCCACTATATACCCCCCTATTACGACTCTCTCTCCCTATATACCCCCTACCACTCTATATATATATCCCACTACTACTATATATATACCCCACTACTATCCTCCCCTGGTAACCCTATCCTCCCCTGGTAACCCTATCCTCCCCTGGTAATCCTATACTCCCCTGGTAACCCTATACTCCCCTGGTATACTCCCCTGGTAACCCTATCCTCCCCTGGTAATCCTATATACCCCTAAGAACCCTTTAATGCTTTGAGGTCGGTTTACACCCGTGTAAGACCACCGTCAACCTTCGTCTACCCCATAGGGACAGTTTATAGTACTAGGTGGGTGGGCTGTTAATATTGAATGTGTGTATCGTATAGTTAGTTTATGGGCGGAATTGGGAACGTGTAGTGTAGTTGAGTACTGTATAATTAGTGCTGTATTGTTAGTGTATTGCGCAGTGTATTGTTAATAAATACTGTTATATTTGTATCTGTGTAACGTGTAGTTATTGGCAATAGTTAGTAAGGCGCATGCAGCTAGTGTAGCGATCAGTGTAAGGCATAGTGAAAATATTGTTATTGTTATATAAAGGCATAAATAGGCGGAGTTATCAATAGCTGACTCCTCCTATTTATGAATATTAATTACCGATATTTACATAAATATTGGTGATTAATATTCCCCCTTTTACAGTGAGTTTATGTATGATTTTTTGCCTAAAAATGCCCTCCTAAAAGGTACTCGTTGGAATACCTTGGGATGTCTTCTTTCTAAAATGGGGTCACTTGTGGGGTATTTATACTGCCCTGGCATTTTAGGGGCCCTAAGGCGTGAGAAGTAGTTTGGAATCCAAATGCGTAAAAATGCCCTGTGAAATCCTAAAAGTACTCATAGAAACATAGAATGTGTCGGCAGATAAGAACCATTTGGCCCATCTAGTCTGCCCAATATACTGAGTACTATGGATAGCCCCTGGCCCTATCTTATATGAAGGATGGCCTTATGCCTATCCCATGCATGCTTAAACTCCTTCACTGTATTTGCAGCTACCACTTTTGCAGGAAGGCTATTCCATGCATCCACTACTCTCTCAGTAAAGTAATACTTCCTGATATTACTTTTAAACCTTTGCCCCTCTAATTTAAAACTATGTCCTCTTGTAGCAGTTTTTCTTCTTTTAAATATTCTCTCCTCTTTTACCTTGTTGATTCCCTTTATGTATTTAAAAGTTTCTATCATATCCCCTCTGTCTCGTCTTTCTTCCAAGCTATACATGTTAAGGTCCTTTAATCTTTCCTGGTAAGTTTTATCCTGCAATCCGTGTACCAGTTTAGTAGCTCTTCTCTGAACTCTCTCCAAAGTATCAATATCCTTCTGGAGATATGGTCTCCAGTACTGAGCACAATACTCCAAATGAGGTCTAACTAGTGCTCTGTAGAGCGGCATGAGCACCTCCCTCTTTGTACTAGTAATGCCTCTCCCTATACACCCAAGCATTCTGCTAGCATTTCCTGCTGCTCTATGACATTGTCTGCCTACCTTTAAGTCTTCTGAAATAATGACCCCTAAATCCCTTTCCTCAGATACTGAGGTTAGGACTGTATCACTGATTTTATATTCTGCTCTTGAGTTTTTACGCCCCAGGTGCATTATTTTTCACTTATCCACATTAAATTTTAGTTGCCAGATTTTTGACCATTCCTCTAGTTTTCCTAAATCCTTTTCCATTTGGTGTATCCCTCCAGGAACATCAACCCTGTTACAAATCTTTGTGTCATCAGCAAAAAGACACACCTTACTATCGAGGCCTTCTGCAATTTCGCTGATAAAGATATTAAACAATATGGGTCCCAGAACAGATCCCTGAGGTACCCCACTGGTAACAAGACCTTGGTCTGAATATACTCCATTGACTACAACCCTCTGTTGCCTGTCCCTCAGCCACTGCCTAATCCATTCAACAATATGGGAGTCCAAGCCCAAAGACTGCAATTTATTGATAAGCCTTCTGTGTGGGACAGGATCAAAAGCCTTACTGAAGTCTAGATAAGCGATGTCTACTGCACCTCCGCCATCTATTGTTTTAGTCACCCAATCAAAAAAATCAATAAGATTAGTTTGACATGATCTCCCTGAAGTAAACCCATGCTGTTTTTCATCTTTCAATCCATAGGATTTTAGATGTTCCACAATCCTCTCCTTAAGTATGGTTTCCATTAATTTCCCCACTATTGATGTCAGGCTTACTGGCCTATAGTTGCCCGATTCCTCCCTACTACCATTCTTGTGAATCGGCACAACATTTGCTAATTTCCAATCTTCTGGGACGACTCCTGTTGCCAGTGATTGGTTAAATAAATCTGTTAATGGTTTTGCTAGTTCACCGCTGAGCTCTTTTAATAGCTTTGGGTGTATCCCATCAGGCCCCTGTGACTTATTTGTATTGATTTTAGACAGCTGACTTAGAACCTCTTCCTCTGTAAAGACACATGCATCAAAAGATTCATTAGTCTTCTTTCCTAACTGAGGTCCTTTTCCGTCATTTTCCTTCGTAAAGACTGAACAGAAGTATTTATTGAGGCAGTCAGCTAGTTCTTTATCTTCTTCCATATACCTTCCTTCTTTTGTTTTTAATTTTGTAATTCCTTGTTTTAGTTTCCTTTTTTCATTTATGTATCTGAAGAATACCTTATCGCCTTTTTTCCGTGACTGAGCTAATTTCTCTTCTGCCTGTGCTTTAGAAGCTCTTATAACTTGTTTGGCCTCTCTCTGCCTAATCTTGTTAATTAGCCTGTCATCCTCGTTTTTTTTTTTTTTTTATAATTCCTAAATGCTATCTTTTTGTTTTTAATGAATTTGGCCACTTCTGCTGAGTACCACAGTGGTCTTTTCCTTTTTTTGCTTTTACTGACAAGCCTAATGCAATTTTCTGTTGCCTTCAATAGTGCCTCTTTTAAGTAGTCCCATTTCTCCTGGACTCCAATGAAACTGTTCCCATCTGATAGGGACTCGTATACCACTAATCTAATTTTATCCCAAGCTTTCCCCTACAGTAATATCATATACCAAATTCCCATTTGTGAATACTAAATCTAAAATGGCCTCCTTCCGGGTTGGCTCCTCAACTACTTGCTGTAAAGATAATCCCAGTAGGGAATTTAGAATATCTGTACTCCTGGCAGAACTAGCTATTTTGGTTTTCCAGTTTACATCAGGAAGATTGAAGTCTCCCATAATAATAACTTCCCCCTTCAATGTCATTTTAGCTATTTCCTCAACTAGTAGATCATCTAATTCTTTGACTTGGCTAGGTGGTCTATATATCACACCTACACGAGTTACCTTATGATTATCAAGCTGCAAGGTAACCCAAACTGACTCTAAATTGTTCTCGCTAACTTGTATCAAATTAGATTTTATGCTGTCTTTCACATACAGGGCCACCCCTCCCCCCTTCTTGCCTTCTCTGTCTTTCCTGTATAGAGAGAACCCTGGTATTGATATATCCCAGTCATTACTCCCCTTGAACCACGTCTCAGTAACAGCCACTACATCTATATTCTCAGATGCCATTATAGCCTCAAGTTCATTGATCTTATTCCCTAAACTGCGAGCATTTGTAGATAAGAATCTGAGCTTGTCATTTCTTAACCTTTGTGCTACTGGCATCTTCTGGCATTGTTCCGGGGGGCAGTCAGACTGCTGGATTATCACTCTTTTGCCCCCCTTTTCTAGTTTAAATGCTCCTTAGCAAATACTTGGAACTGTTCACCGAGGACATTCGTTCCTTTGAGAGAAAGATGCAAACCATCTTTCTTGTACAGTTCTTTTCCATTCCAACAAGCGCTAACATGAGACACAAAGACAAACCCTTGGTTCCGACACCATTCACCAAGCCATACATTGGAATTTGGGCCCCTTTGCGCATCTTGGCTGCAAAAAAGTGTCACACATGTGGTATCGCCGTACTCAGAAGAAGTAGGGCAAGTTGTCATTTACAGAGATATTTCTCACACACATGTGCCTGCATATTGCGGAGCCATGTGCATGAGTCCTAAGTCACATTTTTCAGCTAATCATATACCAGAGAACTGTGATTTCATTCATCCAATTACCGTATTTTTCACTTTATAAGATGCACCTAGGTTTTAGAAGAGCAAAATAAGAGAAAATATTATATCAGACCTAAGACCAGACTCCTTATCTTCATCAGACCCCCAAATTTGACCCCAATCTTCATCAGACTTCAGATTAGGCCTCCATATCAGACCCCTGATAAGACCCTAGTATCAGACCTCAGATCAGATCCCCACAGCAGACCTAAGATCAGACCTTAGATCAGACCCCCATGTCAGACCACATATCAGACCCCCATATCAGACCTTAGATCAGACTCCCATATCAGACCTCAGATCAGAACTAAGATAAATAAATAGCTTTCTGCTCTGCTGCCACTCTGCAGATCTGGCGGTCTCTCCTGCAATTACTGCTCCCTGGTCTTCTCCGGGCCTGTGCTGCACTGTAGCCTGACTGCGTGCAACATCAGGTCATAGGGCACACGCATTACATCCTGATGCTATAGGCAGTCAGAATACAGTGCAGTGTCCGGAGGTAGATCTGGAGGTTAATGAGGGGCCTCATTAGCAGTAGGACTATAGAGAGTATGGAGAGTCCAGGTAGATAACTTCAGAATATTGTGGTCAAGGGTGAAATCCGCAGTTAAAACCACAAACATAATTGACATGCTATAAATTTGGCAATATGCAGTGCAGGTCAATTTCCGCACAGAAAAAATGTGTAAATGAGTGTAAATGAGACTTGTGTAACCCCATACACTTTGCTGGTACTGTACTGTACTGTACTTTGCAGTTTTTCAACATGCAAATCTGCTTGGAAAAAAGGCACGTATTCCGCAATGTGTGCAGGTGGCCTAACGGTGGCTGCAGAGATTTAAGTGCAGAAAATATTCATGAAATCTGAACGAAAAAACGCACATAAATCCGCACAACAATACACTATAGGGACATCATGATTACCCACAACCACAGCTACACAGAAAGTAAGTGTACTGCAGGGTGCGCAAAAATAGGTAAAATCAGAACCATCTGGAGATGTTCTCCTCCTTAGTGACACTATGGTGCCAGGCTGGGAATGTGACACAAATAGCACATATGGGAGGTCTGCTTACTCACTAGACACACATCATACATGTATAAACATACATATGCATACACATACTTTGTACACATGATTTACACACTGTACACACGATTTAAACTCTGTACACATACATATAAGGACTGTGCAAACATGCATATACGCACTATACACGTGTCTACACAACTATGTAAACATGCATATACTCCAATACTGTACACAGGTAAACACTGTAGCGCAAAAATTATCTGAATATAGAAATTTCTAAAATCCAAATTGTATCAAATAATGAAACAATATACAAGGCATTCTCTAATATACAGATAAGAACCAAACACTTTCTGGATCAATATTGTAATAATACAAATCTATACCTCAGATCAAAAAGATGGACTTTAAAGGAGTAAAGAGGGACTTGGGTTAGAAGTAGAGACTGTCCCTCCAAAAAAAGGGACACTTGTGAGGTCTGACCGTCTGCACTGGACACAATTACACACTCCCTACTAACTACACTGTAAGGCTGCGTTCACACGGGCGAGATTTCCGCGCGGGTGCAATGCGGTAGGTGAACACATTGCACCCGCACTGAATCCGGACCCATTAATTTCAATGGGGCTGTTCAGATGAGCGATGATTTTCACGCATCACTTGTGCGTTGCGTGAAAATCGCAGCATGCTCTATATTCTGCGTTTTTCACGCAACGCAGGCCCCATAGAAGCGAATGGGGTTGCGTGAAAATTGCAAGCATCCGCAAGCAAGTGCGGATGCGGTGCGATTTTCACGCATGGTTGCTAGGTGACAGTCTATTCACTGTATTATTTTCCCTTATAACATGGTTATAATGGAAAATAATAGCATTCTGAATACAGAATGCTTAGTAAAATAGCGCTGGAGGGGTTAAAAAAAATAATCAAATTAACTCACCTTCTCCTCTTGTTCGCGAAGTTCCCGGTATGATGAGTTGTTGGGCTAAAGGACCTTTGGTGACGTCAGATCACATGCTCCAATCACATGGTTTCAGGTTGGGAGAGATTGTATAAACGAGATTTAGGCAGGGAGATGAGATTTAGGCAGCTTGGCGCCTGGGGTGAGATTAATAGGGTAATCGTACTCCCTGTGAGGGGGCAATTCCTGAACACCACTCTCAGAAAACACATCCGAAAATTCACCTCTGAAACAGATGTCGTGAGGCAATTCTCTCTGCAAAAGTCACTCCAACCATTTATTTGCCTCGCTGAAGGGCATGGCATGGTGGGGTTATGTTTAGTGAGCCAGGGTAGCCCCAACACTAGAGGAGTAGGCAACCCGTTTAGGACGAAACATGACACATCCTCAACATGAGTATCACTCACAATCAAACGGATATTGTGAACTATGCCCTTTAACGATTTCAGAGAAAGTGGAACGGAATCAATAGCATAAACAGGTATATCCTTTCCCAAAGTGCATACCTGGAAACCATGAGTTATAACAAATTGATTATCAATAAGATTGACAGCTGCTCCACTATCTACAAAAATCTCACAAAAAAATATCCTTGCTCTCTAGAGCCACCCTGGCAGGTAGGACAAAACGGGAACTACAAGCAAACGGAAAACCTTCAATTTCCGCATCAACCTTGCCAATAGTAACAGATGGAACGTTTTTAGAGGATTTTTTTCTTTCTGTTTCTTTATTACTCTCAAAAAACTGCCTGAATCTCCTAGAGGGACAAACATTTGCCAAATGATTTATACCTCCACAACAGAAACAAACCTTCCCATGAGAGCTGAATCCTCTATTGTCAGAGGCAAGCAAACCCAGCTGCATGGGCTCCTGCTCAGAAGGGATTGAGAGCGACTGAGACCCCTGTGCACTGAATGAGACCGCCGCACTGTCCTTGGACTGAGTATGACAGGAAGGAGTGATCTCTCCTCTCTCTCTAAGACGCCTGTCAATACGAACGTCCCGAGACATGGCAGAGTCCAAGGAGGTAGGTCTCTCATGAAAGGCAAATGCATCTTTCAATCCCTCTGAAAGACCATGGCAAAATTGACTTCGGAGTGCAGCATCATTCCAACCAGTATCAGCTGCCCATCTCCGAAATACTGAACAATATATCTCTGCGGACTGTTTATCCTGGCATAAAAGACGTAATCTAGACTCAGCCAGAGCAATATGATCTGGATCATCATATATCTGACCCAGGGCTAAAAAAAATTCATCCACTGAACAGAGGGGCCGTGCCCCCACCGGCAGCAAAAAAGCCCAGGACTGAGCGTTATCCCTGAGCAGCGAGATGATGACCCCTACCCTCTGCTCCTCAACACCAGAGGAATTGGGAAGTAGGCGAAAATGGAGTTTGCAAGCCTCTCTAAAACGAACAAAATTCTTACTACCCCCGGAGAACGTATCCGGGAGCGAGATCTTAGGCTCAGAACAAACTCCATGAACGCAAGCTGAACCGGTCACCTGAAACTGCGAAACAGTTTTACGGAGAACTGCTACCTCCAATGAAAGACCCTGCATGTGTTCAGTCAAAAGTGAAACCGGATCCATGCTTGAGACGGTTTTGGCGGTTTATAATGTCACGGAAGGTGTACAGCAAACTAGAAGACACAAAAGGAACATCCGGCTGACTGGATCCAAAACTAAGGAACCAAAGGGATAGCCCTGCAACAGACCTGGCTCTCTCCTTAAACTGCTCAGCCTATGCAAAATTCTCAATGGTAGAAGATCGCATATCCTCGTACCTCGACTGAATAACCCCTGAACACCCTATAATAGTGAGGGGACACGACCACCGGCTCCCTACACTTGATACGGAGGGAGTCAGGGTCTCCTGAGATCTAGCAAACTACAAATGAATAAACAAAACTTATCTGTAGAAGACTCAGTAGTAGCATCCAGCATGCATATACTCCAGGAAGTTGTATAAACCGCAAAGTGATGCAGTATGGGAAGGGATTTAAAGGGATGCAATCAGTGCAACTACATGACAGCTGAGAGAGGCTAACGAGATGAGAAAATGAAAGCAAAACAAAAAGAACCTTAAGGAGGAGGTTCTGAAGGACGTCTGTCAGAGCTTCTCAGATGTCTGGTGGTGACACTACTCCACTGTAGCTCGTGCTTTAGATGCCTGGTCATGCAGTTGGTGCTCAGGTTTATAACACTTATGCCTCGCTTAAGGCACTGATTGCACAGCGTGCAAACCACCTGATACTTGTAGTCAGCACATTGTGTGAAGAACTGCCATGGAAGGAAGCCCCTTTGAGCTGGCTTTGGTTTGCTCTGTCTCTCGGCGCAGTGAGCAGTAGCAGGCATACTGACTAGGAGCCGGCCGCTGTGGTTTTGCACTCTGCTCCCTCTTGTCCTGCACAGCTGGTGCTGCTTGACCACCACCTCATCCTCCGAACTGCACACATCACTCGCATAAACTTGATCCAGGGGCGTGCTGGGCCGGGGGGCAGGGAGGCAATTGCCCCCCAGGCCGCCCTAAATAAACGGCCGCTGGGTCTTTAAAAATTATTTTTATTTTTTATTCTTCAGGGCCGCACCGCCGATAACCACAGGCTGCGGGGCCCTGGATGTAATTGCGGCCGTGCTGTGTGCTGTGGGGCAGGGGAGGGAGAGGCGTGTCCCTCCCCTGTTCTTCTGATAGGCCGCAGGCACTAATGCCTGCAGCCTATCAGAGGTCGGCTCAGGCAGCGCGATGACGTCATTATCATCGCGACGCCTGAGCCGGGCAGCACACAGCAGGGACACAGGCCGGAAGAGGCTTGCATCGCTGCTGATGGAGGTAAGTATTAGTGTTTTTTTTCTTTTCTTCTTTGCGGGGGGCTGGCACTATGGGGGGGGGGGATCTGGCACTATGGGGGGTGGGATCTGGCACTATGGGGGGGCTTGCACTATAGGGGGATCTGGCACTATAGGGGGGCTGGCACTATGGGGGGATCTGGCACTATGGGGGGGGGATCTGGCATTATGGGTGGGATCTGGAACTATAGGGGGGCTTGCACTAGGGGGGGAGTTAGCACTATGGGGGGGCACTATGGGGGAGCTGGCACTATAGGGGGGGCTGGCACTATGGGGGTGGCTGGCACTATAGGGGGGCTGGCACTATGGGGGAGCTGGCACTATAGGGGGGGCTGGCACTATGGGGGAGCTAGCACTATAGGGGGAGCTGGCACTATTGGGGGGGCTGGCACTATGGGGGGCTGGCACTATGGGGGGGAGCTGGCACTATGGGGGGGCTTGCACTATGGGGGGGGGATAGCACTATGGGGGAGCTGGCACTATGTGGGAGCTGGTACTATAAGGGGGATAGCACTATGGGGGGGCTGGCACTATGGGGGGGGGAGCTGGCACTATGGGGGGGCTGACACTATGGGGGGGAGCTGGCACTATGGGGGCATTTCTTACTGGCACATTATGAGGGGGCACCATGGGGGTGAGGAGCACTATGGGGGTATCTGGGGGCTCTAAAGGGGCTTTTTTTAAAATTATTGGCACATTCTGGGGGGCACTATAGGGGAGAGCAGCACTATGGAGCATCTGGTGTTACTATAGGGGCATTATTTGGGGGCACTATGGGGAAGTGGGGGCTCTAAAGGGGCCTTTTGTATTTGAACATTATGGGGGGCACTATGGCATTTGGTGGCACTAAGGGGGCATTTTTTACTGGCACATTATGGGAAGCACGATAGGGGAGAGCGGCACTATGGGGCATTATTTGGGGGCACTATGGGGGAGTGGAGCACTATTGGGGCATATGGTGGCACTAAGAAGGGGCATTTTTTTACTGGCACATTGTGGGGGAGAGGAGCACTATAGGGGCATCTGCTGGGGGCACTATATAGGGGTATTTTATACTGGCATACATTATGGGGACATTAGCTCAACTGCGGGCACTAAGCAAGGGTATTTCATGTACTGTCATATTTAGGGAAAATTAGTACTACTAGGGGGTATTATGGGGAGCTTTACTACTACTGGGGGGCTATGAGGAACATGATTACTAGGGCACTATAGGGGCATTATTACTACTAAGTGTGCTCTGGCAGAGAATTATTTCTATTGGTGGGATTTTGGGGAGCACTGTTACTTTGGGGGCACCCTTGCATAGTATCAGCTTAGCACAATTATTTTTCGGGGACATTATCTTTATACTATTAGTGTCTGGGCGCAGTTATTTTTTAGAGCACTGTGTCAATAATTGTTTAAGGGAGCACTATCTGTGTGGTAGTAGTATTCCCAGGGGTACTGTTTCTGCAGTATAGTATTGGGGGCATAGTGGGTACAGTATTGGGGGCACTATCTGTGTGGTAGTAGTATTTCCAGGGGGACTGTTTCTGCAGTATAGTATTGGGGGTGGCAGGAAACTAATGTCTGTTTCTCAATCTCTGCAGAGACGGGAGATGGCAGAAAAATCATCATGGCGGTCTGGTCTGAATGGAGAAGATGAGGAAAGAGAACTTCTACATCAAAGGTGACATCACTGGATGTAAGAGGTATGTGGTGCTATGTAGGAGAGGAGATGCTCCGGCTCCTCCTCCTGCCATTTGCAGAAGGAGGATTCAGAGCTGGGTGAGGACGACGAAAGGGGGCAGCAAGCCACGGGCGGGTGGCAGATGGTGGGGGGGAACCACAAGCCTTGAGCAGGATCAGGGGAGGGAGGAGAGCGAAGGAGCTTCCTGGCTGTAGCTTGTTATATAAGCAGGCAGTGCAGCCAGGACAGACCCTCCCCTATCCGTATGATGTGTAGACAGGCCTCAACTATACAATGTCAGCTGTACAGTGTGTGTTGGGAGTGGCCTATTATATGTAGGAGGGGCTTTAAATAATGGGCGGGGCTAAAAATGGGCCACTTGACTGGATTTGCCCCCCAGGACTAAGGCTGCCAGCCCTCCCCTGACTTGATCCCAGGTGAGGTCTAGGAGATCATCATCCTCCACATCATCTTCCATCCAGTCTTCATCCCTGCCCTCCTTACCGGTCTGCACACTGCAGAAAACCGCAACAGTTGACACCTGTGTTTCGTCGTCATAATCAGAGACGTGCTGCAGCGGTCCTCCCACGTCCTCATCCTCAAACATAAGTTGTTGGGCATCTGTGCACTCAATATCTTCCACTTCTGGGGCAGGGCTAGGTGGATGGCACACGTAATCCCCGCCAGCAGAGTCATCAAAAAGCGTAAGTGACTGCTGCATGACTTGGGACTGCTTGGCTGATTTGCAAGGGGTTGAGGTGGAAGACAGATGACCATGGGCCACTGGTGGCAACTCTGTGCTTTCAGCAGGGTACTGGGTGGAAGACAATGTAAGGAACTGGAGGCACTGTCAGCCACCCAGTCTTATTCCGCCTCTTCTTGTTCTGTCCTGTCCATTTTTACAGCTGTATTTGGCCTACAAGATGACGCAGAACATCTTGTTGCCTACATGTACCAGAGGAAAACGTTTCCATTGGGCATGTAGCTGGCACAGATCGACAACATCCTCTCCCTGCAGCAGGAGCTCCACCAACACCAGCAGCAACACGACCACAGCCAAGACCCTGAATAACTATTCTTGTATCAAGTAAGAAAAACAGAAGTGGATCGCACATCCACAAGCTATGCATTGATCTAACTAAACTCGCTTCTCAGCGCAATATTCAGTGTACTGCCCCCTATATTGTATACTTATACAAAGGCATTAGTGTACTTTTTGGACAAAAGGCATAAGCCCACTCACCACGTCAAGGTTGCCTCTTTGAGTGGGACCTACTCTGAACTTGGCACAGCGCTATGTGGAGGCCCCCAAAAATGGTGCGGCATCGCGTGGTGACCACCGGCGCCACAACCCCGCACCAGCAGGCGGCGGGACCCAGCAACCAAACAGCACCCCTGCTGCCTGGCAATGATGCCCCGGCACTGGGCCACACCGACCCACCAGTACAGCACCACAGCAACAATGGCCGCCGCGCAGCATCACAACCTGAAACAAAGGCCACAACTCTGTACTGCGCTATCTGAACAGTTGTCTAACAGAACATGTTCAGAGCTCTTAGTAACTCCAAATGAAAGTTGGCAGATCCATTTCCACTCATATGCTACTGCTAATTAAAATCACCTTTTCCGAATGGGAGGAGAGCTGATACCAGGAATAAAGAAGAAAGATTTCATATACATGTATCGAAAAACTGAACTGGATCGCACATCTACAAGCTATGCATTGATCTAACTAAACTCGCTATTTAGCGCAATATTCAATGTACTGCCCCCTATATTGTATACTTATACAAGAGGCATTAGTGTACATTTTGATCAAAAGGCAATAGCCCACTCACCACGTATGGTTGCCTCTTTGAGTAAAACCTACTGGGGCTGTGGCGCCGGTGGTCTCCGCGCAGTGCCGCGCCAATTTCGGGGGCTGCCGTATAGTGCTGCGCCAAGTTCAGAGTAGGTCCCACTCAAAGAGGCAACATTGACGTGGTGAGTGGGCTTATGCCATTTGATTAAAATGTACACTAATGCCTCTTGTATAAGTATACAATATAGGGGGCAGTACACTGAATATTGTGCTGAGAAGCAAGTTTAATTAGATCAATGCATAGCTTGTTGATGTGCGATCCAGTTCAGTTTTTTCATTTGATACATGAATAACTATTCTATTATAGTGTGACGGATGTAAAGGAGGTATTTTGCGCCCCAAAAAATGGGTTTATATCACCGACAGAATTAACAGACTGATTAACTATTCTTTCACAATGTGACGGATGCGAAAGACGTGTTTTGCACTCCAAAAATGGGTTTGTGTCACCGACAGAATTAACAGCCAGATTAAGTATTCTATTTCTGTGTGACGGATGCAAAGGAGGATGCAAAAAAACGGTTATAGGTCACACACAGAATTAATAGCCCTAGTGGAATGCTGAGTGGTGTGGTGCAACCTATATGTGTCACGGTGCTTCTACCTGGATACAGCGGGACCCCAAGCTCAGGTTCCGAAGCAAATAAAGGGGAATAATTGAGTTGTAGGATGAAGAAAAACTAGAGTCCATACCTGGTAAACTTTAACAGCAGCTTTACTTAGGTAAACTTGATTCCACATAGTATTCAGGCTTTTTTTACATTCAGGCTTTCTTTTGGTTCCAGCAGGCTTTGGCATAAACTGGCAGGCAAACTTGGTAACTGCGCTTTCTCTCTTTCTCTGCTGGGCTGACAGGCTTTCTAAAAAACTCTGCTTTCTTTCTCTCTGCTGTGCTAAACTCTGCTTGGGTCTGGTTACTGGACTTTCAGCTGGTTTTGGTATCCTTGGATTGGGGTGCCTTAGGATGTGATCCCCTCTTGGCACTCAATAAAATAAATTAGCATGAAGTCCGGGTGGTCTACAAGCTACTTCACTTTTGTGGCTCTTGCTCCAGCCGAAGAACACTTTACTCTGGCTGCTATATCTTTCATGTCTTCTCAGCTCCAATATGGAGTCTAAACTGCAATAAACAAGAACTGCAACCCCCTCCTTTCTGGTCGGAAGCTGTACTGGCCAAGATCTGCCCAAAGGGGGAGAGAATGGAATGGTGAGTTCCATTCTATCTAAAGATTACTGTCTCTCTCTCTGCCATATACGCTGCCACCTGCTGGTGAACCAGGTATATTATATGAACAAAACAGTTTCAATACAGTAATATAAATGCACACTTGAGAAGGACCTGGAAATGAACACACAGATGACATAGGCATTAGCAATAAAATACAGTAGCAGAGTGAAAGAATAGTAACACCACCTCGGGGTGTTACATAATGAACCCACAAAAAATGAATATAAACCAACCACACAGTTATCAGCCACATCAAAAGCCTAACAGTGTCGCTCACTGCAGCAGTGCCCTGTCCCTACACTAGTTAGAGTAGAATCGCGGCACAACACATGATCCAGCCCTTATGCAGGCAGGGTCATGTGCGCGCCGGCCAATCACAGCCATGTCAGTACTTGGCTTCAAAGTGCCCACAGCATAAAGGCTTCTTGCCATTCAACTAGCTTAATTATTCATCCGAACACCGAACCCGAACTTTCGCGGCAAAGTCCATGTTCAGGTGCCCATACCCGGTCCGGGTTCCCTCATCCCGGGATAGCTTCCTTACATCTGGAATCATAAGTGACTTATAGCTTTCTATTCCTTTTGGAAGGAGAATTGATTTGCACATCGTTTTCTCAAAAACGCAGAGGAACATTGTCTGGCAATGAGAAATATTGTCCTTTGGATCTTGAAGTTATATGGGACATGGAGAGAAATGTCTGTCACATAGAGGTTTAAAAAAATACAACTCACCATAAAACACAACTAGACCCCAAAAACGGTATGGTAATAAACTGTGTAAACGTCTCTATAGCAAATAAGTCACTGAGGTGTAGAGTCGCTAAGAACAAAATAATAAATTTTTATTGATGCAATCAGACAAAAAAGGGAGTAGATTCCATCAGTGACTGGGTACACCAGTAGCGAAAGTTTCTAAAAGGTGCACATTGGGCAAATGTATAAATAAGCCTTGTGCACAAATAGAAGATAGTGCTACTGAATGGGTCAAAAGGACCGATAGGCGTGATAATTTAGTGTTCGACTTATGTGTGAATGGGCCACTCCAAATTGCTATATGTCATTTTATGCATTTCTTTTGTCAATGCTGCTAAATTCCTATTACAGGCTGGTAAATGCACTACATACATCTAACACTAGGTGGTGCACTAACAACATTTATATAGGTCAGCCACAGGAAGTTAGTGAGTAGAAGAGTAGAAGCTTAGGAGTGTGGAGGAGAAAAGGAGAGGAGACAGACCTCCTGGTCCAGGGTGTAAAATAACTGAACTTTTGGAATCCAGAACCAGGATTTATTAATCTTACATTATAGAGCCACTGACCAGGCACTACTTTAACTATAGTTGGGAAAACTTTTCAAAGAATGGAGCAGAGAGTTTGCCTGTCATGAGGGAGACCGACCATGGGTTTATACTAATAGTTACCGAGGATCCAGAGCATATTGAAAGACTGAATAGCCAGAGCAAGATCAGGAACCAAGTAAAGTAAGATCATCATGCCTACTACAGTTGAGCTAGAACCTACCTGCACCACCTCACTAAGCCAGTTATTGGGATTTACAGCTTCACCATCTTCATTCATGACAAAGTGCTGCTATGATTATTGCAAGATTACCAACTACAAGTAAAGTTCCTCTTTGGTTCAACCTTTGCCTCTCTCATCATTCTACTTCATCTCCCAATTGCACCGTACGGTGCTGGAGTCCCGAACACAGGGGCCCAGCCACCAAAGCACCCTAAGCGTTACCCAACTACAATCAAGGGCACCTCAACTTCCATCTGGCTGGTGTTCACTGCAATAGAGAGTGCCCTGGAGGATTTAGTGCTGTCTTCCCCTCCACTGCAGGCTGGCCCAGGGAGCTACAGAAAAGTGAGTACAACTACTACACCCATTCGGCCGACCACTAACGCTCACATATTGCCCCTGTGGTCTGCCACGTTGCAATAACAACACGCTATATTGTTTAGACTGGCCTATTGACCCAGTGGGTGTACTCTGCAAGCTTGTATATATCAAGGAGTACCACCTTGTATTGGCCTATGATGCCAGTGAAAAAAGTATGGTTAGGTATTAACCCTAGTGTAATTCAGTGGAGCGCACCTGCACTAGTCACCGGTATAACTGCAGGGCACCGCACACAACCAAATTGGGTGGCACTGATTAGTCACTCATTCATACGGACCTAAAGTGCCACTATAAAACCCCACACACACCAGTAAAAAGCTGATCAGTCCCGTTCAACTAGCGGAGGCATTCATGGCCTCACAAAGTATCCCGCTCGATGCGTTTCATCACCCAAAGGGTGAATCATCGGGAGCCAACTTAGTTAAATTAAACGCTAGGATAAGGAGCTGCAAAGACACCACCCCATGGGAGGCATGTGGCAGCGTGTCCGGCGCTGGTATGGCCGTAGCGCAGCCGCTAAAGCTGCCGGCTTTTAAACGGGAAGCTCTGCCCCTAAAGAGGCTCGATTAGTGCATTGGCCAATAGGGGGAAGGAGTGATGAGAGATGTTCTCCCCGATACCCGGCCGTGCGCGATGTGCCGAAGGAGCCTATAAAAATTAAAACATGTAGACTATGTTATACTGGCAGGATAAAAAAGACATCAGTATCAGCGGTGGATACGGGGACAAAGACAGACACATCAGTTGTAGAAGAAGTTATAAAAAAGTAGGTAATTATTTAGATCAGTACAACAGGGCAGACGGGACCATTTCCCACCTGTGTCCCCGATGAAAAGTAATCCAAGGGAGGTGCTATGGCAAGTAGAAATGATGGTAAGTCCATGGAACATGGGCAAGCTTCAATAGACAGCATTGCTGAACAATTATACAAACATCCATCTGTGTGAGTGAGAATTATCACACATCTAGATTAAATGAGAGTGGTATAATACCACCAATAGAAATCGATAATCCACGAGATGGAGCAAAGGCCAACTAGAAACCCAACTATTTTTCTATAGTCCCTCCCAAAAAAATAAAATAAAAAATACTGTGAAAACAACTCTAAATGCTTTGTGTGAATCATGCCTCATCAGCACTGCATCCCTCATATGTATAGCAACTGTTTCCGTTAGACAAGATTTTGGTTTCTCTTAGCCTCTAATGGCAAGCATGGATATTAAAGGGGTTATCCAGTAATATATAATGATGTCCTATCCTCAGGTGGGGGTCCAAGTCCCAGCACCCCAATATTAGGCCTATTTCACGCGCAGATGGCAACACAACGGTTGATAAATGAGACGGGCCTGACTTTTTTCCTGCCCATGCACCGTCCCCCTTATTTAGACATGACTTGGCGGAAAATAGGAAAAAGTCAGATTGCGGCGCAAAAGTTAGTAAATCTGCAACAGATATACGCCAAAAAGTGCAATATTTCTGTTCATAAATAACCCCCGAAAATTACGGTGGTGCTTCTGATGCCAGCAGGGGATAGATTAAGACCGGCATGTAATAGACCAGTCATGATTAATGTCCTCTAAAGATGATTCAGTGTCAGGAACCTGCCAGATATCGGTATGTGGACTATTGAAGAGCGCAACAAGTGTCATAATGCAGAATGATGAGATCAATGTAACATAAGGCGTCTTACAGAGACAAGTCTCCAGGATTCAGCAGGACGGTCCTGCACTGCTGCCATTGTTCCAGGACGCCACATACCATACGGATAGAAGGGATCGTTAATAGATTATTCTTCCAGGGCAGACTTCAACTTTTTGTCCTGCTGATTGGCTGCATCAGGGGGCATTGTAGTTGGCATTGTTTTGGCATATAGAAAATGGCTGTTTCTGCTAAAGGGGTCGTCCCAGTTATTGAAAAAAATCAAACATCAGCAATATTTGTGATAATATAACATTTAATTACCTATTTTATCCCCCACTGCTTCCAGTGCTGCCACTATGATTCTCTCCCTCATCCATGATGTCATCTATGTTGCAGAGTTGCTGTGCCCATATACCCCGCATACGTCTGCAGCCCATTACTCAGCAGCATGTGAGACATGACCACTGAGGACAGTGATTGGCTGCAGTGGTTACATGGAATTTACATCAAAGTCAAGCCAACCACAGGAAGGATGGGAGTAGTAGTGCTGGAAGTGGCGTCTGTTTATTTGGCAGCAGTGATTACATCCCCATATACACTACACGACTGATGCAGCCAATTACTGGCTTCAGTGGTCATGTGCCATATACTGCTAAGGCCAGTGAACGGCTGCAGTGGTGTCCGGGCTATAGAAGCATATGTCACTGCTGCAGCCAAGAAGATGATGTCATGGTTGTATTGGCCATGAGGGTTGTAGTGACAGCACTGGAAGCAATGAGAAATAAGATAGGTGAATAGATATTATTTTATCACATTAGATGTCCAGGCTGATTATTTAATGACTTGGACAACGCCTTTAGGGTCCATTCACACGTCCGTTGTTTCTTTCCTGAACTGTTCAGTTTTTTGCGGAACAGATCTGGACCCATTCATTTTCAATGGGTCCTGAAAAAAAATCAGACATTGAGCTGTCCGTTTTTTTTCAGGACCCATTGAAAATGAATGGGTCCAGATCTGGTCCAGATCTGTTCCGCAAAAAACTGAACAGATCAGGAAAGAAACAACAGATGTGTGAATGGACCCTAAAGTTGAAAATTTTATTAATACACGAAGGTGACCATGTATAGTCAGTAATAATCTTGTACTATGGACGCCATTGATTGTATATCTTCGCTCATTTATTCTTGTATTGTAGGATTCAATAAAGATGAAAAATTTGTTAAAAATTGCTTTTTAAAAATTAAATAAGTAAACAGCAGCGATCCCACAGCCTGAGAATTATATGTTATTAAAATGTTAGAGAAATGTCATCCAGACACCAATATCGTCTGTTATAATAATCCACCTCGCTGCCATATCGCCAATGGACGAAATACAAATAGTCTTCATTTTTATCCTAAACCTTTATTCTATATAGTAATGTATACGTAGTAACATCACAGCCCCCATGTCACATGACCAGTAATGTCCATATGATGATGTCATAATATCAGATAAGCAATAATGAGAATCTAATGATGTCACAAACGGGAAGTCATGAAAAGCCCAGTCACCCAAAGTTCCATTGAGGGTTTTTGTAGGCGTTTGCAGAGCGACGATCGTTCTGTGCGATTTTTTGCAAATATGGCAAAAATAAAGAGCTGGAAGCGAATTATCGTTCTGTCCGACTCATCGGACAGCAGTGAGGATGAGGATTTACATCAGGTGAGTGACACTAACTGTGAACTTAAAGTTATATGTTACAGTATAAACGTACTGGGCCAAAACTATAATTCTAGACTGAGGATATATTATACCAGTCCTGACCTCATCTGCATAGTATACACCAGGACAATAGCAAACACATGGCAGTCATTATAATTAGCATTGGGATTGTAGATTCCATAAGTGGGACCATTGTGCAGTTCTTTATTTCATGTTTCCTTATTATTCCAGACTCATCCAAGAAAGAAGCCGGTTCCCAGGTCTCCAAGACTAGAGGACGAAAATGGCTTCACCACCACCATCTTATCTGGACAACCAGGTACAGTGCTTTTAATGAGGACTTTTCATAGGAAACAGAAAGATCGGATCTCAGCTGGACATCTGGGATGTTTCTCCAACCATAGATGTCCATGAGATAACTTACCATATAGTGTCAGTGTGAATATGGACAGATTCTGGGTGGATTGCTGTGTAGATGTGTGCGGATGATTCATTTTCTTACTGTTTAGCTGTTGAGGTTTACCTATTGTTATTATACACATTTTACTTTTCATTCCACAGATACACCAATACCATCATCAAGCAGTGTCATTGGCATTGATGTCACCAGGTATGAAAAAAAATGAATACACCTTTAATAATGGGCAGATCCAGGAGCCAAGCAGCTGAGGCCTCAATGGGAGTCATTTCTACTGAGGTCATCAGTGTACACCAGATAGTGTGGTTCTTGATCTACTGCCTTCCACCATGACTTGGCCATTATTTGATGTATTGTTAAAGTCCGAAGATTAGCCTCTCAGCTGCTGATATATCTTTCTGTATTCATTTTCACAGGGCCAATGACATAACATCTGATGATGATGACGACTCTCAAAGTGGAGAATCTTCCACACCTAAAACTAAGTTATGAATCACTGTTTTCCAGTACAATCCAGGTTTGTGTTATTGGACACAGGACATTTCTCAATTCTCTGTCCTGTTATCTGTTCTTCATAGGGATCAGGACTGATACAGGGTCTTCTGATACCTCTATAGAGAGGGACTCTCCAATTACCATCAGTGACAGCGATGATGAATCCACCATTACACCAGGCACTGCTGTCACAGGTCAGTTTGATATCATTCACGTTTAACTAAATATATATTTGACTGTGAACTCAAAGTCCAAGGGTCTACCTGTTCCCCCTCATCCCCTACTTATAGTCATTATCTCTGATCAGTATTTAATACCATATTGTTCACTCTTTTATTACTTCACATTTCTGTACAGATAAAGCACCATCTGAATGTGCGGAGAAATCCACTCCAGAGGAAAGGTGAGATATGTCGGTTTACTATTTACTATGGTAAAAGCCCCTGTAGCCTCTTGCTGGTGGTGGGATAAATGTAATTTCCTCTTCATATTTTGGGATAAGTGACAGAATAGATATTCGGATGTTCAGAGACTGGACCTAATGTAGTGTACGGGAACTGTAATACCCGTCACTACCAAAGTGTCACTTGGTGTGCTGTCGTCCCTCCTAATTATGGGGAAGTTGTTATATGTCAGTTTTATAAAATGTCATGTAATTTAATGTTATGTATTTCCCTGTTACTGTGAAACTTGCATGTACAGGCCTGCAGGGGTGTCATTCCAGCTTCTAGTCCATAGAGGGAGCTAGGGAGCCCTAGTTTATAAAAGGCCCAGACAGGGAAGTGCAAGGCAGACGGAGTCTAGTGTCTGTAATCTACAGTTGGAGATTAGACAATGTCTGAGACAAGTCCAGGCCTGAAGCCTGCTGTCCAGGAGAAGATTCCCTCCTGAATTCCCATATGCAGAAACAGGAATATGTTAGATCAAGAACCTGAGGAAGTTTCCAGAAGCTGAGAGAGACAGAGGCAAAGATCAGGAAAGCCAGAGGTACTAAGAAAGACAGAGGAGGTACTTATAAAAGCCATAGCCAAGGATATAAAGCCAGAATCAGGTTAATGGGCCTTGGTGAAGATATGCTATATTCCAGGATCAGACAGAATTAGAGTGCAAGCTCCTGTGCTGCAAGTCCTGTGTTCAACACTCTGTAATTACCCTGCTATAACTGAATTGCCTGCATCGACCGAATTGCAAAATCGACTGTATGCTAAGGAACTGCATTTCCATTATTGTCTCTGCTTGAAAAACTACTAAAGTTGGAGTTCTGTTTTAAGACTACGTTTCCTCAATTTATTCCTGCATCCGCAAACGGCGTGCCACCGTTTACTTGGCACTGGCGTCACGAACTATCTTTACCTATACCTGCCCTTGCAGAGAG
Organism: Bufo bufo; assembly: GCF_905171765.1. Classification (NCBI taxonomy): domain Eukaryota; kingdom Metazoa; phylum Chordata; class Amphibia; order Anura; family Bufonidae; genus Bufo; species Bufo bufo. Next base: position 171,904,242 of record NC_053396.1, on the reverse strand, counting down.
TCAGCTGTACCAGGTTAGTGTATATTGCACTACATCACCCAGAAACACCTACTGCGCACAACTTGAGTACGCTGCACCTCTCTTTTGGCGTCACGAACAGGATACGCACGCTTTCTAGTGCAAGAAGCGTGAACTTTGTGCCTTATACAGTTGCCCTGTGACCAAAGTTACAATTTGCCTGTTTTATTCAAGTGGACTTTGTGGACTGAAAAACATACCCAAAGTGTACCTAAAACCTCTAAAAAGCGCTGTGCAGTGTTGCGCTACACAGAGGAAGAAAATCGCCGCATTGGAGTGTGGTTTTGTGGACTTTTTACAATCCTGCTTGCTGTCAGTGAATAGACAGCGTTTGTACCTAAAGATGGCCGCTGAGCTTGCTGAATTTACTGCTGCGTCACCTTCATCCCGAAAAGGCGGGAAAAATTGGCGCCTTTCTGAGGAAAAAGCGGGAAGAAGGTCAAGGTCAGGCGCCACGGCTTATCTGGATATTTGCATGTCTGCCAGCATGGACACCGCCTTCCATATACTGGAATACCTGGGGGGCGGCTCCCCAGTGCAGTGGGAGGAGCTGGCTACTCTAATTGACGCGACCCTATCGCTCTCCTCAGAAGGATCGAGCATGTTGGATTGTGAACAGAGCGTTGCTGCAATGTCCGCACCTGAAATTGCACAGATGTCTAATGTTGGTGTAGAGCCAGAGGAGGCTCCACCGGCCTACGCTCCGGGACCGGAGCAACCCGCCTGCCGCCCAAGGGAGAAAGAACCCGAGCCCTGCTATGGCTCGTGGAGGGACTTTTTCCAACCATCTTTTAAATGGTCCTCCCTGATGGCGGAGATCCGAGAGGCCGCAATCAAGCGGAATACAAAGACCAAAATCATCTATGAGGAACTAACCAAGACCATACATGAGAAGCATACGCACACCCAACCCCGCCTGGAAAGGAGAAAGGGAGTGGTGCTGTCATTTGACAAACCCCGTGGCTACGGGTTTATTCAGGACTATCTAACTGGCAGAGACCTCTATGTTAATCGAAGGTCTGTCAAAAGAGACTACCTCCCTTCGTACCAGCACAGCCTCCGCGAGGGAGAGGAAGTGGAGTACACCCCTGCCGAGAGCCTACGAGGCCCTTATGCAACTGCCGTGACCCGTCCCAAGCGAGTTCCTGAGGACTGGGAGGCAGAAGAAGGAGAAGACTACTCTGGCTGCGAGCGAGAACCGGAACGCTCTCCAGAGCCGGCCCATCACGCCTTTCAGGAGCGGAGCTCCTTCATTGGGCCAAACGTCTTCTGGCAGCCAACCGTGTTGGAAAAATGGGTGAGCCCCTATCCTTCCCCCGAGCTGCCTCGTCGGGAGAAGACAATATCGGAGCTGGAGCAGTTAAAAGGACTTAGTGCTACCTTTCAGAACATCCGGATGGGACGGAGACCAGACGCATCGCCAGAACCTGCAGAGGCCGAGTCCGCGTCATCGGTGACTGTACCTGCGCCGGCGGCGCCAGCAGAGGACAGCGACTCCGACACAGAGAGCATCGGTGAGCAGATCGTCCGGCTGGAGGAGAAGTTGCGGGAGTTGCGCAAGACATACACCGCCAGGATCCAGACACCGCCGAGGAAGGATGAGGTAAGGGTGCCTGTCACCACCCGTAGACCGCCTTCTGTTGCCACCGCTCCGTCAGTGCCCCAGACCGGACCCGCGATTGCCGTAAACTGCTGCACACAGAGCACCGGACCGCTTGCTGCGGCGGTGCCAAGCCCATCACACCCTGCAGTGATCATGCCAGGGCCGGCACGGTCCATCAGAGGGTTCACCCCTAGGCCTATGGGGCCAATACCTATTAGGGGCCCCTTTACCTTACAGCTGCCCCCTGATACAGTTATGTGGGCACATCCTCCTGTAGAGGACTACTACAGACGGTACTTGCCAGCGGAGCCAAGTGATTACAATATTTCACTGTAATCAGCCTGCTAGGCCTTTGATTGATTTCACCAGAAGTGATGTTAACCCTTTCAGGACAGGAGTCCTATGTTTCCTGGTCCTTTGTTGCGGCTGCCAGTTTGTCCACGGCTCAGTGGTAGGTGTTGACCACTGAAATTACAAAGTCAGCAAGGCCAGGCTTGTTTCCAGAACCTCCTGCCTGCTTTTGCTACCCACGCCAAGTTGTGCCTGTTCCTTAGTTGCACCTTTTACCCTTCACCCCCTTTTCAGGTTGATCAGGGGTATTACAGCACTTGTCTTTGCTGTCCGTTTATTGTGCAACTTCATACTAAGGAACCGTGCCCGGAGACAGACTCAAAAGTACCTGAGCCTCTGAGATTCTTACTCTTTTAAAAGTAATGTGCCCAGAGATGGACTCCACCGCATGAGAGCCTCTGTGATTAATAAGAAATAACCTGGGTACGGACTCATGTTTGTTATTTGAGCCTCCAAGAACTTTTATACCGTTTTCTACTGTTTTATCATGGACTTATTCATTGTCATGGACTATCCTGGTTATAATGTTACGCTGTGCCAGGTCAGCGCCCCCGTTCCATTCATTATCCTGAGAGAAGAGAACGACGCCCCTTGTCACTACCCTTCACTTTTGCCAATTGGACCTGATGTAAATGTAAATGCAGATGAATTACATGTATGTATGCCTGCATGTCTCTATTTTCTATTTCAGGTAGAGATTCCAGTTGGGCGACCCATGATGGAGTACGAGGTCGTACTCAGCTTAAAGCAGTGGGGTATGTAGTGTACGGGAACTGTAATACCCGTCACTACCAAAGTGTCACTTGGTGTGCTGTCGTCCCTCCTAATTATGGGGAAGTTGTTATATGTCAGTTTTATAAAATATCATGTAATTTAATGTTATGTATTTCCCTGTTACTGTGAAACTTGCATGTACAGGCCTGCAGGGGTGTCATTCCAGCTTCTAGTCCATAGAGGGAGCTAGGGAGCCCTAGTTTATAAAAGGCCCAGACAGGGAAGTGCAAGGCAGACGGAGTCTAGTGTCTGTAATCTACAGTTGGAGATTAGACAATGTCTGAGACAAGTCCAGGCCTGAAGCCTGCTGTCCAGGAGAAGATTCCCTCCTGAATTCCCATATGCAGAAACAGGAATATGTTAGATCAAGAACCTGAGGAAGTTTCCAGAAGCTGAGAGAGACAGAGGCAAAGATCAGGAAAGCCAGAGGTACTAAGAAAGACAGAGGAGGTACTTATAAAAGCCATAGCCAAGGATATAAAGCCAGAATCAGGTTAATGGGCCTTGGTGAAGATATGCTATATTCCAGGATCAGACAGAATTAGAGTGCAAGCTCCTGTGCTGCAAGTCCTGTGTTCAACACTCTGTAATTACCCTGCTATAACTGAATTGCCTGCATCGACCGAATTGCAAAATCGACTGTATGCTAAGGAACTGCATTTCCATTATTGTCTCTGCTTGAAAAACTACTAAAGTTGGAGTTCTGTTTTAAGACTACGTTTCCTCAATTTATTCCTGCATCCGCAAACGGCGTGCCACCGTTTACTTGGCACTGGCGTCACAAACTATCTTTACCTATACCTGCCCTTGCAGAGAGTCAGCTGTACCAGGTTAGTGTATATTGCACTACATCACCCAGAAACACCTACTGCGCACAACTTGAGTACGCTGCACTAAGACTTGATGATTAATATTCTTTCTGCTTTCTTTCCAGGAGACTTCTGTGTAATACTTGTGGCTGTGTCATTAAAGACATCACATCGCCCACATCCACTTACACCACCTTTTTCCAGGAGTTAAAGGAGGAGCTGGTAACAAGACTGTTCCATCACTACAACAGAACCACCTTTGAGAACAAGGTATCTTATTATCAGTTTCTAGATGACATGTCCACAAGGTCCTTATTACCTTGAGACGACCATCAAAATATGTTTTCTCTTAGAGGAGACCTCTACTTCTATTCCTTGCTGTATGTCAGTGAATGAAATGTAGATGGAATGGACTTTGTTTTCTTTTTCCACTTATTTAGCTCCCTCAGGACTTACAAATAACCTGGAGTAAAAGACTAACATCTACAGGTGGTCGTTGCAATAATGTGCAGGATGGTATGGAGCGATATTCCATCATCGAACTGTCTGAGAAAGTCTGTGATTCTGCAGGTAGGTCTCACATAACCTCCATCTTACAGCTTCATATAACACCCTGTATACGGGGTAGAAGCTGCCATGAAATGTCCCACCTGTGACAGAAGTTACAGGCGGCTACTTGGGATGTAATACGTCTTTAATACTCATTATACATATAAATTATTTTCTCTTTAGACCGAGTAAGAGACGCATTGGCCCATGAGATGTGTCATGCTGCCTGCTGGCTCATTGATGGAGACCTAAATGCTGGACATGGTCCATTATGGATGACGTATGCCCAGAAAGTGACCTGTGTACATCCGGAGCTACCAAAGGTGGACATATACCACTCATATGACATAAATTACAAGTTCACCTACCAATGCTCCTTGTGTCATCACAGGTAAGAGGATATTAGACCTATAAAGAACAATAACTATGGGATGACTTCAGGGTGATCCTGCTGATGGTATTTTATTGTAATTAATACTTCTTCAGTAGACTGATGCATGAGGCTGTTTTATGGGTAAAAGGGGTCAGGATGCAGCATAGTCTATATTTTGTGCTGGGGCTGTTTTCCTGTAGCCAGTTATTTATATATTGGTGGAGATTCTCTGTTGTTGGTACAGTTTAGATCTCTCCTGTAATGATCAATTTCAGCCTATTAACCAGTAATTTCTCTGTCTCCACAGCCTTGGGCGTTTTAGAACCATCGCTCAAAATAAATCTTATTGCAGGATCTGTGGGGGCAGATTACATCTCCTGACCACCAGCCAAAATGATGAACATCCATCTACATGTCATCATACTCCATCCAACAAGACCAATAGAGAGAACTATGGTAAAGCCAGGAAAGCAGCGTATGGACTCAGCCACCAAAATGTCATCCAGAAACTCAGTCCTGGTGCCTCTAGAAAAAGGAAAAATCCTTTCTGAATCTCCTTAGTGAACACCTCTTCATTCAAGACTAAAGATCCTGCACCGGCCCTGCATGCTTTTCCGAAGACAGAGAATTTGGCCATTGTCATCTGTGCCAGAATTCCCATCAAGACGGAAAAAGCAAATGTACATCCAGCTATGGGCCAACTGCAGTGGAAAGAGAAGAGTGTGACCAGGAGATAAAAACAACAAAATATAAAAACAGAACATAAATTACCCCTTTCCAAAGAATGTGCTGCTTCTTCTGATGCTGAAGATCCTGCTCAGGCCCTGCATGCTTTTCTGAAGGCTGTGGATTTGGAGGACTTGGCTTCTACAAACACCAAAGAAGTAATTGATAACACCACCTGTCTACATTGACAGTACCAGAGTCCCCGCCAAGCCTGGAAAGAGCAGATATAGATACCAGCAATTGGCCTCCAGCAGTAGAGGAAGAAGAATGTGCCTAAAGAACAACTACAGAGCGGAGCCGACCATTGCTCCCTGTTTTCCCCCTTTACCCCTACCCCAAACTAAAAACATAAAAATACAAAAACCTTAAAAAAAAACTAAAAAAACTTTCCTTTCCCTTTTTTCCCCTAAATAAAAAAATACATAAATCATCCTACCCCAACCCCAAATCCCCTAAATAAAAAATAAAAAAACATACCTCCTTGTGTCTTGTATTTTCTTTTCTATCCTCCTGGGACTGGGGGCATCCTCTTTACTACAATGCTATGAGGGAAGTGCTTGTGTTTATCACCAAGAAGTGTCAGCGTTCTGCAGATTTCTGGGTGACAAAAAGACCCAGAGATTCATCTGTTGCCTAGAAAGAGAGGGCGATACAATAAATCCTAGTTGCTGTTCCACATTAGACCAGTAAATAATTAAAGATTTAAAGAGGTTATCCAGCACCTATTATGCCCCCCAAAATGCCCGGGCACCTGATACGGGTTATTGTTACCCTGCTCCCTGGCACCAGTGTCTCTCCTGATGCTCGCATGGCCGCCGCTGCATCTGCCCTTCGTGAGGATCAAAACATCTGGCGACGGGGGGTGGAGGGGGCAGTTAATAGCAGGACCAGACAGGGACCAGCCTCCCTAGTGCAGCATCCCACTAGTGTAAATGGGCTCTGCAAAAGCTTGTTATGTCATGTGTTGTATCGTGCTGAATTTTATTCCTATGTGAAATCCCTGTTACCAGGCTGTCAGGTGCACTACACACATTCCACCACTAGATGGGGATCGCACCACAGTATATATAGCTCAGTTCAGGCCTAGTCAGTTGGTAAAATGTAGGAGTTGGAGTTAGAGTGTGGAGGTTGAAGGAGATGGAGTGAGGAGCAATGGAGAAGGAGAGGTCCCCTCTCCACTCAGCTCTCTCTCTTGGGCTCCACAGCCCAGAGGAGCCAATTTATATCTCAGTGTCAAGCTAGGAAAATAGGCAGAGGTGAAGTCTGTATTCTACAATCCACTCTTCCGGAGTGTCAACTGGATTTTGCTAAGTTGATTGTGGAAAAGACAAAGGAAGGACAAAGCCATTATTCTAGGCTCTAGGCGCCTTTGTGCCAAGGTGAAGGATTTATTAGCTTCCGGCAGCCTCACCGTTATATTATGGACAGATAATATATCTGTTGCATCACTTGTGTGTAGAAGATAAAGACTTGAACTACCTCTACTGAGACTGAAGCAAGGCAAAGAGCTGAATATCAGTGAGTACATAACTACCTACGATAGCCTGAGACATAACTACATGTACAGCCTGTTACTGGGATTCATCACATCCAACCTGCATGTTTATAGCAGACTGCTTTATTACTGGATGTAAACTGTTGTCAAGATCCTGGTTACAGTAAAGTTCTTAGTTGGATTCAAACCTGCCTCATTCTTCTATCTCCATACTACAACCACTCTCATCATTTTGCACCATCAAGGTGCTGGCGTCACAACATTAGCTAAATCAGGGGCCCAGCCGCACAAGCACTCAGAAAACCAATCACCATCAAGGGCACCTAGATCTCCATCTGGCCGGTGTCCCCTGTAATAGAGTGTGCCCCGGAGAATCCAGTGCTGTTCTCCCCTTCACTGCACTGCTGGCCCAGGGAGGCATCTGCTAACCGTGAGTAACCGATGAACTGTTGTACCCTTCGGCTCACCGTGAACCTCACGTGTTCTACCCCTGTGGACCGGCACGTTGCACTAGCATTGTGGGTGACCCTGGGGAGGCTCATCCTCATTGTGGCCTGCTATTGGCTGACCCCCTCCCCCCGTTTGTTTTAATCCTCACGATGGGGAGATGCAGCGGAGGCCATGCGGGAATCAGGAGAGACACGGGTGCCCGTGAGCTGGGTAAGTATAACCTGTATGAGGTACCTGGGCATTTTGGGGGGCATTATAGGGATTGGATAACCCCTTTAATCATATTTGAGATCTAAATGATAATTGCATTATTTCTTTATCTTATGTCATGCTATGTACAGGGGTGCACCTACCCTATCTGCTGTCTGAAGTGAACAGCGAAAAGCCCCCCCCCCTTCCCCAAAGGACATACAATTAGACCGCAGACCCTAATGCCTCATTCACACGTCAGTGTTCGGTCAGTGATTTCCATCAGTGATTGTGAGCCAAAACCAGGATTGGAGCCTCCACAGACATAAGGTATAAGGGAAAGATCTGCACCTGTTCTGTGGTTAGAGCCGCACCTGGTTTAGGCTCAAAATCACTGACCGAACACTGACAGTGTGAATAAGGCCCCTTTCACATGAGCGAGTTTTCCGCGCGGGTGCAATGCGTGACATGAACGCATAGCACCTGCACTGAATCCTGACCCATTCATTTCAATGGGTCTGTGTACATGAGCGTTGTTTTTCACGCAGCCCTGGCCCAATAGAAGTGAATGGGGCTGCGTGAAAAACACATCAAAACGCATTGCACCCGCGCAGAAAAAACTGAACAACCAAACGCAATCGCAGACAAAACTGACTTTACTTGCTTGCAAAATAGTGCGAGTTTCACTGAACGCATCCAGACCTAATCCGTCACACTCGTGTGAAAGAGGCCTAAGGAATAAGGCCGTCTGCACATGGTGCAAATTTATGCGCAAGAAATCGGCACCAAAACAGCACATAAATCCGTACTGTTTATCGTGTTTTGGTGCATTTTTTTTTTTTTTTTGGTGAATCTGATGTGGATTTTCCGCAGATCTCTTCCTTTCATTGAAAAGGGTGAAATCCGAATAAGAAGTTGACAATAGCTGGCATCCTGCAGATTTTCCGTAAAGCAGGTCAATTTCTGCACCTAAGAAAAAAGAAAAGGGGGTCATTTATCATGCTGAAATACGTATCCGTATATTAGCCGTATTTGAGGCACAGATTGCGGTGCAATGGTCCATTGTGTCGCAATCTGCGACTACTCCCCGCGCTCATGCCCGGTCTTAAATTGTGGCCGTGGCGCAGGCTGGCCCGTCTCATTTACCATTTTCTACACCTGCTTTAAGCCTCATTCAGATGTCAGTGTTTCACGGACAGCACACCTCCCCATTCATTGGAATGTGTGTATTCACACATCAGTGTTTTAGCACGGTCCGTGGGTCCGTGTTTTCAGCACGGATGCATGTCCTATCTTGATCCGTGTTCCTGGATCCCTCACGCCCATTATAGTTCATGAAAACCACGGATGCAACACGGATGCCATCCATCTTGCATCCGTGTTTCACGGATCATAAAGAAGAGATGCTTTGAAAATTATTTTTCAGTTGTTCAGTGTCAGTGAAACACGGATGGCACACGGACAGCAAAAAACGGACCCACGGACCAAACACGGATCCTTCACGGAAAGCTTCACGGATGCATCACTGACCACCTGCTCACGGATTTGAGCGCGGATACGGACGTGTGAATGAGGCTTAAAAAGACTCTGACACAGGAGGAGATTAGTAAATGTGACTAAAACAATGGGCCTCATATATCTAAACTGCCTGAATAAAACTGTTTTAGTTGCCCATAGCAACCAATGAGAGCTCAGCTTTCTTTTTTTTCTGAGTCCTTTAAGAAATGAAACGTGAGCTCTGATTGGTTGCTGGGGGTAACTATTACAGTTTTGATAAATGAGGCCCAATTAGTCTGTCCAAACAAGGAAACATCAGACAAAACCAGGCACAAACCACAATAATAAATGACCCCCACTGACTACACCACTAATGCAGGAAGTGTGAATGAGACTCACTAACAACTACCCCTTATATGTTATATGTTGCTATGTAGTTGTACCCTTTTGTCGCCATGTAGCCCTAGCCTAAATCATGCTCACTGCATTGACTAAGTGGCCATGTAGGCAACTAATGACCTAGACCACAGAAATTCTTAACCCTATCCCCCCCACACTGCTACACCAATGATAAAAGAGAGGGGTGCAGATATTAAAGGGGTCCTCGGGGACTGTTAACCCATGGTCAGGGGGCTGCTACTCACTGTGCCAAATTAAAGCAACAAAAAACAGCGCTGACCTGTCTCTGTCACTTCCAGGTAGGGTTGTCACCTTTCCCAACAAAAAATCCCTGTCAAGTTAAGCCACACCCTTAAGGGGGTGTGGTTATGGGGGCGTGGCCTAACACAAGGTGTTAAGTCGCAATCATACTGTGTCTCCCAATAATATTTTTGCCCCTTTTAGTGCCTCCAGAATTAATAATGTAGTAAGTAATAGTAATGCCTCCTTTAGCACCCACCCAGAATTAATACTGTCCACATTAGTGCCCCCAGTAATATTAATTCGGCCATTACTGCACCCCAGAATTAATGCCCCCATTAGTACCGCCCAGTAAGAGTAATGAACCCAATAGTGCCCCCCAGTAAAAATAATGCTCCCATTAGTGCGCACCAGTAAGACTACTGCCACTATATGTGCCCCCAGAAGGAATAATACCCTAGATTTTTTTTTGCCCCCATTAGTGCCCCCAGGAAGAAGAGTGCCCTCATTAGTGCCCCTAGTTAGAATAAAGTCCCCCATTAGTGCCCCCAGTTAGAATAATGCCCCATTATTGCCCCCAGTTTGCTTTTCGAAAAAAAAGAAAAAGGCCCCCTGTGTAAAAATAAAACAAAACAAAAAAAAAAAAACCTCCTCCACTTGATCAGTGAACGCCCCCTGCTGACTGGAAGCTCAGGAAAGGACCTGCGCTCCAGTGTGATGGCGTCTCACAGGTCCTGTCCTGAGCATCCAGTCAGCAGCACGAGCAAATGGAGGAGGTAAATGCTTTTTTTTTTTATTAACATGGGGGAATGGAAGCGCTTATTAGTATCAGTCCACACAGAAAAAAAACTACCAGCAAGGACACTAAATAACCGGCCTTGCCGGTGAGATTCCAGGTGGCAACCCTACTTCCAGGGCCTGCTGAACCAGAAATTTGATGTCTACATGCACATCAATCAATGGCCTCAGCAGTGACATCGGTCACAGGACATTGGTGCACAAATCACTGCTGAGGCCACTGATTAATCAGCAGCAGTGACATGCATGTAGACGTCACGTCACATCAGGGATGGGAGTTCGGCACTGGATCTGGATTGCTAGTCACAGGTGAACTTTTCCCCCCTTTTTTAACCACCTTGGCCAACCTCCTAAGGGCTCATTCACAATGCCGTTGTTCAGCCGTACCGTGCATTGGGCAGGGCACAATCTGCGGCCCCAAATGCACGAGCACCATCCATACGGCTGCCGCAACGGATGCAGACCCATTCAACTTGAATGGGTCTGTGATCTGTCCGCACCCCAAAAAAATAGTTCCATTTTTCAATGTTCAATTTTTTTCGTTCCGCACCGACCTTCCGAACTGCAGACTCCTTCGAATGCATGATGCGGGATGCACGCGGCCAGTGCCTGCATATTGCGGAGCCATGTGCATGAGTCCTAAGTCACATTTTTCAGCTAATCATATACCAGATAGGTAGATCTAATAGGAGAACTGTGATTTCATTCATCCAATTACCGTATTGTTCACTTTATAAGATGCACCTAGGTTTTAGAAGAGGAAAATAAGAGAAAATGTTATATCAAACCTAAGACCAGACTCCTTATCTTCACCAGACCCCCAAATTTGACCCCAATCTTCATCAGACTTCAGATTAGGCCCCCATATCAGACCCCTGATAAGACCCTAGTATCAGACCTCAGATCAGATCCCCACAGCAGACCTTAGATCAGACCCCCATGTCAGACCACATATCAGTACCCCCATATCAGACCTCAGATCAGACCCCCATATCAGACCTCAGATCAGAACTAAGATAAATAAATAGCTTTCTGCTCTGCCTCCATTCTGCAGATCTGGCGGTCTCTCCTGCAATTACTGCTCCCTGGTCTTCTCCGGGCCTGTGCTGCACTGTAGCCTGACTGCGTGCAACATCAGGTCATAGGGCACACGCATTACATCCTGATGCTATAGGCAGTCAGAATACAGTGCAGTGCCCGGAGGTAGATCTGGAGGTTAATGAGGGGCCTCATTGGCAGTAGGACTATAGAGAGTATGGAGGGTCCAGGTAGATAACTTCAGAATATTGTGGTCAAGGGTGAAATCCGCAGTTAAAACCACAAACATAATTGACATGCTATAAATTTGGCAATATGCAGTGCAGGTCAATTTCTGCACAGAAAAAATGAGTGTAAATGAGACTTGTGTAACCCCATACACTTTGCTGGTACTGTACTGTACTGTACTTTGCAGTTTTTCAACATGCAAATCTGCTTGGAAAAAAGGCACGTATTCCGCAATGTGTGCAGGTGGCCTAACGGTGGCTGCAGAGATTTAAGTGCAGAAAATATTCATGAAATCTGAACGAAAAAAACGCACATAAATCCGCACAACAATACACTATAGGGACATCATGATTACCCACAACCACAGCTACACAGAAAGTAAGTGTACTGCAGGGTGCGCAAAAATAGGTAAAATCAGAACCATCTGGAGATGTTCTCCTCCTTAGTGACACTATAGTGCCAAGCTGGGAATGTGACACAAATAGCACATATGGGAGGTCTGCTTACTCACTAGACACACATCATACATGTATAAACATACATATGCATACACATACTTTGTACACATGATTTACACACTGTACACACGATTTAAACTCTGTACACATACATATAAGGACTGTGCAAACATGCATATACGCACTATACACGTGTCTACACAACTATGTAAACATGCATATACTCCAATACTGTACACAGGTAAACACTGTAGCGCAAAAATTATCTGAATATAGAAATTTCTAAAATCCAAATTGTATCAAATAATGAAAAAATATACAAGGCATTCTCTAATATACAGATAAGAACCAAACACTTTCTGGATCAATATTGTAATAATACAAATCTATACCTCAGATCAAAAAGATGGACTTTAAAGGAGTAAAGAGGGACTTGGGTTAGAAGTAGAGACTGTCTCTGCAAAAAAGGGACACTTGTGAGGTCTGACTGTCTGCACTGGACACAATTACACACTCCCTACTAACTACACTGTAACTTTCCTCTTTCCTGTAGTCTTTTCCTCTGTACTGAGGGCAGCTTCTGTCTCCACTGAATAGTGTTTGGCAGCTTCTGTCTCCACTGATCAGTGTTTGGCAGCTTCTGTCTCCACTGATCAGTGTTTGGCAGCTTCTGTCTCCACTGATCAGTGTTTGGCAGCTTCTGTCTCCACTGAATAGTGTTTGGCAGCTTCTGTCTCCACTGATCAGTGTTTGGCAGCTTCTGTCTCCACTGATCAGTGTTTGGTAGCTTCTGTCTCCACCAGTGGCGTCGCCAAGGGGGGGCCACGGCCCCCCCCTACATCACGCTGTGCCCCCCCAACTAAAATGCCCCCCCCAACTGAGCTGCCGCAGCCGGGCACAGGTAGATGAGCGCTTCCATTGCGCTCATCTCCATAGTCATCTGCCTGTGCTAGTGCGGCGGGGCAGGGGAGGGAGAGGCGTGTCCCGTCCCCTTTCTCTGTGTCACCGTGCCGCCTGAGCCATACAGCGCGGGACACAGGCTGGAAGAGGCCTGCATCGCATCGCTGACATGGAGGTAAGTATAAGTATTATTTTTTTTTTTTATATGTACAATAGTTTTACAGGCACATTAGGGGGGCTCTAAGCTCTTGTTACTGGGCGGGCACATGATGGGGGGGCTCTTACTGGCACAAGGAGGGCTCTTACTGGCACATGGGGGGCTCTTGTTACTGGCACATGGGGGGGGCTCTTGTTACTGGCACATGGGGGGCTCTTGTTACTGGCACATGATGGGGGGGCTCTTGTTACTGGCACATGATGGGGGGGCTCTTATTACTGGCACATGATTGGGGGCTCTTATTATTGCCACATTATTGGGGCACTTATTACTGGCACATTATTGGGGGCACTTATTACTGGCATATTATTGGTGGGCACTATAGGGGCATCTACTGAGGCCACAAAAAAGGGGTATTTTATATGGGGGGCTCTGTACAGTAGCATTTTATACTGAGACACATTATGGTGGATACTATGGGGAAGGGGGGAGAGGAGTACTATGGAGTCATCTACGGGGGGCACTAAGAAGGGGTATTTTATACTTGCAAATTATGGGGGACACTGAGGGCATCTACTGGGGCACGATATATGGGGAATTTTATACTGGTACATTATGGGGGCACTAGGAGGAAGGGGGAGAGGAGCACTATGGGGGTATTTACTTGAGGCACTATATAGGGGTATTTTATACTGGCACATTATGGAGGCACTATGAGGTCATTAGCTTAACTGGAGGCATGACAAGGGGGTATTTTTTTGCACTGTCACATTATAAGGAGAATTATTTCTACTGGGGGGGGGGCATAATGGTGGGCTTTATTACTCCCCCATGGTATGACCCCCTAGTAGCAGCACCAGCCTCTCCCTGCTCTGTTACCCCTCTGCCCCTTCTCCAAATCATTATTACGAAATCTTTCTCATTAGGATAAAACACAACATCAGCTCCGCCGAGCCCCCCAGTAAAGTGTTGAAGTGGTGTCCGAGATCCCCAAGGGCCAAGCCAAGTAATTGTAAGTTTTCAAGTGAAATATGTTTATGTTATACACATATAGCATACACTGTGCCACACAATATACAGTATACCTCTACACTGTGTAGTCTGTTCTATAAGCACCATTGTTCTGTGGCGGCAGACAGAAAATAATCTAGAAGTGCCCCTCCTGAGACTATGCTCTGGATCCGCCACTGTCACCGCTCACATTAGTGTACATTTCTTCTAAACTGTAATCCGTATCCTCTGATCTGCCGAAATCAGCAGGACTTTTCTTCCCTGTTGCAGTTTTAGGTATTGGGTAAAGTATCACAGCATTTCTAAGCATACTTGTGTAAATGTTTAGTTGTTATAGTTGCCCCCCCTACTTTTGTCCTGGCCCCCAGTGTGCCCCCCCCAAAATTTGAAAGCTAGAGACGCCACTGGTCTCCACGGATCACTGTTGTGAAGCAGCAGGTTGAGGGCAGGGAACTGCTGACTGACGGCTCCTAGTAAGACAGTGCTTGAAGTAGGGTGTAAAAGGATTAGTAGCATGACCCTTCGTAGAAAGCCTGCAGCAGACAGAGAAGAAAAAATCTGCAGGTCAATGTGTAACATCCCAGAGTATGTTACGAATCTCTTTTACCCCGCTACAACCTGTTAAGTGTATCTGCATTGTCATCCTTTGTAATTTAACATCATATCCTCACTAATGTGCATTGAAATCCTTGTTAAATATACTTTGCTGTAATGTCCATGTACACCAGCAGGTGGCAGCAATGTGTTTACCAGGGACTTAGTTCAGTTTAGCATTTTTAGACTGGAATAGTTTATTCCAGTTTAGATCCCCCCTCTTTGAGCAGAGTGGGCTCGCCCATGTCCTGCCTCATGGTTAGAGAAGAAAGTTCAGTTAGTGTGCCAGCCACCCCGGCTAGGGGAAGGCTGTGCAAGTAGGAGCTCCCAGATATAAGGATCCAAGCCATCATCTTGTCTCGGCTGAGACAAAAGATCACCATTCCCAGTCTGAGCCCTTCAGCCTCAGCTGGTGACAAGCAAGCAGCCACCTCCAGAACTCCAGGAAGAACCATACCCTGTGAGCATAACTGTGAGTACCATCCAGAGACCAGGAGAAGCCAAATTCCTTTTCAGCTAGTCAGTCCCAAATACAGCAGAAGATAGTAAGCGCAGAAGATATAAATTCCTGCCACATTACAGAGCCACAAGCAGATGACTTATCCTGTAAAGAGCTCCAGGCACATGATAGAAGCAGAAGATAGATTCCAGCCATACATTGCCAATACCTGCTGGGACTTCAGACTATTGCTGTATCTCATATGGATTACTGCTGCATCAAGTAAAGACCAGTTTGAATTATATTCCAAGTCTGGATCTCAATTATTGTTACCAAAACCCTCAATTACTCCTACTAGCAACACTCATTTTATTGCAAGTGAGCCAGGATCCATGAGTCCAGCCGTACCCAGGTAGGAGACACCGTTGACACTATACCCAATACTATACAGAGACATTACACCACTCTGGCATTCCTAACCAAGTACGTGAGTTGCAACACCTTAAAGGGCCTTGTGTTAGTACCCTGCGCACGCTGCAATTGGCGTCACAAACAAAAACTATTAACTATCATTTACACCTGACCCAGTCATTGCATATTATAGCGTCAGTGTGCATTATTCCAATCCGGCTTACTGCAAATGGATGTCACTAAATAGTATGGGGTCAATGAGAGCTATAGACAACAGCTTCACACATCATCAGTAAACAGTCACACAGCTAACATGCATAACTTATGCCTATTAAAATAGGTGCAGAGCGGATTGATGGTGGTTGCATGATATATGGACATCGCAATGTTTACATATATTGAGCAGCAGCTTAGAGGTCCGGCTAGGCTTCCAATGCAGATACTGTTGTGTGATAACTGAGTCCCACTTGGAGCTTTCTGCCTCACCTCACTTTAACTATAGCTTCTACAGTGCCACTGCCTCCCACAGACCTAGTTCTAGGAGCACAACCCTGGTGTTTGTAAAAGATGTCCCACCTGAGGCGAAGTGCTCAACTTGCCTCATGGACAATGTGTAAGCCGTGTATCGGGGTAGGCTCCCCGGGATACAGCGAAGTCACGAACGAGGAAAGCAACTCCAACACGAGCTTTTGCCAAAACAGTAGTTTACTTAAATGTGGCAATGAGCACAACCACAAATGCTGGGAACATACAATAAACTTACGTACACGCATTCCGAAGATGGAAGTCGGAGGAAAGTGCGGTAATTTACCTACTGGCGGGCACAATTAAACAGCCACGCCTTAACTGTTATTACACTAAAAGTTCAAGAACAACTATTTGGGTGTGTGCTACGGGCTAGCCTGCGGTGCAGCACAACAGCTTACAGACTTACAATGCTCTGCAGTATTCCCAATCCCATAACTGGTCATGTAGCACGTGCCTGAGTATTCCTTCTGAGCAAAACGCCAGCCTGGCTTCAGTTTGTGGGGAAGTTTATCAGCTCTCCAGTGTGAAATGTCAAATTAAATTGTGGAGTCCTTGCAATGAACAGCCAGCAACACTTGTGGACTGACACAAACAGAAATCCTATCTAACTAACTACAGGCCTAGTCTCAGTCTCTAGGATCCTAGGCGCCAACACTGTAATGAGGTGCGTGCACGATCTTACCGACCCAGGTCTGCTCTGCCTCAGCTGGTGGCTGTGAACCGAACAAAAGCTTCTCCAACAAGTATGCAGTACCACAGTGTATGTTGCTGACCTAGTTACTGACTCCTGCATTATACTCCGGCCATTGCCCTCTACACACCCTGCCTTTCACCCATACAAACACTTAACATCATGGGCACCCTGACTACCATCAGGCAAGAGCCCCAACATCAGTGTGTGCCCCAGAGGAAGAAAGGGTGCAACCTCCTTTCACTGAGTGGCTGTAGGGAGTAACGATTTGAGGAAAGTCACTTTGATTGACTATAACAGCCAGAGCCTCTATCACATCTCATCCTCCACTCTCACTCCTTCCAGACCACTGTGGAACCTTTAATATTCTGTCCTTATAACAAACTTCAGATCACCTATAACAGTGGTTCTTAACCTGGGTTCGATCGAACCCCAGGGGTTCGGTGAGTCAGTCTCGCGGGTTCGGCCGCCGGCCCTGGGGGGCCGCTTTGATAGGTGGCTGCCACAAGACAGGAAAATATTTATTTCCTGTTACTCAGACTCCTTTTGCGCCCGCTGCGGCTTATGATCAGAAGAGCCGAGCGAGCGCAATGATTTTGCTTCCGCCAGCCGCCGGATGTGAGCGGCATATGACGACATGACGTCATATCCGGCGGCTGCGCGGATGTAAGCCTCTTACAACAACAACTAAGGCAGCCGATGTGAAGAAACTTGTGGATGACTTCTTCAAAGACAACAATCTTTCGTGGGATATGGTTTCTGCAGTTTGTTCGGATGGAGCTCCAGCCATGCTGGGAAGAAAGTCTGGTTTTGGTGCGCTAGTGAAAGCCGATGCACCACACATCATTGTTACGCATTGTATTCTGCATAGGCATGCATTGGCAACAAAAACCTTGCCTCCGAAACTGGCAGAAGTATTAAAAATTGTAGTGGAATGTGTGAACTATGTGCGAAATAGTGCTCTGAGGCACCGCATCTTCAGGGAGCTGTGTAAAGAAATGGGATCTGAATTTGAGGTACTTCTGTACCATTACAACGTTCGGTGGTTATCCCGGGGACAGGTGTTGAATCGTGTTTTTGCCGTGCGTGTGGAATTAGCCCTGTTTTTGCAAGAGCACCAACATTGTCATGCAGATTGCTTCAAAGATTCTGAGTTCATTCTCATTTTAGCGTACATGACTGATATCTTTGCAGCTCTAAATCATCTCAATCAACAGATGCAGGGCGGTGGAGTCAACATCATCGAAGCGGAAGAAAATCTGAAGGCTTTTCAAAAAAAGCTACCGTTATGGAAACGACGAATAGAGAACGATAACTTCGCAAACTTTCCCCTGCTAGACGACTGTGTAAGTAAGATCGAAGATGTATCTGCAATCGGAGACATTTCTGTACCCACGGAACTGAAGCAAGCAATTGCCACGCACTTAGATGAGCTTGCAACGTCTCTTGATGGATACTTCCCTACAAGAGAGTCATATCCAGCATGGGTGAGACAGCCGTTCACATTTAGTGTTGAGACAACAGATGTCAATGATGAATACCTCGATGAAATCATTGAACTTCAGCAGAGCCAGGTTCAACAGCAACTCTTCAGAACAACAACGCTCTCAACGTTTTGGTGTCAACAAATGGTAACGTACCCTGTTATTGCTAAGAAAGCTCTGGAGTTTTTCATACCGTTTGTTACAACATATCTTTGCGAGCAATCCTTTTCAAGGATGCTGGACATAAAAACGAAGAAAAGGAACAGACTTTGTTGTGAAAATGACATGAGAGTGGCACTTGCCAAGGTAAAGCCGCGCATTTCTGACCTGGTCTCTGAAAGACAACAGCAGAAGTCACACTGATTTGCAGTAAATATTCATTATTATGTTTTTATTTTTGTGTGAAAATCATGTTTTAATGGTTTTGTTCTTTGTTCTTAATGGTTTTGTTCTTTAATGGTTTAATTCACTTTGTGCACCTAAGTATAAATATATACCTATGTTTTGAATTTGAAAAAATCATATTTAATATTTCCAATTAAGAAGGGTTCGGTGAATGCGCATATGAAACTGGTGGGGTTCAGTACCTCCAACAAGGTTAAGAACCACTGACCTATAAACTTAAGGTATTGACACCTAAAGCTGGATGACAACCAATGCAGGCATCTTTAACCACGGAATGTGTCTTTTGGGGCAGCCTGGCCAAAGACCCTAGCAGGGAACTTCCTGGTGGGTTTATGATCGGTGGGCCTCCCAATTAACCACCATGAGTACGAAGTTACAGTTAAATATTGCAGCGGGCCAAGGTAGCAGATGGCTGCCTGCCCCAGCCTACACTTTGATAGGCCACAGCCAGTAGGCCCGAAGCCTATGAAAAAAAAGAAAAAGAAAAAGAGTCCTATGTATAACTTTGAGCGCTGCACCTAAGAGATCGGTCAGTTCTCCAACAGTCAAATAGTTCAATACTTAAAAAGATGTGTGCTGCTCTATTAAATATAAAACACCACAATGTAGACAACAACTTAACATCTTCTTTTACAAGTTCTCCCAATGAAGATCTTCACATTCTATGGGTTGTATTGTTCTTCCTTGCCGACCAATATCATCTGAATGTATCATTTTCATAAAACCGGCTTAACAATATAGTGACCCACAATAGTGAGGCAGCACTACGATACCGGATCCACACTCCAGGGTTTTATTATACTGTTAGACAAGTTAACATAACTAAGTGCATGTAAAATCACAGATCCCGCTCTGGAGTGCCCGACTCGAATTTCAGGTCAGCTTCTTTCAGGACATAAACAACCTTTAAAACCTTCCTCATCCCCAAAAATTTTTTGGATGAGGAGAAATGATACAACTCAGAAGTGAAAACCTTTGTTATAAATACTTACCTATAAACATCATCACACCTGGTCCTGTCAATCAAAGTGCAGCGGGTGCGGCAGTTGCAGAGAGAGCTGAGCCCTCTAGGTGTAACAGCAACGCCCCCTATTGATCCTAGAGGCTTAATTTTAATATATTAAAACATAATGCGGGCACATATGGACATGCGGGCACATATGGACATGGGACCAACACAGATGCCCTCAGCTGCAAAGCGCACATGTAACAGGTCAGCCAGTTTCATAGGTACAAATCTGTTGACAGATGCTCTTATGTCTAGTACAGTGCTAAGAAATTGTAAAAAATTATAGATAAATGGTAGTACGTGTAGAGGTGACTTACTTTACCAGTGAGGGGGATGCAGGATAAGCTCAAGTAAGCCGTTGAGAGGGGGGAGTGAATCTCCCTTGCTTCAAAGGCAATTTTTTGGCTATACAGTTTTGCTTTTTTCGGGAGTGGAAAGATAGTTCACTCTGTAGGTATTTGGTGAATAGATCTCCATACGATCATTTTTTTTTCGTTATTGGAGTCTGATCAATTGAACAACTCTGATATGTAATTCAAATCCGCTAGAAATCATTATATGAAGGCATGGTACTCTATTAGACTTTGGTGTGGAGTGATGGGTTCATTGGGATGTACTCCTTTGTGGCATAATAAGCACTTTCAAACTCTACTTGAACTAAGTAGAGATTCATATTGGCAAAGGTAATATTTTGTACGTGGCACAGGTAGTAATCAATGGGGATATAGTCCCATTCACGGTATTGTCACACAGAGAAAATCACAGAAACTACTATGGTGTCGGTAATTTGCAGTTAGATCGGCACTTTTAAGTATTAAAAAAATAAGCTTAAATACACATTTCTACACAATTTAATGATTTGATAGGGAATTTGGGCAACGATTAAGATTTCCCAACTTTATAAAATTTACTTATAGCACGATTTTAGAGATACCTTCTCTTCTGGACAGAGGGCCTGGCAAAATGAATGCTCAGATGATCAAGAGAAGGTAGCTCAGGATCTAAAATTGGTTTTGCATAACTTTAATCACGTTGTGGTGCAGTTTAATATTTTACACAGACTTTATGTTACACCTCTTTGGCTTAAGAGATGTGGTATTAGGACCGATTCGAATTGCCCCAGATGTGATGCCTTGGATGCGGATTATCTCCATATGTTCTGGTTCTGTATAGAGCTGAAACAATATTGGGGGTCTATTCACAGATACTTGGAGGGAAAACTGAACGTGCGGATTCCCTTTTACTGCTGAATGCTGGGTATTGGGGGATCTTTCTAAGGTGGGTTGTCAACAATATAAGAAAAACCTTTTGTTTAAGCTAAATTTGGTGGATACTAATAAGAGATATGACTATATCTTATATAAGCAAAGAAATACTGAGATAAAATGGCGTAGAATTTGGGGAGATTGGAGTCCCTAGACTTCCTCCTCCCTCCATCCTTCTCCACCTCTCCTTTGTATTAAGGAGGGGTGGTGGTGAAGGGTAAGATGCATCATAGGTGAGTAGGGGGAGGGACTGGGGTTTTTTTCTTTTTTTTTTTTTTGGGTGGGGAAAAAAGATGTTATGATATGATATGTTTTTATAAAATGTATTGTTAATATTTGAGCTTTAATAAGAAAGTTAAATAAAAATATATATATAGCAAACTACACAAAATTAATAGATAAAAAACAAAATGGATTAAAAACAAAAAAAAATAGGGATTTTCCCCAAAAAACTAATGTACTCTTAGGAATACAGGGAGTGCAGAATTATTAGGCAAGTTGTATTTTTGAGGATTAATTTTATTAATTGAACAACAACCATGTTCTCAATGAACCTAAAAAACTCATTAATATCAAAGCTGAATATTTTTGGAAGTAGTTTTTAGTTTGTTTTTAGTTTTAGCTATTTTAGGGGGATATCTGTGTGTGCAGGTGACTATTACTGTGCATAATTATTAGGCAACTTAACAAAAAACAAATATATACCCATTTCAATTATTTATTTTTACCAATGAAACCATATAACATTTCAACATTCACAAATATACATTTCTGACATTCAAAAAACAAACAAAAACAAATCAGTGACCAATATAGCCACCTTTCTTTGAAGGACACTCAAAAGCCTGCCATCATGGATTCTGTCAGTGTTTTGATCTGTTCACCATCAACATTTGCGTGCAGCAGCAACCACAGCCTCCCAGGACACTGTTCAGAGAGGTGTACTGTTTTCCCTCCTTGTAAATCTCACATTTGATGATGGACCACAGGTTCTCAATGGGGTTCAGATCAGGTGAACAAGGAGGCCATTGTCATTAGATTTTCTTTCTTTTCTACCCTATCTTGCCAGCCACGCTGTGGAGTACTTGGACGCCGTGTGATGGAGCATTGTCCTGCATGAAAATCATGTTTTTCTTGAAGGATGCAGACTTCTTCCTGTACCACTGCTTGAAGAAGGTGTCTTCCAGAAATGGCCAGTAGGACTGGGAGTTGAGCTTGACTCCATCCCTCAACCCCGAAAAGGCCCCACAAGCTCATCTTTGATGATACCAGCCCCAAAACCAGTACTCCACCCTCCACCCTTGCTGGCGTCTGAGTCGGACTGGAGATCTCTGCCCTCTTACCAATCCAGCCACGGGCCCATCCATCTGGCCCATCAAGACTCACTCTCATTTCTTCAGTCCATAAAACCTTAGATAAATCAGTCTTGAGATATTTCTGGCCAGTCTTGATGTTTCAGCTTGTGTGTCTTGTTCAGTGGTGGTCGTCCTTTCACGCCTTTTCTTACCTTGGCCATGTCTCTGAGTATTGCACACCTTGTGCTTTTGGGCACTCCAGTGATGTTGCAGCTCTGAATATGGCAAACTTGGTGGCAAGTGGCATCTTGGCAGCTGCACGCTTTGACTTTTCTCAGTTCCATGGGCAGTTATTTTGCGCCTTGGTTTTTCCACACGCTTCTTGCGACCCTGTTGACTATTTTGAATGAAAGCTTTGATTGTTCGATGATCACGCTTCAGAAGCTTTGCAATTTTAAGAGTGCTGCATCCCTCTGCAAGATATCTCACTATTTTTGACTTTTCTGAGCCTGTTAAGTCCTTCTTTTGACCCATTTTGCCAAAGGAAAGGACCCTAATATAGGGTGTTGATGTCATTAGACCACACCCCTTCTCATTACAGAGATGCACATCACCTAATATGCTTAATTGGTAGTAGGCTTTCGAGCCTATACAGCTTGGAGTAAGACACATGCTAAAGAGGATGATGTGGTCAAAATACTCATTTGCCTAATAATTTTGCACGCAGTGTACAAACCCTAGATCATACAACGTTAGTCCTCCATTAACACAGACTAACCACCCTAAATATAATGGAATTACAATAGATAACGTTATCACAATGGGCAATGTGACCTCCTATGATAATTCCTTGTATGATAATATCCAAGATACGATCAGTTAATACTATTGAGCGCTTAATTATTGAGAGAGAGGGCTCTTGTTCACGGAAGTAGCCGCGGGGGGGCATGTGTTCCAACAAGGATCGCATGTGAGGTTGTCAGGAAATGGGTTAGAGGACCAATGCGCTCCAGGGTGGAAAGCACGTGTAGAGACCAGGAGAGGAAGTGGAGAGGAATTTCAACAGACCTCCTCCACGATTTCCGGTGTGGTTATGTGTGTCACAAGGTGGAACGCACAAGGCAAGGGGAGGGGAAAAAAAAGTAATTGCATGCCTGTTTGTCTCAGATTGGAATGTACATGACACACACAACATATGGGTATGTACGTGAAACGCATTAAACAAGGGAAGAGGGGAGCCACTATAGGTGTATGTACGATACGTACTTGACGTTTAAAATAAATAAATAAATAATTGAAGTATTAATAGAAAAGATTATTACATAAAATCATAAAAGAAAAGGGAAAGATAAAAAAAAAGATAAATAAATAAATGATATAGGAACACATATGTAGGCAAATGGCTTGTTACATCTTATAATAAGTAGAAATCAAATCAATATAACAATGAAATTAATGTTTCGAGTTCGCATAGTGCACTAATCAAATAATAAATAATAAATAATAAATAATAAAAGTTATTGGTAAAAATTAATTGATTAATTATAAAAATAAAAATAAAAGAACGCAGGGAAGGAGGGCCTCAGTAATTGCCAAGTTTCCAAGGATTCATTTAACCCGAAAGGGCTAAGATAATAAAACGGAAGATCAAAAACATTTCCTTTCTGCATAGGCACTGGTAAAATTTGGGGACCCATTCAATAGGTGTCAAATTTAGAAGAGTAGTGTCTGGAAATGCTATGCTTAGCATAATTTTATAGTAATGTTGGAATGGTGTGAATTTAATCTGTCGCTAATACTCTGGGTGGTGCGTCCAATGTATTGGAGTCCGCAGGGACATTGGAGCATATAGATAACATTGCTTGAGCTACAATCCATGTGGTCCCGTAATGGGATCTTTCACCAGATGTGGAGATAACAACTTCTCTGACTTTATCTGATATTGTGAAGCAGCATTTATGTCTGCATTTGAAAGATCCATTGGTACCTGTTTTGGATTTTTGCAGTATTGGATTTACTGTTTTTGGGCAAGATGGTGCCCCTAGGTCTTTTAGAGTTTTAGCTCTATGGAAAATGAGATGCGGTTGGTGTGGGAGATTAGTGCCTATTATTGCGTCCTTTAAAGAACAGGCCAGTGTAGGTCAGTATTTGTGTTAATGTTATTATGTGTGATTTTTATTTGGTTATAAAATTATAACTATATTGAGTATCTTCCGTTTTTTGAAGTGTTGGATTATCTTTATTACTTTTATTCCTATTTTAATTTATTTTTATTTTTATTGTTCGGTTTTTAAACAGTCGGTTTCATATTTCACTGAAACCCTTCGGGTACCCCTTTCTCCAGAAATCTGGATTTTAAGGGACCCCCTAGTTGTTCCTTTATAGTACCGTCATCGGAGCAGTTCCTTCTTATTCTTTTCATTTACCAATAGGGATGTTTCTCTTCCATATATAATAATGACAAACTCGGTAATAATGGTAGCTATTTGCGTCAACATTCTTAAAATATTTTACGTGTCTGAATTATGTTATCCCTAACGTACAATTCTAATAGCTATATTAGGGTCTATATGGGAAGTAAAGTTTAGATTCCAATTGGTTGGTGTTGAGACCTTTAATATACTGTTCAAGGGTACTTCTTTCGTCCCTGCCTAGATCAAAATAATATCATCATTAATATATTGGTTGTAAAACTTGATTTTAGGATAATATAAAAGGCCAATTTGTTCTTTAAAGGCCCCCATAATAGATTGAGCATATGAGGGGGTGAATTTGGATCCCCATTGCAGGTTCCTCTTTCTGAATATAAAAAGTAAAATTAATACTTGGAAATCATTTTGGGTTTTAAAACGAACTCAATTGACTGTTTAATAAACTGTCTCTGATGACGGTGGCATGAAATTGTCTTGTAGTTTAAAAAAAACCTCTACCGCTCTGATATCTAGCTCATGAATGATGTACTATAAGAGGGCATTAACATCCAAAACATAACATTTTCTTCCCATTTAAAGCCTTTGAGAATTGTAATGAAACTGGCTCAAATCTCTGAGGTGGGCTGGTAGACTAATACGTAATTTTTGTAAAAGGTTATCAACATAGGCCAAAAGGTTGAGAAGCCAAAGAGTTTGATCCCAGATATGATGGTCATCCAGGGGGGTTTATTAAGGACTTATGGATCTGTAGAAAGAATTAAAGTAATGGTATTGAGGGATGTTCAATTGTGAGGTATTTCTACTCTTGTTTATTAATTACCTTCTGTGTGTATCCTGTTTTAAAAACGGATCACAGTGTATATTCTCGTAATAGATTTTGTCAGAAAGTATCCTTAGGGATTCTTAATTATAGTAATGATTACCCCACCTCCCTTATCGTCACTTTTATTATTGATGTCCCTATTGGATCCTAAATGAAAAATGGCATTACGTTGAACTCTAGAAATATTATAGATACCAAAATATATATGTTTTTGTTCTAAAAAAGTCTTCTTTCGATCCATAAGGACCATGTTGTAAAAGTTCTGTAAATGTGGGCCCCTGCTCTCTACTGCTTAGAATGATAATCTAGCTTAAAGAGAAGAAGGTACAGTAAAGGTGAGTGGACCAAT
The DNA here is from genome assembly GCF_905171765.1 of Bufo bufo. NCBI lineage: Eukaryota > Metazoa > Chordata > Amphibia > Anura > Bufonidae > Bufo > Bufo bufo. The sequence goes on along the minus strand of NC_053396.1, from coordinate 171,878,454 downwards.
TATACTAAAAATATCTATATTAAAAGTGTCAATTAATATTGTGTCTCCTATGTCTTCACAGGTAAGCGGTAGTGTCATTGCAAAATTAATTGATTAAAGGGTTTCTACCACCAGAGTTTGACATTTTTTCGCTGACTGACACTAGCGATCTGCTAGTGCCTGCACTACCTAACAGTGCTTTTGTATCACCTTTGTCTGCTGCCGTTAAGCTTAAAAACATACTTTTATTGATATGCAAATGAGCCTCTAGGTGCTATGGGGGCGTCTTTTCAGCACCTAGAGGCTCCGTCTACTCACTATTTCTGCCGCCCAGCGCGCTCCAGCCCGCCTCGCTCCTCTTGATTTACAGCCTACTTCTCCCCTATCGTGGCCGAATTGTCGTACCTGCGCCGTGTGCTTCTGTATTCGGCGCAGGCGCAGTGACTGTCGGATTGCTCTCTGCACAGAGCGTAGTGACTGTCGGACCGCTCCCCGCGCCGGCATCTTCACTGCGCCTGCGCCGATTTTGGCGCAGGGAGCAGTCCGACAGTCACTGTGCCTGCGCCAAATACAGAAGCGCACGGCGCAGGCGCGGGAATTCGAGCTGGAGCTAGGTTGGCTGTCAATGAAGAAGGAGCGAGGCGGGCTGGAGGGATGCGAGTGGGCGCAGAAATAGTGAGCAGACGGAGCTTCTAGGTGCTGAAAAGACGCCCCCCATAGCACCTAGAGGATCATTTGCATATCAATAAAAGTATGTTTTTAAGCTTAACGGCAGCAGACAAAGGTGATACAAAAGCACTGTTAGGTAGTGCAGACACTAGCAGATCGCTAGTGTCAGTCAGCGAAAAATGTCAAACTCTGGTGGTAGAAACTCTTTAAGGTCCACAAATAGTTTGAATAGATCAGGACCACTCATAGGGAAGAAGGAAAGTCCTCTGCTGAATAGTTCAATTTCCTTTTTCATGAAGAATATATTTAGAAAGATTAAAAATACCAATAGATTGAAAGGTTTCAGTTAAGGAATTGGAGATGGAGTAGGGCGAGGTCTATTTTTTTAAAAAATGGGTTCTCTGTTTTCCTTTTCCTCTACACCCTCTTCTTCTGCGCTTGGTCTTTTTTTTTTCTTTTTCCTTTGTTGACTCAGAGGTAGAATGGGGCTGTAGAAGTGGGTTATTTTTAGAAAGCCACACCAATTTCGGGGGGCCGCCGCATAGTGCTGCGCCAAGTTCAGAGTAGGTCCCACTCAAAGAGGCAACATTGACGAGGTGAGTGGGCTTATTATGCCTTCTGATCAAAATGTACACTAATGCCTCTTGAATAAGTATACAATATAGGGGGCAGTACACTGAATATTGTGCTGAGAAGAGAGTTTATTAGATCAATGCATAGCTTGTGGATGTGCTATCCACTTCTCTTTTTCTCATTTGATACATGAATAACTATAATATTACAGTATGATGGATGCGAAGGAGGTATTTTGCGCCGCAAAAAAATGGGTTTATGTCACCCACAGAGTTAACAGACTGATTAACTATTCTTTTACACTGTGACGGATGCAAAAGATGTGTTTTGCACCCCAAAAATGGGTTTGTGTCACCAACAGAATTAACACAGCAGATTAAGTATTCTATTTCTGTGTGACGGATGCAAAGGAGGTGTTTTGCACCCCAAAAAACGGCTATAGGTCACACACAGAATTAATAGCTCGATTAAGTATCAAATTCTTGGGTCACTCGGTACATAGGTGTTTGTAATTGCAACGCGCCTCCCCCAGGGCCCTATCGCATCCCAGGTCTAGTGGAATGCCGGTGGTGTGGTGTGACCTATATGTGTCACGGTGCTCCTACCTGGATACTAGCAGGACAGCCCAGGCTAGGGTCCGAAGCAAATAAAGGGTTAAATAGTTGAGTTTGGGGATGAAGAAAAACTAGAGTCCATACCTGCCGTGAAACCTTTAACAGCAGCTATTACTCAGGGTAAACTTGATTCCACCACAGTATTCAGGCTTTTCTTACATTCAGGCTTTCTTTTGGCTCCAGCTTTGGAATAAACTGGCAGGCAAACTTGGTGACTGCGCTTTCTCTCTTTCCTCTGCTGAGCTGACAGGCTTGCTAATAACTCTGCTTTCTTTCTCTCTGCTGTGCTAAACTCTGCTTGGGTCTGTTTTACTGGACTTTCAGCTGGTTCTGGTATCCTTGGATTGGGGTGCCTTAGGCTGTGATCCCCCTCTTGACACTCAGTAAAATAAATTAGCATGGAGTCGGGTGCTTTACAAGCTACTTCTCTTTTGTGGCTCTTGCTCCAGCCGAAGAACACTTTACTCTGGCTGCTATAACTTTCATGTCTTCTCAGCTCCAATATGGAGTCTAAACTGCAATAAACTAGAACTGCAACCCCCTCCCTTCTGGTAGGAAGCTGAACTGGCCCACATCTGCCCAAAGTGGGGGGGGGGGGGGAGAGAGAATGGAATGGTGAGTTCCATTCTGTCTAAAGATTTCTGTCTCTCTCTCTCTTCCATATACGCTGCCACCTGAACCAGGTATATTATTTGAACAAAACAGTTTCATAACAGTAATATAACTGGATTTTTTGTACTCACCGTAAAATCCTTTTCTCGTAGTAGGCATTGGGGGACACAGCACCATGGGTATATGCCCAGCTGCCACTAGGAGGCTGACACTAGAAACAAAAAAGTGTTGGCTCCTCCCAGGGAGGGCTTATACCCCTCTGCAAGAGCCGAGAAATATCAGTCGGTACAAGAGCAGTAGGAATGGCACACCAGAACCAAAAGGAAAACAGAGCCAATAAGTCTTCAACTGGGGGACCCCGACAACTCCGGGGCCTCAAACAAGAAGAAACTCGAGGGTGGGATCTGTGTCCCCCAATGCCTACAACGAGAAAGGATTTTACCGGTGAGTACAAAAAATCCAGTTTTCTCGTGCATGGCATTGGGGACACAGCACCATGGGAGTCCCAAAGCAGTCGCGAGGGAGGGAAGCAGGAAAACGCCATGCCGCAGTCTAAAGCAGAGTGCTTGAGCAGAACTGTGCGGCCCCAGATTGGCTGTCAGCAGAAGCCTGGAAATGAATATGTTAAAACTTAGAGAAAGTGTGAACTGACGCCCAGGTGGCGGCCCGGCAAACCTGGGAAGCAGATGCCTGATGACGCACCGCCCAGGAAGCCCCAACTGCCCTAGTAGAATGCGCGGTCAACCTGGAAGGGGGAGCACGGCCCTTCGCAACATAGGCCTCCTTGACGGCCGACCGAACCCAGCGAGAAATGGTGGCCTTGGAAGCAGGCAACCCCTTACGAGGGCCCTCAGGGACCACTAAAAGAGAATCCGAACGACGGAAGGGTTCCGTGAGGCGAAGATACAGGTGAAGAGCCTGAACCACATCCAGGCAATGGAGAGATTTCTCCCTAGGGTGAGAAGGGTTAGGGCAGAAGGAAGGAAGGACAATTTCCTCATTAATATGAAAAGAGGAGACCACCTTCGGGAGAAAGGAGGGGACTGGGCGCAAAACCACCTTGTCCTGATGGAACACCAGGAAGGGCGAACGGCAAGAAAGCGCCGCAAGTTCGGAGACCCGGCGGATGGAGGTAACGGCCACCAGAAAGGCCACCTTATACGAAACAAACGACAGAGAAATCTCTGCCAAAGGCTCGAAGGGCGAAGACTGAAGAGTGCTGAGAACGAGATTCAGGTCCCACGGCTCCACCGGAAAGCGAAAAGGAGGGGCTCGGCGAGCAACGCCCTGGAGAAAAGTCCTGACCTGAGCCCGCGAGGCTACAGGATGTTGGAAGAGGACCGAGAGGGTGGAAATCTGCCCCCTGAGAGAAGCCAAGCGAAGGCCCTAAGGAAGGCCAGGATGTTAGGGATTGAGAAACTGAGAGGACGGAAACGGCCGGATTCGCACCAGGCAAAATAAGCTCTCCAGGTCCGGTAATAAATGCGGGCCGACTGGGGCTTACGAGCGTGCAGCATCGTCTGGGTGACCGAGTCCGAAAGGCCGCGGGCCTTCAGGACCGCGGTCTCAACAGCCACGCCGTCAAACGAAGCTGAAGTAAATTCGGGTGGAACAGAGGGCCCTGGGAAAGGAGATTGTGACGCAGAGGGAGTCGCCATGGAACGTCGGCGAGCAGAAAAACCAGATCTGCGTACCACGCCCTGCGGGGTTAATCCGGAGCCACCAGGATTGCCGGAACTCGGGCTGCCTTGAGGCGCTTGAGCACTCGGGGCAGAAGAGGAATGGGGGGAAAAAGATACAGCAGGCTGAACTGAGACCAGGGCAGAACTAGGGCGTCGACCGCGAGAGCCTGAGGGTCCCTGGACCGCGCTACATAGCACGGGAGCCTGCAATTGAGGCGAGACGCGAAGAGATCCACGTCCGGAGTCCCCCAACGGTGACAAAGCTGTAGGAACATTTCTGAGTGAAGAGACCATTCGCCCGGGTCGACGAGCTGACGACTGAGGAAGTCTGCCGCCCAATTGTCGACACCGGGAATGTGTACGGCGGAAAGGACAGGGACGTGATTCTTCGCCCACCGCAGGATACGGGAGGCCTCCTGTAGGGCCATCACGCTTCTGGTGACCCCCTGGTGGTTCAGATATGCCACAGCAGTGGAGTTGTCCGTCTGAACCCGGATCGGGAGACCGCGGAGACGTGGGGTCCAGTGAGATAGGGCTAGGAAAATCGCTCGGAGTTCGAGAACATTGATCTGCAGAGAGGACTCCTGAGCAGACCAAAGGCCCTGTACGGTGAGGGACTCGAAGACCGCCCCCCAACCCGAGAGGCTGGCATCCGTGGTGATCACTCGCCAGCTGGGGGGAAGGAAGGACCGGCCCAGGGACACCGTCTGAGGATCCAGCCACCAGGAGAGATCCTGGCGAAGCTCGGGAGGGAGACGCATCTGGAGATCGAGCCCTGTCTGTCACGACCGCTACCCCAGCAGCAGTCGTGTCGCACCAGACGGAGGGAAGGGGGACCCTTATCTACGGATGGGAATAGTATGGCCACCCCTGACTAACCCTAAGCTGGAACCTGTCTTCCCCTGATACCCTAGACGGGGTGTGAACCCGTGCGGCGAGCAGGATGCCTAAACCCTCAATCACCCTAACAAGCCTAGAGTGGGGAAAGGCCGATGGGAGCACTAGTCACCATCACTCATGTCTAGGAGAACAGCAGGGGAAGACAGCAACAAACAAACTATATCAGAGATAGACTTATCCAGTCACGAGCAGAGAAGGCGATCCCAATCACGACAGTCCACGCCGGACAAGAGCTCCACAGCAACACCATCAAACGATCTCCTTCAAAGGTCAGAATAGAACTGGAAGTAAGGATTATATCTGGCAATGACTGCAAGTGAAAGTGAAACTAATATAGTAGCTGGGAGTGGCAGACAGGACTCACCTGAGAAGGATGCCTACAAACTCCCAGTCAGGACAAAAAGGTTCACAAGGCAAAACCCAGATGACATACCCTGAACCACGGAGCAAACTCACAAGCTATCGCGAGTAGCAAGTCGCTGCGACCTTCTCCTCCCAGACCTGTCTGGATCAGACACAGTCGTGACAGTACCCCCCTTTCTACGCGGGGCCCCTGGACCCTCAAGACCAGGCCTCTCCGGATGGGAGCTATGAAAAGCCCGAATGAGTCCTGTCCGCTTTTATCTCTGATGCTGGAACCCCACATTCTCTCTTCGGAACCATAACCTTTCCAGTGCACCAGGTACTGAGAGAGCGGCGAACATATCGTGAATCAACAATCTTTTCTACCTGAAACTCAAGACTGCCATCAACAACCACCGGTGGAGGCGGTAGTGGCAATGGTTCAGGAGGTTCTACATATCTCTTAAGCAAAGATCTGTGGAAGACATTATGGATCCTTAGAGTCTGAGGTAGCTCCAGACGAAAAGCCACCGGGTTAATGATCTTAATTACCCTATAAGGACCAATAAATCTCGGACCTAATTTCCACGAGGGAACCTTCAACTTGATATTTCTGGTAGACAACCACACCAAGTCATTCACCCCAAGGTCCGGACCTTCAGAGCGCTTCCTATCAGCCGCAAGTTTGTATCTACCACCAATTCTCTTCAAACTTTCTTGCACACTCTGCCACACTGAAGAAAGTGAAGACGCAAATCGTTCCTCCTCGGGAATCCCAGACGGCCCCCCCTCACTAAACGTACAAAAGGAGGATGGAAACCATACGCACCAAAAAAATGGTGACTTATCGGTGGATTCTTGACGACGATTATTAATGGCAAACTCGGCTAACGGTAAATAAGATGACATTCCTCCTGATTTTCGGAAACAAAGCATCTCAAATATGTCTCTAGGTTTTGATTGGTACGTTTCAGTCTGACCGTTGGACTGTGGATGGAAAGATGAAGAAAACGACAGATGAACCCCTAAACGAGAACAAAAAGCTTTCCAAAATTTAGAAACGAATTGGGTACCACGATCCGAAACAATATCGGAAGGGACCCCGTGAGCTTCACGATGTGGTCAATAAAAACCTGAGCCAGTGTGTTAGCATTAGGCAATGCGGGCAAGAGCAATAAAGTGCACCATTTACTGAATCTGTCAACAACTACAAGAATAACAGTCTTCCCCGCTGATACTGGTAGATCCGTAATGAAATCCATTGACAAGTGCGTCCAAGGCCTGTTGGGGATGGCCAGAGGTAAAAGACGCCCTGCCGGACGAGTATGATCTACCTTAGAACGAGCACAGGTAGCACATGCAGACACAAAATTCAACACCTCCTGGCGCCATTTAGGCCACCAGAACCGACGAGACACTAACTCAGAGGTTGCCCTACTACCTGGGTGTCCTGCCAGTGTGGAGTTATGGTGTTCTTTTAGTATCTCCAGTCGTAAATTTTCTGGCACAAACAGTTTACCCGAGGGGCAGGAGGCCGGGGCGTCCCCCCTGAGCTTCCAACACCCTCCCCTCCAAACCTGAGTGTAATGCAGAGACCACCACCCCCTTTTGCAAAATGGGCTCTGGTACCTCAACATCACCCCCCTCCAGGAAAACTTCGAGACAATGCATCCGCCTTAGTATTTTTTGCCCCCCGGGCGATAGGTTATTACAAAATTAAACCTAGTAAAAATAACGACCACCGAGCCTGTCTAGGGGTGAGACGTTTAGCAGACTCCAGATATAATAAGTTTTTGTGATCAGTAATCACCGTGACGGGATGAACCGCCCCCTCCAAAAAATGACGCCACTCCTCAAAAGCCAACTTAATAGCCAAAAGTTCCCTGTTGCCAATATCATAGTTCCTTTCTGCAGTAGACAATTTCTTCGAAAAGAAAGCACACGGACGCCATTCACCAGGGGACGGGCCCTGAGATAGTACCGCTCTCACCCCCACCTCTCATGCGTCAACCTCTACAATAAAAGGAAGCGATACATCTGGCTGTACGAGAATAGGGGCCGAGGTGAATCTCTCCTTCAGAGATGCAAAGGCAGTTTTGGCTGCATGTGACCATTTGGAAAAATCGGATCCCTTTCGGGTCATGTCCGTCAGTGGTTTGACCACCAAGGAATAGTTTTTTATAAACTTTCTATAAAAATTGGCAAACCCCAGGAAGCGTTGCAATGCCTTCAGGTTCTCAGGCAGATCCCAGTCTATAATCGCCCGGACTTTCTCTGAATCCATGCGGAAACCTGAATCTGACAACACATACCCCAGAAATGGCAGTTCTTTTATGGCGAACACACATTTTTCTAACTTAGCAAACAATTTGTTGGCCCTTAATATCTGCAGCACTTGTCTCACATGGATCTTATGTGTATCCAGATCCGGGGAATAGACCAGGATGTCATCAAGATATATCACAACAAATCTCCCGATAAGGTGACTAAAAATATCGTTGACAAAATGTTGGAATACCGCAGGCGCATTAGTAAGACCAAATGGCATGACCAGATTTTCATAATGCCCTTCCGGAGTATTAAAAGCCGTCTTCCACTCATCCCCCTCTTTGATGCGAACCAGGTTATAGGCTCCTCTGAGATCCATTTTGGAGAACCATTTAGCACCAGCAACCTGATTAAAGAGGTCGGGAATGAGAGGAAGAGGATAGGGATCTCGGATAGTTATCCGGCTTAATTCCCGGAAATCCAGGCAAGGACGTAGGCCACCATATTTTTTTTTTAACGAAAAAGAACCCTGCAGCCACAGGTGAAGAAGAGGGTCTGATGTGTCCCTTAGCCAAACTCTCCGAAATATAATCTTTCATAGCCTTCCTCTCCGGGCCGGAAAGATTGTATAACCGGGTTTTAGGTAGTTTGGCCCCAGGTAGTAGATTAATCGGGCAATGATATGGACGATGAGGTGGTAACCCCTGACAACCCTTCTCAGAGAACACATCCATAAAATCTGACAGAAAGGCAGGTAAAGATGTTACAGAGAGTGTAGAGCACCTACTACTCAAGCAGTTGTCCTTACAATGTTCACTCCACTCCACAATCTCCCCGGCCTGCCAATCCACCACTGGATTGTGAGTCACCAGCCAGGGAAGCCCCAATACCATAGGAGCCGGAAGACCGTCCAGGACATAACACGAGATATGCTCTTTATGGAGGTCCCCTACCTGCAGATGGATATTATGAATGATCTGAGTTAACTCTTTCTGAGTAAGAGGGGAGGAGTCGATGGCAAAAAACAGGAATAGTTCTGCGTATCGGTTCTGGAGTAAAACCCAGAGCCTGAGCAAACCGTGAATCCACCAAGTTGACCCCCGCCCCACTGTCCAAAAAGACGGAACAGATCTCAGTCTTATTGCCCCGCCTCAACGGTAGCGGACAACAAAAACTGAGACATGCGTATGGAGGAAACGAATACGCCCAGACTGTTATCCTCCGCACAATCTGGGGACTCTAGTTTTCCTGGCGGCTCCTTTGTTTGTGGTCTCTTGGGTTCTGAGGGACAAACCTTTACAAAATGACCCCTCCCCCCACAACGAAAACAAACCTCTGACCTACAGCGGAACTTAGGAGAATTCACCCGTCTAGTGGCGCCCCCTATTTGCATTGGTTCGACTGGATCATAACAAACCGATCCCTGCCCTATAGAGGCCTCCGTAAAATTTAATAGTCTCTCCCTGAGTCGTCTGTCGATTCTTATGGACAGAAAAATAGCAGCCTCCAGAGACCCAGGGACCTCGTATACCGCCAGCGCGTCTTTTAATTTTTCAGACAACCCCTGGCAGAACTGACTCCTAAGGGCCGAGTCGTTCCATAACGTATCAGTAGCCCACCTACGGAATTCGGAACAATATAGTTCAGCAGACTGGTTCTCTTGCCGAAGTCTACATAGCTTAGACTCAGCCAGTGAGACCCTGTCCGGGTCATCATATACGAGACCCAGGGCTTCAAAAAACTCCTCCACTGATCGTAAGGCCAGAGAGTCTGATGGTAGGGAGAAAGCCCAAGCCTGCGGATCTCCTTGCAGGAGAGAAATTACAATACCCACCCGTTGTTCCTCACCGCCGGAGGATCTAGGGCGTAACCTGAAGAACAATTTGCAAGCTTCTCTGAAGGTTACAAATTGGTCTGTCCCTCCTGAGAACCTATCAGGTAAAGCCACTTTTGGCTCAGGAGTACCTTGGTTTCCCGTAGCAACGGTGGAACCCAAGGATGGCTTCTGCTGATGCAGCACTGTTGCTTTTAATCCTGCCACTTCAAGGGATAATCCCTGTAATTGTTTCGCCAAAACCGTAACCGGATCCATAGTGGAACAGAAAAATACAAAGCAAAACAGCAAGCAAAAAAAATAAAAAATAGAAATGTCATTTTTTTTTTTTTTAAAAGGCCAGATATACTGTCACGACCGCTTCCCCAGCAGCAGTCGTGTCGCACCAGATGGAGGGGAAGGGGGACCCTTATCTACGGATGGGAATAGTATGGCCACCCCTGACTAACCCTAAGCTGGCACCTGTCTGCCCTGATACCCTAGACGTGGTGTGAACCCGTGCGGCGAGCAGGATGCCTAAACCCTCAATCACCCTAACAAGCCTAGAGTGGGGAAAGGCCGATGGGAGCACTAGTCACCATCACTCATGTCTAGGAGAACAGCAGGGGAAGACAGCAACAAACAAACTATATCAGAGATAGACTTATCCAGTCACGAGCAGAGAAGGCGATCCCAATCACGACAGTCCACGCCGGACAAGAGCTCCACAGCAACACCATCAAACGATCTCCTTCAAAGGTCAGAATAGAACTGGAAGTAAGGATTATATCTGGCAATGACTGCAAGTGAAAGTGAAACTAATATACTAGCTGGGAGTGGCAGACAGGACTCACCTGAGAAGGATGCCTACAAACTCCCAGTCAGGACAAAAAGGTTCACAAGGCAAAACCCAGATGACATACCCTGAACCACGGAGCAAACTCACAAGCTATCGCGAGTAGCAAGTCGCGACCTTCTCCTCCCAGACCTGTCTGGATCAGACACAGTCGTCACACTGTCGGGGACTTGTCCCACCTGGATAGGATGAACAGTTGAAGGTCCCGGGCGTGGAATCGGGAATAGGGAATGGCCTCGAATGAGGCCACCATCCTCCCCAGGACGCGCATGCACGTCCTGATGGTCAGAGAGGACGAGTCGCGGAGAAGAGTCACCCCTGCCTGAAGAGAGGCAATCTTTTCTGGGGGAAGAAACACCCGCCCGAGGCGAGTGTCGAAGATCATGCCCAAGAAGGGCATCCTCCGACATGGGACCAGAGAGGACTTGGAGTGGTTGATGAGCCATCCGAATTGGGAAAGAGTCGAGAGGGTGATATGTAGGCTGGACAGGTTGTCTCCAATGACGGAGCCCGAATCAGAAGGTCATCCAGGTAAGGCACAAGTGCGACCCCCCTGGCGCGGAGAAGGGGCACGAGGGGTGCTAGCACCTTGGTGAAAACCCTCGGGGCAGAGGCCAGGCCGAAGGGCAGGGCACCAAATTGAAAATGAAGAGAACCTACCGCGAAGCGAAGGAACCTTTGATGAAAGAGGGCAATGGGGACGCGAAGATAGGCGTCCTGAATGTCGATGGACGAAAGGAACTCATCCGCCTCCAAGGAGGCGATCACCGACCGGAGGGATTCCATGCGGAAGTGACGGACTCGGACGAAATGATTGAGCGCCTTCAGGTCCAGAATTGGACGGAGCGAACCGTCCTTCTTGGGGACCGTAAAAGCCCAGAAAACGTTCCGATTCCAGAACCGGAACAATGACCCCGAGAGCGCGAAGGGAACGAATGGCCCGAAAAAACTCGTCTGCTCTGACGGGTGACCTGGGAGGCGACGTCAGGAAGAACTGTCCCGACAGAAGATCAGAAAATTCGATCTTGTATCCGGAGGAGAGCACCTCCAAAACCCAGGCGTCCTCCACACTTGCTTGCCAGATATCCTGAAAGGCAAGCAGGCGCCCCCCCACCTTGACCGGGGCCGAGTCATGCGGAAGGTGGTTTAGTGGACTGGGGGCGAGCAGGTTTGGGCTTGGCATGCCATGAGGGCTTGGCCTTAAAGGAAGGTCTGGTAGACTTCTTGTCAGATCGGGCAGGAGGGGCCCGAAAGGAATGAAAGGGCTGCGCACGAGAGGAAGAACCAGGAAAACGATGGCGGCGAGACTGATTCTGGGGAAAAAGAGAACTCTTGCCAGCAGTGGCCTCAGAGATGAGCTCCTCTAAACGTTTACCGAAAAGCTTCCCACCGAGGAAGGGAAATTAATGCCTTATTGGAGGCGGAATCCGCCGCCCAAGAGCGAAGCCAGATGGTGCGGCGGATGGCCACAGAGTTCGCGGCCGCATGACCGGAGCGGCGGGCCGACTCCATAGAGGCATCGCAAAGAAACTTGGATGCCTGGTAAATTTGAGAAGCAAGTGCTGACAGCTCCCCTTGGGCGGAGTCTGGAGGTAAGGCCCGAACAAACTGTTTTGCCCAGATAGCGCAGGCCTTGGCTACCCAAGAGGCGGCAAACGCAGGGCGGATGGCGGCACCTGCTGTCACAAAAACGGACTTGGCCAGAGAGTCGACCGGTTTGTCAGCGGGATCCGACAAGGAAGCCGCGTCAGCCAGAGGAAGGGTAGTTGCCTTCGCAAGGCGAGCAACCTGAGGGTCTACCTGAGGAGGAACCGTCCAAAGGTTGACGGATTCCTCAGAAAAAGGATAAGGGACATCCGATGCCCTGGCAAGGTGAAGGCGCCGATCAGGGTGACGCCACTCCTTAGTTAGAAGTGCATCAAGATCCTCGTGATTCGGGAACACCATAGTGGACCGTCTAGAACGGCGGAAGGATACAGACACCTGGGAGGAGGAGGAAGGGTCGTCCTGTATATGGAGCGCGTCCCGAATGGCTCTGATAAGATCCTGTATGGCCGCAGACATCGCCGAGCCCCGCTCAGATTCAGAATCAGAAGAGTCCCCAGGAGCGGCGGAAGCGGCTGAAGAGGAGATTTCGCCAGACTCAGACCTAACCGGGGAGTGATCCGGGGTAGCTGAGGAGGAGTGGGATCCGGCCGAGACCGTACGAGGTCGCTTGCGGGATCTCGTACCAGAACGAGAACGTACATCCTCAGCGGGAAAGTCCCTGCTAGAGGCGGCAGCCATCTGCGCAGGCAGACGGTCCAGGGACTGCGCCAGGGATTGTGAGAGGCTGGCCAGGTTTTCTATGGCTTGGGACAGGGTAGCAGCCCATTCCGGAAGAACCGACACAGAGGGACCCGCAGGGGGGGCCTGGGCGGCCCTGGGGTTGAGGCACTGAGCGCAGAGGGGATTAGGCTGACCGCATGGAAATTTCCTACTACACAGGGAGCAGGCATAATGGGTTGAAATGGGGGCAGGGGGAGTGGGGTCCCGACCAGAGGAAGACATGATGGCAGTTCCTATGTCTTGGGAAAAAGAAAGTCAGCCAGCAAAGGCTGCCTACCGGACCCAATGGTGCTGTGTCCCGGACAGCAGGAGCCGAAAGCAGGTGAGCGAGAGCACAGCAGCTTGCAGCAAGATGGCGACCGAACACCTCAGGGAGAAGGAAGGAAGGAGCCGGCCGGGAAAGAGCTCCCCTTCAGAAGCCCGCGCTGGCACGGGATTGGGGGAAACAAAGCGCCTCCCAGGGCGCCACCCACAAGGGGGAGGGAGACGAAGAAAGGCCCGGGAAGCCAGAGCGGGGCGGAGAGTAATAACCCACGAACCCGCGACAGCGGCGACGTCCGGAGGCCTGGCAGGGCGGGGGAGAGAGAGAGCCGCGGAGGGGACGGAACGACCGGAGGAAACAAAGAGAAACCGGAGGGTTCCTCTGCAGGAGAGAAGAGATCCCGCCATGAAAAGAACAGCCCCGACCGACGCGATACTGCGGAGACATGCCAGCCAGATCTAAGTAAAAGTACCCCCTGCCAGCGGACCACTCCGCATGATCGGAGCGCAATAGGAGGTAAGAAGTTACGGCCGTGACCTTAAAGGGGCCGTAACCAGGAAAAAAGCCTGGGCCAGAAGCAGGAGCCCAGGAACTAAAATGGGCCCCAGTGGAATGGGGGAGTGCCAGAGGCACCTGGAAGAGGTGGGTGGAAGGAAGGGAGGGGGAACAGAGGCCCTGCAGTGGATCCAGGACTCAGCATGGGAACCATGGGTTCACCGGAATTCCACTGCGGAAGCAGTCTCAAGTGGGCACTGGGTGGCTGCCGGGTACCTAGGTAAGCGCCCGCAGTGGGCAACTAAGGTGGAACACGATGGAGCCACCCCTGCATCAGGAAGAAACCTGCAAGAGAGAAAAAATAAAAAATAAAAAATAAAAATAAAATTAATTTTAGCAGGATGACCTGCGAAAATAAAATAGCAGGTCATGTCTGCCTCCTACGGACACGAGAACTAGACTGATATTTCTCGGCTCTTGCAGAGGGGTATAGCCCACCTGGGAGGAGCCAACACTTTTTTTGTTTCTAGTGTCAGCCTCCTAGTGGCAGCTGGGCATATACCCATGGTGCTGTGTCCCCCAATGCCATGCATGAGAAAAATGCACACTTGAGAAGGACCTGGAAAAAAATACACAGATGACATAGGCATTAGCAATAAAATACAGTAGCAGAGTGAAAGAATGTAAATTATGTAACCACTCCGGGGTGTTACATAATGCACCCACAAAAAATGAATATAAGCCAACCACAGAGTTATCAGCTACATCAAAAGCCTAAAACTGTCCCTCACTGCAGCAGTGCCCTGTCGCTACACTAGTTAGAGCAGAATCGCGGCACAACACATGATCCAGCATTTATGCAGGCAGCGTCATGTGCTGCTCCGGCCAATCACAGCCATGCCAGTACTAGGCTTCAAAGTGCCCACAGCATAAAGGCTTGTTGCCATTCAACTAGCTTAATTATTCATCCAAACCCGAACTTTTGCGGCAAAGTCCATGTTCAGGTGCCCATACCCAGTCCGGGTTCGCTCATCCCTACTCATAGGATAGCTTTCTTACATCTGGAATCATAAGAGACTTATAGCTTTCTATTCCTTTTGGAAGGAGAATTCATTTGCACATTGTTTTTTCAAAATTACAGAGGAGCATTGTCTGGCAATGAGAAATATTGTCCTGTGGATCTTGAAGTTATATGGGACATGGAGAGAAATGTCTGCCACATAGAGGTTTAAAAAAAAATACAACTCACCCTAAAACACAACTAGACCCCAAAAAACGGTATGGTAATAAACTGTGTAAACATCTCTATAGCAAACAAGTCACTGAGGTTTAGAGTCGCTAAGAACAAAATAATACATTTTTATTGAAGTGATCAGACAAAAAAGGGGAGTAGATTCCCTCAGTGATTGGGCACACTAGTAGGGAAAGTTTCTAAAAGGTGCACATTGGGCAAATGTATAAATAAGCCTTGTGCAGAAATATTAGATAGTGCTACTGAATGGGTCAAGAGCACCGGTAGGCGTGATAATGTAGTGTCCCACTTATGTGTGAATGGGCCACTCCAAATTGCTATATGTCATTTTATGCATTTCCTTTGTCAATGCTGCTAAATTCCTATTACAGGCTGGTAAAGGCACTACATATATCTGACACTAGGTGGTGCACTAACCACATTTATATAGGTCAGCCACAGGAAGTTAGTGAGTAGAAGAGTAGAAGGTTAGGAGTGTGGTTAAGGGAAGGAGAGGAGATAGACCTCTTAACCCAAGGGGTAAAATGCCTGAACTTTTGGAATCCAGAACCAGGATTTATTAATCCTACATTATAGAGCCACTGACCAGGCACTACTTGAACTATAGTTGTGACAACCTTTTCAAAGAATGGAGCATAGAGTTTGCCTGCCATAAGGGAGACCGACCATGGGTTTATACTAATAGTTACCGAGGATCCAGAGTATATTGAAAGACTGAATAGCCAGAGCAAGATCAGGAACCAAGTAAAGTAAGATCATCATGCCTAATACAGTTGAGCTAGAACCTACCTACACCACCTCACTAAGCCTGTTATTGGGATTTACAGCTTCACCATCTTCATTCATGACAAAGTGCTGCTATGATTATTGAAAGATTACCAACTACAAGTAAAGTTCTTCTTTGGTTCAACCTTTGCCTCTCTCATCATTCTAGTTCATCTCCCAATTGCACCTTACGGTGCTGGCGTCCTGAACACAGGGGCCCAGCCACCAAAGCACCTTAAGCGTTACCCAAGTACAATCAAGGGCACCTCAACTTCCATCTGGCTGGTGTTCCCTGCAATAGATAGTGCCCCGGAATATTTAGTGCTATCTTCCCCTCCATTGCAGGCTGGCCCAGGGAGCTACAGAAAAGTGAGTACAACTACTACACCCATTCGGCCCACCACTAACGCTCACATATTGCCCCTGTGGTCTGGCACGTTGCAATAACAACACGCTATATTGTTCAGACTGGCCTATTGACCCAGTGGGTGTACTCTGCAGGCTTGTATATATCAAGGAGTACCACTTTGTATTGGTCTATGATTCTAGTGAAAAAAGTATGGGGAGGTATTAACCCTAGTATAATCCAGTGGAGCGCACCTGCACCAGTCACCTGTATAACTGCAGTGCACCGCACACAACCAAATTGGGTGGCACTGATTAGTCACTCATTCATACGGACCTAAAGTGCCACTATAAAACCCCACACACACCAGTAAACAGCTGATCAGTCCCTTTCAACTAGCGGAGGCATTCATGGCCTCACAAAGTGTCCCGCTCGATGCGTTTCATCACCCAAAGGGTGAATCATCAGGAGCCAGCTTAGTTAAATTAAACGCTAGGATAAGGAGCTGCAAAGACACCGCCTCATGGGAGGTATGTGGCAGCGTGTCCGCTGAAACTGCCGGCATTTTAAATGGGAAGTTCTGCCCCTGAAGAGGCTTGATCAGCGCATTGGCCAATAGGGGGAAGGAGTGATGAAAGATGTTCTCCCCGATACCCGCTGTGCGCGATGTGCCGAAGGAGCATAGAAAAAAGTAAAACATGTAGACTATGTTATACTGGCAGGATAAAAAGACATCAGTATCCGCGGTGGATACGGGGACAAAGACAGACACATCAGTTGTAGAAGTTATAAAAAAGTAGGTAAATATTTACATCAGTACAATAGGGCAGATGGGACTATTTCCCACCTGTGTCCACGATGAAAAGTAATTCAAGGGAGGTGCTATGGCAAGTAGAAATGATGGTAAGTCCATGGAACATGGGCAAGCTTCAATAGACAGCATTGCTGAACAATTATACAAACATCCATCTGTGTGAGTGAGAATTATCACACATCTGGAGTAAATGAGAGTGGTATAATACCACCGATAGAAATCGATAATCCACGAGATGGAGCAAAGGCCAATGAGAACCCCAACTATTTTTCTATAACCCCTCCCCAAAAAAATAAAAATACTGTGAAAACAACTCTAAATGTTTTGTGTGAATCATGCCTCATCAGCACTGCATCCCTCATATCTATAGCAACTGTTTCCATTAGACAAGATTTTGGTTTCTCTTAGCCTCTAATGGCAAGCATGGATATTAAAGGGGTTATCCAGTAATATATAATGATGACCTATCCTCAGGTGGGGGTCCAAGTCCCAGTACCCCAATATTAGGCCTATTTCATGCGCAGATGGCAACACAACGGTTGATAAATGAGACGGGACTGCCCTTTTCCCTGTCCGTGCACCGTCCCCCTTATTTAGACATGACCTGAGTAGAAGAAAAATGGGAAAAACTCAGAGATTGCAGCGCAAAAGTTAGTAAATCCGCAACAGATATAAGCCAAAAAGTGCAATATATCTGTTCATAAATAACCCCCGAAAATTACACAGCTCCCTTGCTGGTGGAGATTTCCATTCTGACAGACGGACCTGCACAGGTTATTAATGGTGGTGCTTCTGATGCCAGCAGGGGATAGATTAAGACCGGCATGTAATAGACCAGTCATGATTAATGTCCTCTAAAGATGATTCAGTGTCAGGAACCTGCCAGATATCGGTATGTGGACCATTGAAGAGCGCAACAAGTGTTATAATACAGAATGATGAGATCAATGTAACATAAGGCGTCTTACAGAGACAAGTCTCCAGGATTCAGCAGGACGGTCCTGCACTGCTGCCATTGTTCCAGGACGCCACGTCCCATACGGATAGAAGGGATCGGTAATAGATTATTCTTCCAGGGCAGACTTCTACTTCTTGTCCTGTGATTGGCTGCTCTTCTGTAACTCCCTGTTGGTAGCATATAGAAGGTAAGTCTATGGGCATTGTAGTTGGCTGTTTCTTCTAAAGGGGTCATCTCAGTTATTGAAAAAAAATCTAACATCAGCAATATTTGTGATAATATAACATATAATTACATATTTTATCCCCCACTGCTTCCAGTGCTGCCACTATGATCCTCTTTCCCATCCATGATGTCATCTTTGTTGCAGAGTTGCTGTGCCCATATACCCCGGATACGTCTGCAGCCCATTACTCAGCAGCATGTGAGACATGACCACTGAGGACAGTGATTGGCTGCAGTGGTTACATGGAATTTACATCAAAGTCAAGCCAAACACAGGAAGGATGGGAGTAGTAGTGCTGGAAGTGGCGTCTGTTTATTTGGCTGCAGTGATTACATCCCCATATACTCTACACAACTGATGCAGCCAAATACTGGCTTCAGTGGTCATGTGCCATATACTCCTAAGGCCAGTGAACGGCTGCAGTGGTGTCAGGGCTATAGAAGCATATGTCACTGCTGCAGCCAAGAAGATGATGTCATGGTTGTATTGGCCATGAGGGTTGTAGTGACAGCACTGGAAGTAATGAGAGATAAGATAGGTGAATAGATATTATTTTATCACATTAGATGTCCAGGCTGATTATTTAATGATTTGGACAACGCCTTTAAGTTAAACATTTTATTAATACACGAAGGTGACCATGTATAGTCAGTAATAATCTTGTACTATGGACGCCATTAGATTCAATAAAGATGAAAAATGTATTAAAATTTGCTTTAAAAAAATTAAATAAGTAAATAGCAGCGATCCCACAGCCTGAGAATTATATGTTATTAAAATGTTAGAGAAATGTCATCCAGACACCAATATCGTCTGTTATAATAATCCACCTCGCTGCCATATCGCCAATGGACGAAATACAAATAGTCTTCATTTTTATCCTAACCTTTATTCTATATAGTAATGTATACGTAGTAACATCACAGCCCCCATGTCACATGACCAGTAATGTCCATATGATGATGTCATAATATTAGATAAGAAATAATGAGAATCTAATGATGTCACAAACGGGAAGTCATGAAAAGCCCAGTCACCCAAAGTTCCATTGAGGGTTTCTGTAGGCGTTTGCAGAGCGAGGATCGTTCTGTGCGATTTTTTGCAAATATGGCAAAAAGAAAGAGCTGGAAGCGAATTATCGTTCTGTCCGACTCATCGGACAGCAGTGAGGATGAGGATTTACATCAGGTAAGTGACACAAACTGTGAACTTAAAATTATATGTTACAGTATAAACGTACTGGGCCAAAACTATAATTCTAGACTGAGGATATATTATACCAGTCCTGACCTCATCTGCATAGTATACACCAGGACAATAGCAAACACATGGCAGTCATTATAATTAGCATTGGGCTTGTAGATTCCATAAGTGGGACCATTGTGCAGTTCTTTATTTCATGTTTCCTTATTATTCCAGACTCATCCAAGAAAGAAGCCGGTTCCCAGGTCTCCAAGACTAGAGGACGAAAATGGCTTCACCACCACCATCTTATCTGGACAACCAGGTACAGTGCTTTTAATGAGGACTTTTTATAGGAAACAGAAAGATCGGATCTCAGCTGGACATCTGGGATATTTCTCCAACCATAGATGTCCATGAGATAACTTACCATATAGTGTCAGTGTGAATATGGACAGATTCTGGGTGGATTGCTGTGTAGATGTGTGCGGATGATTCACTTTCTTACTGTTTAGCTGTGGAGGTTTACCTATTGTTATTATACACATTTTACTTTTCATTCCACAGATACATCAATACCATCATCAAGCAGCGTCATTGGCATTGATGTCACCAGGTATAAAAAAAAATGTATACACCTCTAATAATGGGCAGATCCAGGAGCCAAGCAGCTGAGGCCTCAATGGGAGTCATTTCTACTGAGGTCATCAGTGTACACCAGATCGTGTGGTTCTTGGTTACTGATCTACTGCCTTCCACCAGGACTTGGCCATTATTTGATGTATTGTTAAAGTCCTAAGATTAACCTCTCAGCTGCGGATATATCTTTCTACATTTATTTTCACAGGGCCAATGACATAACATCTGATGATGATGACGACTCTGAAAGTGGAGAATCTTCCACACCTAAAAGTAAGTTATAAATCACTGTTTTCCAATTACAATCCAGGTTTGTGTTATTGGACACAGGACATTTCTCAATTCTGTCCTGTTATCTGTTCTTCATAGGGATCAGGACTGATACAGGGTCTTCTGATACCTCTATAGAGAGGGACTCTCCAATTATCATCAGTGACAGCGATGATGAATCCACCATTACACCAGGCACTGCTGTCACAGGTCAGTTTGATATCATTCACGTTTAACTAAATATATATTTGACTGTGAACTCAAAGTCCAAGGGCCTACCTGTTCCCCCTTATCTCCTACTTATAGCCATTATCTCTGATCAGTATTTAATACCATATTGTTCACTCTTTTATTACTTCACATTTCTGTACAGATAAAGCACCATCTGAATGTGCGGAGAGATCCACTCCAGAGGAAAGGTGAGATATGTTGGTTTACTATTTACTATGGTAAAAGCCCCTGTAGCCTCTTGCTGGTGGTGGGATACATGTAATTTCCTCTTCATATTTTGAGATAAGTGACAGAATAGATATTCGGATGTTCAGACTTGATGATTAATATTCTTTCTGCTTTCTTTCCAGGAGACTTCTGTGTAATACTTGTGGCTGTGTCATTAAAGACATCACATCGCCCACATCCACTTACACCACCTTTTTCCAGGAGTTAAAGGAGGAGCTGGTAACAAGACTGTTCCATCACTACAACAGAACCACCTTTGAGAACAAGGTATCTTATTATCAGTTTCTAGATGACATGTCCACAAGGTCCTTATTACCTTGAGAGGACCATCGAAATATGTTTTCTCTTAGAGGAGACCTCTACTTCTATTACTTGCTGTACGTCAGTGAATGAAATGTAGATGGAATGGACTTTGTTTTCTTTTTCCACTTATTTAGCTCCCTCAGGACTTACAAATAACCTGGAGTAAAAGACTAACATCTACAGGTGGTCGTTGCAATAACGTGCAGGATGGTATGGAGCGATATTCCATCATCGAACTGTCTGAGAAAGTCTGTGATTCTGCAGGTAGGTCTCACATCACCTCCATCTTACAGCTTCATATAACACCCTGTATACGGGGTAGAAGCTGCTATGAAATGTCCCACCTGTGACAGAAGTAACAGGCGGCTACTTGGGATGTAATACGTCTTTTATACTCATTATACATATAAATTATTTTCTCTTTAGACCGAGTAAGAGACGCATTGGCCCATGAGATGTGTCATGCTGCCTGCTGGCTTATTGATGGAGACCTAAATGCTGGACATGGTCCATTATGGATGACGTATGCCCAGAAAGTGACCTGTGTGCATCCGGAGCTGCCAAAGGTGGACATATACCACTCATATGACATAAATTACAAGTTCACCTACCAATGCTCCTTGTGTCATCACAGGTAAGAGGATATTAGACCTATAAAGAACAATAACTATGGGATGACTTCAGGGTGATCCTGCTGATGGTATTTTATTGTAATTAATACTACCTCAGTAGACTGATGCATGAGGCTGTTTTATGGGTAAAAGGGGTCAGGATGCGGCATATTCTATATTTTGTGCTGGGGCTGTTTTCCTGTAGCCAGTTATTCATATATTGGTGGAGATTTTCTGTTGTTGGTACAGTTTATATCTGTCCTGTAATGATCCATTTCTGCCTATTAACCAGTAATTTCTCTGTCTCCACAGCTTTGGGCGTTTTAGAACCATCGCTCAAAATAAAGCTTATTGCAGGTTTTGTGGGGGCAGATTACATCTCCTGACCACCAGCCAAAATTATGAACATCCATCTACAAGTCATCATACTCCATCCAACAAGACCAATAGAGAGAACTATGGTAAAGCCAGGAAAGCAGCGTATGGACTCAGCCACCAAAATGCCATCCAGAAACTCAGTCCTGGCGCCTCTAGAAAGAGGAAATATCCTTTCTGAATCTCCTTAGTGAACACCTCTTCATCCAAGACTAAAGATCCTGCACCGGCCCTGCATGCTTTTCCGAAGACAGAGAATTTGGGGGAAACTTGGCCTCTGCAAACATCGCAGATTACATGGCTTTATAACACATCATGCCTGTAAACATCAGTCTACATGAACATTGTCATCTGTGCCACAATCCCCATCAATACGGAAAAAGCAAATGTACATCCAGCTATGGGCCAACTGCAGTGGAAAGAGAAGAGTGTGACCAGGAGATTAAAACAACAAAATATAAAAACAGAACAAAAATTACCCCTTTCCAACGAATGTGCTGCTTCTTCTGATGCTGAAGATCCTGCTCAGGCCCTGCATGCTTTTCTGAAGGCTGTGGATTTGGAGGACTTGGCTTCTACAAACACCAAAGAAGTAATTGATAACACCACCTGTCTACATGGACAGCACCAGAGTCCCCGCCAAGCCTGGAAAGAGCAGATATAGATACCAGCAATTGGCCTCCAGCAGTAGAGGAAGAAGAATGTGCCTAAAGAACAACTACAGAGCGGAGCCGACCATTGCTCCCTGTTTTCCCCCTTTACCCCTACCCCAAACTAAAAACATAAAAATACAAAAACCTTAAAAAAAAAAAAAAAATACTTTCCTTTCCCCTTTTTCCCCCTAAATAAAAAAAATACATAAATCATCCTACCCCAACCCCAAATCCCCTAAATAAAAAAACAAAAACATACCTCCTTGTGTCTTGTATTTTCTTTTCTATCCTCCTGGGACTGGGGGCGTCCTCTTTACTACAATGCTATGAGGGAAGTGCTTGTGTTTATCACCAAGAAGTGTCAGCGTTCTGCAGATTTCTGGGTGACAAAAAGATCCAGAGATTCATCTGTTGCCTAGAAAGAGAGGGCGATACAATAAATCCTAGTTGCTGTTTCACATTAGACCAGTAAATAATTAAAGATTAAAGAGGTTATCCAGCACCTATTAAGCCCCCCAAAATGCCCGGGCACCTCGGGTTATTGTTACCCTGCTCCCCGGCAGCAGTGTCTCTCCTGATGCTCGCATGGCCGCCGCTGCATCTCCCCGTCGTGAGGATCAAAACATCTGGCGACGGGGGGTGGGGGTGGGGGCAGTAAATAGCGGAACCAGACGGGGATCAGCCTCCCTAGTGCAGCATGCCACTAGTGTACATGGGCTCTGCAAAAGCTTGTTATGTCATGTGTTGTATCGTGCAGAATTTTATTCCTATGTGAAATCCCTGTTACCAGGCTGTCAGGTGCACTACACACATTCCCCCACTAGATGGGGATAGCACCACAGTATATATAGCTCAGTTTAGGCCTAGTCAGTTGGTAAAATGTAGGAGTTGGAATTAGAGTGTGGAGGTTGAAAGAGATGGAGTGAGGAGCAATGGAGAAGGAGAGGTCCCCTCTCCACTCAGCTCTCTCTCTTGGGCTCCACGGCCCAGAGGAGCCAATTTATATCTCAGTGTCAAGCCAGGAAAATAGGCAGAGGTGAAGTCTGTATTCTACAATCCACTCTTCCGGAGTGTCAAGTGGATTTTGTCAAGTTGATTGTGGAAAAGACAAAGGGAGGACAAAGCCATTATTCTAGGCTCTAGGCGCCTTTGTGCCAAGGTGAAGGATTTATTAGCTTCCGGCAGCCTCACCGTTATTTTAAGGACAGATAAGATATCTGTTGTATCACTTGTGTGTAGAAGATAAAGACTTGAACTACCTCTACTGAGACTGAAGCAAGGCAAAGAGCTGAATATCAGTGAGTACATAACTACCTACGATAGCCTGAGACATAACTACATGTACAGCCTGTTACTGGGATTCACCACATCCAACCTGCATGTTTATAACAGACTGCTTTATTACTGGATGTAAACTGTTGTCAAGATGCAGCGGCGGCCATGCGGGAATCAGGAGAGACACGGGTGCCCGTGAGCTGGGTAAGTATAACCTGTATGAGGTGCCCGGGCATTTTGGGGGGCATTATAGGGATTGGATATCCCCTTCAATCATATTTGAGATCTAAATGATAATTGCATTATTTCTTTATGTTATGTCATGCTATGTACAGGGGTGCACCTACCCTATCTGCTGTCTGAAGTGAACAGCGAAAAGCCCCCCCTTCCCCAAAGGCCGTACAATTAGACCGCAGACCCTAATGCCTCATTCACACGTCAGTGTTCAGTCAGTGATTTCCATCAGTGATTGTGAGCCAAAACCAGGATTGGAGCCTCCACAGACATAAGGTATAAGGGAAAGATCTGCACCTGTTCTGTGGTTAGAGCCGCACCTGGTTTAGGCTCAAAATCACTGACCGAACACTGACAGTGTGAATAAGGCATAAGGCCGTCTGCACATGGTGCAAATTTATGCGCAAGAAATCCGCACCAAAACAGCACATAAATCCGTACTGTTTATCGTGTTTTGGTGCATTTTTTTTTTTTTGGGCGAATCTGATGTGGATTTTCCGCAGATCTCATCCTTTCATTAAAAAGTGGGAAATCCGAATAAGAAGTTGACAATAGCTGGCATCCTGCAGATTTTCCGTACAGCAGGTCAATTTCTGCACCTAAGAAAAAAGCAAATGGGGTCATTTATCATGCTGAAATATGTATATTAGGCATATTTGAGGCACAGATTGCGGTGCAATGGTCCATTGTGTCGCAATCTGCGACTACTCCCCGCGCTCATGCCCGGTCTAAAATTGTGGACATGGCGCAGGCTGGCCCGTCTTATTTACCATTTTCTACACCTGCTTTAAGCCTCATTCAGATGTCAGTGTTTCACGGACAGCACACCTCCCCATTCATTGGAATGTGTGTATTCACACATCAGTGTTTTAGCACGGTCCGTGGGTCCGTGTTTTCAGCACGGATGCATGTCCTATCTTGATCCGTGTTCCTGGATCCCTCTTGCCCGTTATAGTCAATGAGTTCATGAAAAACACGGATGCAACACGGATCATTAAGAAGAGATGCTTTGAAATTTATTTTTCAGCTGTTCAGTGTCAGCGAAACACGGGTGGCACACGGACAGCAAAAAATGGACCCACGGACCAAACACGGATCCTTCACGGACAGCTTCACAGATGCATCACTGACCACCTGCTCACGGATTTGAGCGCGGACACGGACGTGTGAATGACTCTGACACAGGAGGAGATTAGTAAATGTGACTAAAACAATGGGCCTCATATATCTAAACTGCCTGAATAAAACTGTTTTAGTTGTCCATAGCAACCAATAAGAGCTCAGATTTATTTTTTTTCTGAGTCCTTTAAGAAATGAAACGTGAGCTCTGATTGGTTGCTGGGGGTAACTATTACAGTTTTACTGTTAGACAGTTTTGATAAATCAGGCACAATTAATCTGTCCAAACAAGGAAACATTAGACAAAACCAGGCACAAACCACAATAATAAATGACCCCCACTGACTACACCACTAATGCAGGAAGTGTGAATGACACTCACTAACAACTACACCTTAGGCCTCATGCACACGACCGTTGTGTGCATCCGTGGCCCTTGTGCCGTTTTCCATTTTTTTTCGCGGACCCATTGACTTTCAGTGTGTCCGTGGAAAAATCAGAAATTGCACCGTTTTGCAGCCGCATCCGTGATCCGTGTTTCCTGTCCGTCAAAAAAATAAGACCTGTCCTATTTTTTTGACGGACAACGGTTCACGGACCCATTCAAGTCAATTGGTCAGTGAAAAAACACGGATGCACACAAGATTGGCATCCGCGTCCGTGGTCCGTGGCCGTAGGCTACTTTCACACAGACGGATCCGCTGATCCATCTGCATAAAAGCTTTTTCAGAGCTGAGTTTTCACTTAGTGAAAACTCAGATCCGACAGTATATTCTAACACAGAGGCGTTCCCATAGTGATGGGGACGCTTCTAGTTAGAATATACTTTGAACTGTGTACATGACTGCCCCCTGCTGCCTGGCAGTAGCCGATCTCTTACAGGGGGCTGTGATCCGCATAATTAACCCCTAATTAATTGTGCGTATCATAGCCCCCTGTAAGAGATCATGTGCTTCCAGGCAGGAGGGGGCAGACCCCCCTCCCTCCCCAGTTTTAAATTCATTGGTGGACAGTGGGCCCCCCCTCCCTCCCCTGTAGTACTGTAGATTCATTGGTGGCCAGTGGGAGAGTACCGATCTGAGTCCCAGTTAAATCGCTGGGGCTCCGATCGGTAACCATGGCAACCAGGACGCTACTGCAGTCCTGGTTGCCATGGTTACTTAGCAATTTTTAGAAGCATTATACTTACCTGCGAGCTGCGATGTCTGTGTCCGGCCGGGCGCTCCTCCTACTGGTAAGTGACAGGTCTGTGCTATAAGCAATGCGCCGCACAGACCTTTCACTTACCAGTAGGAAGAGCGCCCGGAAGGTCACAGACATCGCAGCTCGCAGGTAAGTATAATGCTTCTAAAAATTGCTAAGTAACCTCGAGCGTCCTGGTTGCCATGGTTACCGATCGGAGCCCCAGCGATTAAACTGGGACTCTGGTCGGTACTCTCTGCTACCACCAATGATAGGGGGGGAGATTTTAATTAGGAGGGGGAGGGAGGGGGGGGGCCCACTGGCCAACAATGAATCTACAGTACTACAGGGGAGGGAGGGGGGGCCGGCCGCACTGGCCACCAATGTGTTAACTACAGGGGAGGGAGGGGGGGCCGGCCTCACTGGCTACCAATGTGTTAAATACAGGGGGGGGAGGGGGCAGTCATGTACATACACAGTTCTTTTAGTATATTCTAACCTGACGCGTCCCCATCACCATGGGAACGCCTCTGTGTTAGAATATACTGTCGGATCTGAGTTTCACGATCTAACTCAAATCCGATGGTATATTCTAACATTTCCCATGCGTTCCCATGTGTAACATCCTGGAGTATGTCACTAAACTCTTTCTCCCCGCTACAACATGTCAGGTGCATATGTATTTCCATCTGCTGTAATCTAACATTGCATTTTCCATTATATGTATTTTCTAAGCCTGTTATATACATATTTTCTGTAATTTCCATGTACACCAGCAGGTGGCAGCAATGTGTTTAGTTCAGTTTAGTATAGCTAGACTGGAATAGTTCATTCCAGTGTTTAGCTCCCCCCCCTCTTTGAGGAGGTGTGGAATTGTTCCCACATCCTGCCTCATAGGGAGGGAAGAAACCAGTTAGATCCAGTGTGTACCAGCCCCCTCCTTGGGGAAGGCTGTGTTAGCTGGAGCTCCCAGACACAGGGATCCCAACCTAGGATCCAGACCTCGGCTGAGGCCCAGGATCCCTCTTCCCAGCCTGAGTCATCTACCTCAGTGCTGGTTGACAAGCAAGCAGCCACCTCCAGATCTACAGATCTCCAGGAAGCCATTCCCTGTGAGCAGAACTGTGAGTGTTTAATCCAAAGACCAGGAGAAGCCAAATACCTCCTTCAGCTAGTCAGGCCCAAAGCAAGCAGACTACAGACAGAGCAGAAGATAGATACCTGCCAGATCTCCTAGGCATATGACAAGAAGCAGAATAGATATAGATTCCTGCCACATATTGCCAATACCTGCTGGGACCAAAAAAAACTATTGCTGTATACTTGTATGGATTTAAGCTGCCACTCAGTAAAGACAAGTTGGATTATATCTCAAGTCTGGATCTCATTTACTCCTACTGACCACACTCAATTTATTGCATGTGAGCTAGGATACAGGAGTCCAGCCGTACCAAGGTAGGAGACACCGTTGACACAATACCTACTACACAGAGACATTATCCCCCTCTGGCATTCCTCACTTGGTACGTGAGTTGCAACATCTTAAAGGGCCCTGCTACAGTACCTGCGCAAGCTGCAATTGGCGTCACTGTGAGAGAAGGATTTATGATTTTATGAATATATAATGAGAATATTATGTAGTACACATTTCTGTCCACTAGATGGCTGCAAACCATATGTATGAGAAGGTCAATGAGGGAGGGGGAAAGAGGGGATTACATTACAGTCTTCAAATACACCTATAGACTCAGTGAAACCACTCCTATCAGGTTAAGTAGCCAATAGTCTCTTCTTAAGGAACACCCCTTTTGTGATATCATGTCTGCTATTTAAGTGAATGTACTGTGAAAAAAAGGCTCTCGCCTGCCTCTTCCACCAGGGCTCAGGGAAGATGAGAAGATGCTTTCATGAAACCACCTACTGTGTCTGGTCTCATTATAAAGCTGTATGACATGCACATACTTATACTTCTAATTGATTTGGCACCACACAAAGAAGAAGGAGAAGCGCATGAATTGCGCTAACAAAATGGCGCCGAGCGTGAGGCAGATAGCTTGCGTAACTTCCGATTCAAACGCCACGAGAGCGACTTAAACGGAACCATCAGACGAGATCACATGCCGGCAAGGTAAGAAAGCTTTATTTCTTACAAATCTGCTCTGTAACTTCCGCTTTTGTGGGTTCTCAAGAGTTGAATTGGTGTTATCGCGATAAAAGGGTTCAAGTTATAGCTGATCTGTCTGTTAGAAAGAACCTGTTGAAATATTCCTTCTTTGTGTGGTAGAACATGCTGAAACTAAACGGAAATTGTTAGACAGCTGAGCCGGATATCCTGTGACGTAGAATTAGTTCCCAGTCAAGGTTCTGACGAGAACTTTGGGAAAAGGGTTAATACCAATTGTCATAGGCAATTGGAAGTTATTAAGATTTTGTATCCCGGTGAATTGACGAGGGGTCTTCACTTTGAGAGATTGTGGGCTCAATACTATTATATCATTTGATCTTTGTGCAACTGCGCTTAAGTTTGTGGGTTCGGTGGCGATTACTTATAGTAATCGGATTCCGTTTGATCTTTGTGCAACTACGCTTAAGTTTGCGGGTTTGATAAGTAGCAATTGTTTGATCTTCGTGCAACTACAATAATGGGAAATTCTAATGTTACAGGACAGAGTAAAGAGATATTAACGGCGGCTCAGTTGATGCGAGGAAAAGAAAGGAAAAGTTTCAGTTAGAAATAAAAGTTGAAAGCATTCTGTCATACTAAGTAGCAGCGATTTCCGGTATTATCCGTAAATATGCAGTTTTGTGTAAAAGTTCCCCCTAGAGTTTGCAAATGCAGTAGGAGATAGATTAAATTAAAGTTTGTGGAAAACTGTAGATGGAAAGTTGAAAGTAATTGAGGAGAATGGACAATACTGCTATAGTAAGATGGAGGATTTGGGTGTGATAGGGAACAAAGAGAGTTGGCCATGCGGCATTCCCTTCCCCCCCACCACATGTGTTGTAACTTTAAAAAAAAAAAAAAAAAGAGTAATCCTGGGTCTTGTGGTCCATCAAAGACTACCTATTGCTTTTTCTGTCAGCCACTCCTCTACTCCAGGTGCTGGAATGTGCTAATCAGCACCACCCACTGTGCTTTCTGCTCTCTCTATCTTTTCCCCACCCCCCCAAAACTCTTTCCTTAGGCCCTTATGGGGGATGAAAGTGTGTGTGCAAGTAACATGTTGTGTGTTTGTGGATCTCAAAGACTTTACACAATCCTATCATAGTTCCAACACTGGATTATATCCAGTGATGTCTGAAAATAACCCTTCCCAATTGTATGTCCCATCAGTTAAAAATGTACCTGCATATGATATATGACATATATTACACCCAGTAGTAACATCAATTTTGCCATGATGAATAGAATTCCCAATTCAGAGGACTTACTTATGCTGCTTTATAGAAAATTAGTTAAAATATGGAGAGTTTTCTCATATTATTTATGAGATTTGGAAAATTGAGTCCAATGTAGAGCTGGGGATTTAATGCATAGTGAAGATCAGTGAGTCTGTGATGAAGTGTTTAGATCATCGGTCAGTCACATTGTCCTCAGGACAGAGAGTGTGGAGAAAGTTTTCACGAGACTCCAGAAAAGTTGGGTGGATTTGGATTTTTGAGATTACTTTAGCTATGCATGAGAAAATCCTGTGCTGCCTTTGTGTATGATCTTGAGAATCATCTAGAAAGGTCTAGTGTTGGCTAGGCTTGAGAGAAGTTAATTTTGTCCCTATTTTGTCATATTGTTAAAGTTAAATCAAACAAAGACCTAAGGTGGGCGTGGCTGCCTATCAGCCCTCCCCACAAGGGGGGGGGGGGGAAGACTTTGTATGTACTTGCCCACTTCCTCGCCCGTGGGAGGAAGACAAATGTTCAGCCCTTCAAATGAAACGCCCATAGGAAATTAACAACCCTGAATCAAATACTGGATCCCTGTTATTCTATACAGTCCTTAGGATCTAATTACATTGCTTCATAGCAAACATGTTCCATGATCTCTCATGGCTAAGGATAGTATCACATGTGTAGGAGCATATAGTAATGCAATTCCTAATCCTCTCACCAATTAATCACCGTCTTAAGGGTGTGCAAAAATTAGATCCGATCACTCTGCTGCATCTGGAAGGGGGGAGGTTGGGAGTAGTAAATACAAATACTTTTTCCCACCTCTGTAAATAAAAATAAAAAGTGCTTTCTGGGAGTAGTAAATAAAAATATAAAAATTCAAATTTAATGTCTCCAATTAATAACCACATTTTTGAGTTTCTGGTAGATCATTTCAGGTTCCTGGAAGATGGATCATTTCGGACAGGATATGCTGTTCCTACTTAATCTGATGTTGTCAAGAAAGAACCACTCCGTCCAGCAATGGTAGTGCAGGAGACAGAGCTGAAGACACTCGCTGAGGTTGGTAAGATGGCTGAGGGTAAGACTACTAACATCCAGGTATGCCTTCGGTATCACTCATTATTATGGTCTAATCTAGTGAAGCAGAGATTTTGTTGGATCCATGGCTAAGCCCATCAATAATGAATGCTGAGTGTATGAAAGATGTTTGATGCCCTGATACTGCCTGAGAAGGTATAGGTTACATTATTACCTGAAGTCTACCCTAAGTGGAAATCTGTGTGATACAGGATGGCTTAAGGCCAGTGGACTTCCAAAAAGTTTGCCTTTTTTCAGATACAGGTTACAGAGGCTGAAAGGAAACATCAAAGGATAAAGGTAGAAGTGATAATAGGACTCTGGAGAGTTGGTAATAAACTCTTCCTTCAGAGGGCACTCTACCTAAAGAGGATGGATTTAGAACATGGGCAAATCCAGAGAGAGAAGGTGTGATTGGGTTCTGTGGTGGATGACTCCTGGGTTCAACAATGCTGCCACTAGGTGAATGCTGTAATAATGATGGGAGTACTATGGGAGTTCCAGGAAGGCATATGCCAAGGTCATCTTACCCATTTCAGAGACTGCGGATTGACTACATTCAGAACAAAGTTGGAACAGTGTGAATATGTCTGTGTCTATATTGATCTCTTTCCAGGATATTCGGAGATTTGGCCTGTAGCGAAGGCTACAGCTAAAAGATACTGACTGAGGTGAGAGTACCTATCCCTGGGGTTTTTCTTCATCCGATATACATCTAACCGGAAGATAGGCCTAAGTCCTTATGAAGTACTCTTTGGGAATGCTCCTGGATTAGGTGTCTATTTCCCCAATAGTTCCAGATGCAGCATAGTAGTTTTCCAAAATTATGTTGTCTGTTGCACAATTTATTGTCTAATGTGTATTTCCAAGTTTTAGTTGTTTCCTAGAATCCAGACTGTATAGAAGCAATTTATTCTTCACAATCAGGAGATTGGATAGTGGTGAAACAAGAGACGTGTGGAAAGTCCTAGAGCTACGGTTTGAAGATCTACATCAAGTCCTGATAACCGCCGCCACTGCTGTCGAATTGCAAGGAGAAACTGATCGCATTGCAATCAAGTGTCAGGACTATAAGAGCCATAATGTTGTTTCATGCCTTATTGTTTGTTCCATATTGTACAAAGGGGAAATCACAGTCAAATCAAATTCCAACAGTGATATATTATCAAGATGAGTCAGGAACAACTAAGTTGACTTTTGCAGTATAGTGGACTGTAAGACAGATGACAGATAGGACACTTGGTTTTGGTCTGATAAGTACATCTGTGTGACTGGAACTGACCCAGTCTATGGTAATTGTATTTAAATATGACCATACCAACTGTGGATATTGGAAATTAACAGAATGGAGTACTAGTCTGAAGTGTTGGGAATATAATCCAGTGGAAACTACCTCTAGAGTCAGTAAAGGCGAAGGTTTGTCCCAAAGAATGACTATCCTGAAGGGAACCCCACCAAACAGCTGTAAACATGATGAGTGTAATCCTCTGTTC
Organism: Bufo bufo; assembly: GCF_905171765.1. NCBI lineage: Eukaryota > Metazoa > Chordata > Amphibia > Anura > Bufonidae > Bufo > Bufo bufo. The sequence goes on along the minus strand of NC_053396.1, from coordinate 171,846,438 downwards.
CTTTCCATTAGAAATCCTATACAACAGGATTCGGGGATATATGTGTTAGGAGCATGTGTAAGTGACCAAGATCCCCTAGGCAAATTTAGAATGTTGGTAAGGGAGAAATCTCAAAGTTCAGTTGCTTCTGTGGCTCCTACATCCTTACCTATAATTGGCATTAAATATTTGGCCAAATTTAAAATATAATAACAAACTGACCTTAGAGACAGGATTTATACAGGAAAGCCCTTTGGTGTTTTCCCTCCAGGATATTGTTCTTACATAATTCAGCTGAAGATGACAAGTAGTGACTCTGACGTTTACTCTGACAGATGGTTTATCAACCAAAATGATCAAAACGCAGATATCTGGTGATTGTGTGGAGATTTGAAACTCCGACCCAGGATGCAGGTAGAATGAAGTGGTCAATGTACCCTGATCAAGTCCTGATCGGGTACTGATGCCATTTGTTCTATTCTCACCTCCTGAGTGGGATCAAATCAGAAAACAATGTCCGGTCACGACTAAGGAGGTCACTGCCTACATCTTTTGACTCACGTTTATACATAGATGCCATAGGAGTCTGTAGTAGAGTTTCTGATTAATTTAAAGCAAAAAGTCAGATAGTTGCAGGATTCGAGTCATTAATTCCCATGATTAGTAGTATAAAAAAATAATAATAATAATTTTTTTGATTGGATTAACATATCTATTGTCATCAACAGAGATTTGTGAATTATATCTGTGATGCTGTGCAGAGAATGGTGGAACAACTGAGCTCTTTTCCAGTGATGACTCTACAGAACCGACTGGTCCTTGACAGCAGAAAAAGGAGGGGTCTACAAGAACGGCTGCATCTACATCCTGGACAACACTGCCCCTGATGGAAGGATCACCAAGGATCTGAAGAAACTGATGGAAGGATCACCAAGGATCTGAAGAAACTGATGGAAGGATCACCAAGGATCTGAAGAAACTGATGAACTTTATCAAATGAACTGACGGGAAAAAAATTCTGAAATTAATATCATGGCCAGAATAATGTTTTGGGAACTGGTTCAGCGACTACAATGTTATTAGAATTTGGTTTTAACAGGCTGTCATATAGTTCTACATTTTAGGAAAATTGGTTTGGAAAATGTATAATACATCCATGCCCACACTGTGTATATGTGCTGTGCCCCTGTCAAAGACAAAGATTATTCCATCCTTAAGTAAATAAAACCTTGTTGATGGTTGCGGGGTAATAGGACAAGGTGAAGGCAAACCCGAAAGGGAGTTGAGGGGACCTGGTGAAGCAATAAGGAAAGTCCAGCTTTTCGCTGTTTAGGGCGTTGGGAGAGTACCTCACTTTTGCCTGTTCACCTCTGGTCTATTTCCCGCAAAAGGAGGGATTTGTGAGAGAAGGATTTATGATTTTATGAATATATAATGAGAATATTATGTAGTACACATTTCTGTCCACTAGATGGCTGCAAACCATATGTATGAGAAGGTCAATGAGGGAGGGGGAAAGAGGGGATTACATTACAGTCTTCAAATACACCTATAGACTCAGTGAAACCACTCCTATCAGGTTAAGTAGCCAATAGTCTCTTCTTAAGGAACACCCCTTTTGTGATATCATGTCTGCTATTTAAGTGAATGTACTGTGAATAAAAGGCTCTCGCCTGCCTCTTCCACCAGGGCTCAGGGAAGATGAGAAGATGCTTTCATGAAACCACCTACTGTGTCTGGTCTCATTATAAAGCTGTATGACATGCACATACTTATACTTCTAATTGATTTGGCACCACACAAAGAAGAAGGAGAAGCGCATGAATTGCGCTAACATCACAAACTAAAAACGATTAATATTGCGCCAGTGTGCATCTGCCCCAATCCGGCTTACTGCACATGGTGATAGGGATGCTTCAAGTTAAAATATACCATCGGATTGGAGAAAACTCTGATCCGATGGTATAAAAGGGACTCCTGAATTAACATTGAAAGTCAATGGGGGACAGATCCATTTGCAATTGCACCATATTGTGTCAACGTCAAACGGATCCGTCCCCATTTACTTGCATTGTAATTCAGGACGGATCCGTTTGGCTCCGCACGGCCAGGCGGACACCAAAACGACTTTTTTTCATGTACATGGATCCTCCAAAAATCAAGGAAGACCCACGGACGAAAAAACGGTCACGGATCACGGACCTACGGACCCCGTTTTTGCGGACCTTAAAAAAAAACGGTTGTGTGCATGAGGCCTAATATGTTATATGTTGCTATGTAGTTGTACCCTTTTGTCGCCATGTAGCCCTAGCCTAAATCATGCACACTGCATTGACTAAGTGGCCGTGTAGTCAACAAATGACCTAGACCACAGAAATTCTTAACCCTATTCCCCCCACACTGCTACACCAATGATAAAAGAGAGGGGTGCAGATATTAAAGGGGTCCTCGGGGACTGTTAACCCATGGTCAGGGGGCTGCTACTCACTGTGCCAAATTAAAGCAACAAAAAACAGCGCTGACCTGTCTCTGTCACTTCCAGGTAGGGTTGTCACCTATCCCAAAAAAAAAATCCCGGCCAAGTTAGGCCACACCCCAAAGGAATATTGCCCCCATTTGTGCCCTCAGAAGGAATAATGCCCCCAGGATTTGTTTTGCCCCCATTAGTGCCCCAGAAGGAATAATGCCCCCAGAAATGTTTTTGCCCCCATTAGTGCCCCCCAGGAAGAATAATGCCTCCCATTATTGCCCCCAGTTAGAATAATGCCCCCCATTAGCGTTCCAGTTAGAAAAATGAACAGCAGCAGTGGCATGCATGTAGACGGCACGTCACATCAGGGATGGGAGTTCGGCACTGGATCTGGATTGCTAGTCACAGCTGAACTTTTTCCCCCTTTTTTAACCACCTTGGCCAACCTCCTTAGGGCTCATTCACAATGCCGTTGTTCAGCCGTACCGTGCATTGGGCGGGGCACAATCTGCGGTCCCCAATGCACGAGCACCATCCATACGGCTGCCACAACGGATGCAGACCCATTCAACTTGAATGAGTCTGTGATCCGTCCGCACCGCAAAAAAATAGAACATGTTCTATTTTTTTCGTTCCGCACCGACCTTCCGAACTGCGGACTCATTCAATTGCATGATGCGGGGTGCACGCGGCCAGTGCCTGCATATTGCGGAGCCATGTGCATGAGTCCTAAGTCACATTTTTTTAAGCTAATCATATACCAGATAGGTAGATCTAATAGGAGAACTGTGATTTCATTCATCCAATTACCGTATTGTTCACTTTATAAGATGCACCTAGGTTTTAGAAGAGCAAAATACGAAAAAAATATCATATCAGACCTAAGACCAGACTCGTAATCTTTATCAGACCCCCAAATTTGACCCCAATCTTCATCAGACTTTAGATTTGGCCCCCATATCAGACCCCTGATCAGAATCTAATATCAGACCTCAGATCAGATCCCCATAGCAGACCTAAGATCAGACCCCCAATGTCAAACCACATATCAGTACCCCCATATCAGACCTCAGATCAGACCCCCATATCAGACCTTAGATCAGACTCCCATATCAGACCTCAGATCAGACCCCCATATCAGACCTCAGATCAGACTCCCATATCAGACCTCAGATCAGACCCCCATATCAGACCTCAGATCAGACCCCCAATGTCAAACCACATATCAGTACCCCCATATCAGACCTTAGATCAGACTCCCGTCTCAGACCTCAGATCAGAACTAAGATAAATAAATAGCTTTCTGCTCTGCTGCCACTCTGCAGATCTGGCGGTCTCTCCTGCAATTACTGCTCCCTGGTCTTCTCCGGGCCCGTGCTGCACTGTAGCCTGACTGCGTGCAACATCAGGTCATAGGGCACACGCATTACATCCTGATGCTATAGGCAGTCAGAATACAGTGCAGTGTCCGGAGGTAGACCAGGGAGCGGTGAGTATAGGCAAATTTTTCTTTTTAGTGGGGGGGTTTTTAGGTAAAAACGGCAGCTCCAACTGTTGGCTGAAGATTTAAATATAAAATGCAGGAAAAAAAAAAAGCACAAAAAAAGCCCTTAAAAAAAGCACAAAAAAGCTGCAAGCCGTGTACGGATCCTAAGGCCACCTTCGCACAAGTGTGGGTTAACATACACACAAGATCTGCACTATTTTTTGTGTGGATTTGGCCGCATGCACACGACCAAGGTGTGTTTTGCGGTCTGCAAATCCCGGATTCGCAAAACATGAATGGTGTCAGTGCGTGTTCCGCAATTTGCGGAATGGCACGGACAGCCTTTACATATAACTGCCTATTCTTGTCTACAAAGCGCGGACAAGAATAGGACATGTTATATTTTTTGGGGGGGCCACGGAGTACTGTCCGCATCTTTTGCGGCCCCATTGAAGTTAATGGGTCCGCATCCGAGCCACCAAAACGGCGGCTCGGATGCAGACCAAAACAACGGCCGTGCGCATGAGGCCTTTATGTGCGTTTCAGCATCATATCTGCATAAAAATCCGCAATGTCTGTTTTTGATTTGGATTAGATGCGCCTTTGCAGCAGATCTCACCTTCCACTGACAAGGGTGAAATCCGCAGTTAAAACAACAAACATAATTGACATCGTATAAATTTGGCAATATGCAGTGCAGGTCAATTTCTGCACAGAAAAAATGAGTGTAAATGAGTGTAAGGCCTCCTGCACACGACCGTTGTGTGCACCCGTGGCCGTTGTGCCGTTTTCCGTTTTTTTTCGCGGACCTATTGACTTTCAATGGGTCCGTGGAAAAATCGGAAAATGCACCGTTTGGCAGCCGCATCCGTGATCCGTTTTTCCTGGCCGTGAAAAAAATAGGACCTGTCCTATTTTTTTCACGGCCAACGGTTCACGGACCCATTCAAGTCAATGGGTCCGTGAAAAAACACGAATGCACACAAGATTGGCATCCGTGTCCGTGGTCCGTGGCCGTAGGCTACTTTCATGCAGACGGATCCGAAGATCCGTCTGCATAAAAGCTTTTTCAGAGCTGAGTTTTCACTTTGTGAAAACTCAAATCCGACAGTATATTCTAACACAGAGGCGTTCCCATAGTGATGGGGACGCTTCTAGTTAGAATATACTACGAACTGGGTACATGACTGCTTCCTGCTGCCTGGCAGCACCCGATCTCTTACAGGGGGCTGTGATCCGCACAATTAACCCCTCAGGTTACACACCTGAGGGTTTAATTGTGCGTATCTTAGCCCCCTGTAAGAGATCAGGTGCTGCCAGGCAGGAGGGGGCAGACCCCCCTCCCTCCCCAGTTTTAATTTAGTTGGTGGCCAGTGCGGCCCCCCCGGCCCCCCTCCCTCTATTGTAATATCATTGGTGGCCAGTGTGCGGCCTCCCCCGGCCCCCCTTCCCTCCCTCTATTGTAATATCATTAGTGGCCAGTGTGCGGCCTCCCCCAGCCCCCCCTCCCTCCCTTTATTGTATTATCATTGGTAGCCAGTGTGCGGCCCCCCCTCTATTGTAATATTATTGGTGGCCAGTGTGCGGCCTCCCCCGGCCCCCCTTCCCTCCCTCTATTGTAATATCATTGGTTGCCAGTGTGCGGCCTCCCCCGGCCCCCCTCCCTCCCTCTATTGTATTATCATTGGTGGCACAGTGTGCGGCCGGCCCCCCCTCTATTGTGTTAATATCATTGGTGGCCAGTGTGCGGCCTCCCCTCTCCCCCCCCCCCCCGATCATTGGTGGCAGCGGAGAGTTCCGATCGGAGTCCCAGTTTAATCGCTGGGGCTCCGATCGGTAACCATGGCAACCAGGACGCTACTGCAGGCCTGGTTGCCATAGCTACTTAGCAATATTACAATATTAGAAGCATCATACTTACCTGCTGCGCTGTCTGTGACCGGCCGGGAGCTCCTCCTACTGGTAAGTGACAGATCATTAAGCAATGCGTCGCACAGACCTGTCACTTACCAGTAGGAGGAGCTCCCGGCCGGACACAGACAGCGCAGCAGGTAAGTATGATGCTTCTAATATTGTAATATTGCTAAGTAACCATGGCAACCAGGCCTGCAGTAGCGTCCTAGTTGCCATGGTTACCGATCGGAGCCCCAGCGATTAAACTGGGACTCTGATCGGAACTCTCCGCTGCCACCAAAGATCGGGGTGGGGGGAGAGAGGGAAGGCCGCACACTGGCCACCAATGATATTAACACAATAGAGGGGGGCCGGGGGGGGCGGGCGTGCACACTGGCCACCAATGATATGAATACAATAGAGGGGGGGCGGGGCGCACACTGGCCACCAATGATAATACAATAGAGGGAGGGAGGGGGGCCGGGGGAGGCCGCACACTGGCCACCAATGATAATACTATAGAGTGAGGGAGGGAGGGGGGGGGCCGGGGGGGGGGCGCACACTGGCCACCAATGATATTCAAACTGGGGAGGGAGGGGGGTCTGCCCCCTGCTGCCTGGCAGCCCCTGATCTCTTACAGGGGGCTATGATACGCACAATTAACCCCTTCAGGTGCGGCACCTGAGGGGTTAATTGTGCTGATCACAGCCCCCTGTAAGAGATCGGGTGCTGCCAGGCAGCAGGGGGCAGTCATGTACACAGTTCGTACGATATTCTAACTTGAAGCGTACCCATCACCATAGAAACGCATCTGTGTTAGAATATACTGTCGGATATGAGTTTCACGATGTAACTCAAATCCGATGGTATATTCTAACATAGAGGCGTTCCCATGGTGATGGGGACGCTTCAAGTTAAAATATACCATCGGATTGGAGAAAACTCTGATCCTATGGTATATAATAACTCCTGACTTTACATTGAAAGTCAATGGGGGACGGATCCGTTTGCAATTGCACCATATTGTGTCAACGTCAAACGGATCCGTCCCCATTGACTTGCATTGTAAGTCAGGACGAATCCGTTTGGCTCCGCACGGCCAGGCGGACACCAAAACTACTTTTTTTTTCATGTCCGTGGATCCTCCAAAAATCAAGGAAGACCCACGGACTAAAAAATGGTCACGGATCACGGAAAAACGGAACCCGTTTTTGCGGACCGCAAAAAAAAACGGTCGGGTGCAGTAGGCCTAAATGAGACTTGTGTAACCCCATACACTTTGCTGGTACTGTACTGTACTGTGCAGTTTTTCAGCATGCAAATCAGCTTGGAAAAAAAGACACGTATTCCGCAATGTGTGCAGGTGGCCTAACGGTGGCAGCAGAGATTTAAATGCAGAAAATATTCATGAAATCTGAACGAAAAAACGCAAATAAATCCGCACAACAATACACTATAGGGACATCATGTCTACCCACAACCACAGCTACAATTAAAGTAAGTGTACTGCAGGGTGCGCAAAAAATAGGTAAAATCAGAACCATCTGGAGATGTTCTCCTCCTTAGTGACACTATGGTGCCAAGCTGGGAATGTGACACAAATAGCACATATGGGAGGTCTGCTTACTCACTAGACACACATCATACATGTATAAACATACATATGCATACACATACTTTGTACACATGATTTACACACTGTAAACATACATATAAGGACTGAACAAACATGCATATACGCACTATACACGTGTCTACACAACTATGTAAACATGCATATACTCCAATACTGTACACAGGTAGCGCAAAAATTATCTGAATATAGAAATTTCTAAAATCCAAATTGTATCAAATAATGAAACAATATACACACCTTCTCATTCAAAGAGTTTTCTTGAGTTTCATGACTATGAAAATTGTAGATTTACACTGAAGGCATCAAAACTATGAATTAACACATGTGGAATTATATACATAACAAACAAGTGTGAAGCAACTGAAAATATGTCATATTCTAGGTTTTTCAAAGTAGCCACCTTTTGCTTTGATTACTGCTTTGCACACTCTTGGCATTCTCTTGATGAGCTTCAAGAGGTAGTCCCCTGAAATGGTTTTCACTTCACAGGTGTGCCCTGTCAGGTTTAATAAGTGGGATTTCATGCCTTATAAATGGGGTTGGGACCATCAGTGGCGTTGAGGAGAAGTCAGGTGGATACACAGCTGATAGTCCTACTGAATAGACTGTTAGAATTTGTATTATGGCAAGAAAAAAGCAGCTAAGTAAAGAAAAACGAGTGGCCATCATTACTTTAAGAAATAAAGGTCAGTCAGTCAGCCGAAAAATTGGGAAAACTTTGAAAGTAAGGGCTATTTGACCATGAAGGAGAGTGATGGGGTGCTGCGCCAGATGACCTGGCCTCCACAGTCACCGGACCTGAACCCAATCGAGATGGTTTGGGGTGAGCTGGACCGCAAAGTGAAGGCAAAAGGGCCAACAAGTGCTAAGCATCTCTGGGAACTCCTTCAAGACTGTTGGAAGACCATTTCAGGTGACTACCTCTTGAAGCTCATCAAGAGAAGGCCAAGAGTATGCAAAGCAGTAATCAAGGCAAAAGGTGGCTACTTTGAAGAACCTAGAATATGACATATTTTCAGTTGTTTCGCACTTGTTTGTTATGTATATAATTCCACATGTGTTAATTCATAGTTTTGATGCCTTCATAGTCATGAAAATAAATAAAACTCTTTGAATGAGAAGGTGTGTCCAAACTTTTGGTCTGTACTGTACAAGGCATTCTCTAATATACAGATAAGAACCAAACACTTTCTGGATCAATATTGTAATAATACAAATCAATACCTCAGATCAAAAAGATGGACTTTAAAGGAGTAAAGAGGGACTTGGGTTAGAAGTAGAGACTGTCCCTCCAAAAAAGGGACACTTGTGAGGTCTGACCGTCTGCACTGGACACAATTAGACACTCCCTACTAACTACACTGTAACTTTCCTGTTTCCTGTAGTCTTTTCCTCTGTACTGAAGGCAGCTTCTGTCTCCACTCAATAGTGTTTGGCAGCTTCTGTCTCCACTGATCAGTGGTTTGCAGCTTCTGTCTCTACTGATCAGTGTTTGGCAGCTTCTGTCTCCACTGATCAGTGTTTGGTAGCTTCTGTCTCCACTGATCAGTGTTTGGCAGCTTCTGTCTCCACTGATCAGTGTTTGGTAGCTTCTGTCTCCACTGATCAGTGTTTAGTAGCTTCTCTCCACAGATCACTGTTGTGAAGCAGCATGTGGAGGGCAGGGAACTGCTGACTGACGGCTCCCAGTAAGATAGTGCTGGGGGTAGGGTGTAAAAGGATAAGTAGCAGGATTCTTCGAAGAAAACCTGCAGCAAACAGAGAAGAAAAAATCTGCAGGTCAATGGATGTCACTAAATAGTATGGGGTCAATGAGAGCTATAGACAGCAGCTTCACATATCATCAGTGAACAGTAACACAGCTGACATGCATAACTGATGCCTCTTAAAATAGGTGCAGAGCGGATTGATAGGTGGTTGCATGATATATGGACATCCCAAGCTTTATATATATTGAGCAGCAGCTTAGAGGTCCGGCTAGGCTTCTAATGCAGAGATCCTATTGTGTGACAACTGAGTCCTATTTGGAGCTTACTGCCTCACCTCACTTTAACTATAGCTTCTACAGTGCCACTGCCTCCCACAGACCTAGTTCTAGGAGCACAACCCTGGTGTTTGTAAAAGGTGTCCCACCTGAGGCGAAGTGCTCAACTTTCCTCATGGACAATATGTAAGCAGTGTATCGGGGTAGGTTCCCCAGGATACAGCAAAGTCACGAATGAGGAAAGCAACTCCAACACGAGCTTTTGCCAAAACAGTAGTTTACTTAAATGTGGCAATGAGCACAACCACAAATGCTGGGAACATACAATAAATTTACGTACACGCAGCCCGAAGGCTGAGACCCTTGTGCTGCACAGAGTGGCTCCCACCGATGGAAGCCGGGGGAAAGTGCAGTAATTTACCTACTGGCGGGCACAATTAAACAGCCAAGCCTTAACTGTTATTACACTAAAAGATCAAGAACAACTGTTTAGGTGTGTGCTACGGGCTAGCCTGCGGTGCAGCACAACAGCTTACAGACTTACAATGCTCTGCAGTATTCCCCATCCCATAACTGGTCATGTAGCACGTGCCTGAGTATTCCTTCTGAGCAAAACGCCAGCCTGGCTTGAGTTTGTGGGGAAGTTTTTCAGCTCTCTAGTGTGAAATGTCAAATTAAATTGTGGAGTCCTTGCAATGAACAGCCAGCAACACTTGTGGACTGACACAAACAGAAATCCTATCTAACTAACTACAGGCCTAGTCTCAGTCTCTAGGATCCTAGGTGCCAACACTGTAATGAGGTGCGTGCACGATCTTACCGACCCAGGTCTGCTCTGCCTCCGCTGGTGGCAGTAAACCGATCAAAAGCTTCTCCAACAAGTATGCGGTACCGCAGTGTATGTTGCTTTGCTCCTCAGCTCTCATCAGTGTTCCTGGAAGCAATCCTCATTCCTCTGGACAGGATGAAGGCCTTGGACACACTCAGCTTCATTGGGCAGTAGTTCTGGTCACCGAATGATGCTTCCACAGCTGCAAATCGACAGATCCTACTTAAATACAGCTCCTGTATCCTCTTGCAAGCTCTTCCCAAGACGGCTGCTCTATCTCTTCCAGGCTTTTGTAGCTCCACCTCTCAAAGAATATAGAACAATATTCTACAGTCTGAAGCTGTGTTTAGGAAACAGCAGCATCTTGTGGCCAAACAGCAGAATGTCAGACGAAATATTTAACTTAATTTACACAAACAGTGTTCAGTCAATGAGAGCTGTTTCCCCATCTCACAAGTGCAGCCCTGGCTATGTATTGCACCCAGTAGAACAATTTATGGAGAACACAGCCAGGGTTAACAATCCTGGCTTAACTCTTGTAGTAGTTTAAGTGTGGAATGGCTCTACCCCTAGCTCTAGTCAGTGATAGGGAGAATTTAGAAGGGAAAGGAAGCTGTGAGTTGTGTTACCTCTTCTTAGGCCCAAAAAGCTACAGACTCACAAAGAAAAAAGGAGACAACTAGAGAAACGAGAGTCTGCATGGCCAAGCATTGGAGTCAGTAAGATAACCTATTTCCAAAAGCAGTTCAGACTTTACCACAGTGAGGGGAACTTTCAAGACACCGTTCAACCCTGGACATGACTTGGACAGTCTTATCTCTAAAACTCTGTATCCTTCAGTAGACATTACAGCCATGTTCTATCAGTGGGCATTAACCAAAACCAATAGAAACATGAACAAATAATGACAAACACTTATATATGGATGAATAATGACCACGATATTTATTAAGTGGTTACACAATGATTATAATTAAAACCTTTAATTCAATAAATAAATAAATGCCAAAACTGTTAAAATATAAACCATTAATAAACCATCAAGTTGAACCATATCCACCCAGCGTGAGCTTGGAGACTAATCCTCCTCTAATAAACACCATGACAGTTCCAAAAGTTAAAGTAAAAGGGTGGGAGGGTGGGCGCTGGTTTTCTTTCTTCTCAGACTGGCACCAAACCTCAGATGGTTCAGTCTTATAAAGGGAAAATCTTGAATAACTTGAATAACCAATTAGCTGTTGTCCAAGATGTCCCCAACAACAGCTGAAGTGACCAGAACCAGCTCACACCAGATGTACAGCTTGACCTAAAAATAGCCACTTGGTAAGTCGACTGTAAAACAAGAGAGAAATCAAGGGGGGAGCAAGCGGACCGTACCAATACCAATAAAACCCGCAGAACGGTGCCACCATGTGTCCCCCAAGCTAAACGCTCTGGCAGGCCCTATCAAGAGTACGATTGCCTGCCATTGATTCTGAAGGAAGCGACTTAGACAAATAGAGAGAGAGAGCCATAAGTCTTATCCTTGCCAAAATTCATACATTGTTATCTGGTTACAATTATTCTGTGTACAATTGGAACTGTGTTTCACTATTGTTGGATGTACTACAACTCCTATTTTGCACATTTATTCTGCTGCATCTGACCTAGTTACTGACTCCTGCATCATACTCCGGCCATTGCCCTCTACACACCCTGCCTTTCACCCATACAAACACTTAACATCACGGGCACCATGACTACCATCAGGCAAGAGCCCCAACATCAGTGTGTGCCCCGGAGGAAAAAAGGGCCATGGGGAGTAACGATTTGAGGAAAGTCACTTTGATTGACTGTAACAGCCAGAGCCTCTATCACCTCCCATCCTCCACTTGCAGCATACGGGTAGGTTACCCGACACTGCTATATTATAATGTGTATCTCCCTTTAAGAAAGTTAGGCCTGTTGCAGGCAATTCTTATTCCAGCCAGCAGAGGGAGCCCCCAGTTTAGTATAAATAGGCTAGGGCCTAGCCTAGGAAGGAGTTAGAAGTTTCTAGAGTCAGTTCTGAGAGATTCAGGGCTCCGTCAGGAGTGCAGAGATTGCACTACTGGTGTGGAAGGTCATTCCCACCCAGTTCTCCAGGTTAATTATACCTGAGGTACTCCAAAGATAGAGCCTGCCATCAGGAGGGAAGAAGACCTCTACCAAGTCCTTGCTCAAGGGTTATCACCAGGATTTAGGTGTCTGGACCTTGAGGGTATTACTGCAAGTAGCATAAGAGGGAATCCCTGATCCTAGGAGGCCTGTCTTAAAGCTAGTCTTTTTGTAAGTAAAAACCTGAACCACTACTGTTAACTGTATGGTAAAGTGTGGAATAACTCTGGAACTGTATTCACTGGCTGTTCATCCTACTATAACTTCATCCAGTAAAGTTGACCTGTTATATGAATATCTGGACTGCTCCATTATTCCACCTATCACTACACGGTGTGTCACCGTTCAATTGACACTGGCGTCACGACATTTATTAACTGCCTGTTCCAGTATTGACCCGGATTGAAGACGACAGTGAATCCCAGGTTAGTGGGTTGCCCTGCACTACGACTCCCCGCTTACCTAAAGCTGCTATACTGACCCCCTGGGATACTGCATCGCTCTTTTTGGCGTCACGAACAGGATCCGCATGCTTCTGGAGTGCAGAGAAGTGTGAACTGTGTGCTTTAACTATTCCACCACCGTATTGCAAGGACTATACCCTTAATTTTCAAGTCGGTGGATTACAATTGTGCCTGGGAGGAATCGGAGGCGCTGTGCTGTGTTGCGCTACCCCCAGGAAAAGAAAATCGTGGTTGTGGATTACAATTTATTCACTTGTCAACAACCCTGCTTGCTGGCAGGGAATGGTGACCAAGATGGCCACCGGCCGCCTGGAGTAAAGTTTCCCGCGCTGCTGAGGACCTTCGTGGGCGGTTCTCTTCAAAGACACAGAAAATCCCGCCCCTCTTCATCATCGCACCGCCGCGGCCCTGCTTCTTCTACGTCACCGCGTACTCAGGACGTCCGGAGTCTCTCGAGATTTGGACTGCGCAAGCCCGGCGATACCGGTAAGGACTTGCAACCGGAGGGAAGGGGATTGTTCCGGCCCCTTTAGTCGCCAGCGGCCACATCGTAATAAGCTAACATGTCAGAACCGGGAGTGCCCGAGCAGCCGGCCCCGGGAGAGCTTGCGGCTCCTAATCATCCTATAGCCCCCAGCATGATGCCCTTTACCATGCCTTACTATTTTGGGGCCCCATGGTTTCCCCGCTATAAAGGAGAGACCCATACCCTAAGAGACTTTAAAGAAAAGTTGCTGGCATTATTCAAACTGTACCCCATAAATGCCGACCAGCAAATGGAAATCCTGCTAGCACAACTGGAGGGAGATGCCCGCAGAGAGGTATTATCCTGGCCTGCTGCTGAACGGAGTACTCTAGAGCAGATATTCACCCGCCTCAGGGCCACTTTTGAAACAAGGACTGCCTCAGGGATAAAGATGCACTTCTTTGGCAAGAAACAGAAGTCCGGTGAGTCCCTCCGTGACTATGCCCTATCACTTCAGGAGGCTTTAGGGGCTGTAATCCAGATAGATCCCAAGGAGGCTGATAATCAGGACCAGACCCTGAGGGAACAATTTATCACCGGGGTGTCTAGTGAGCAAATAAGGACCCAATTAAAGATGCTGTCCGCCCAGCACCCTAACAGTACCTTTCTGGACTTTAAAGAACTGGCTATAAAAATTCTGGGGTCAGCAGTATCTACGGAGTTGAGCACCCCACCTGAGTCATCAGCCTGCAGGCCAAAACCGCTTATCACTAACCAAGCTGAGGCCGGTCAAGCTGTTCAAGCTTCAGCTACCGATACTATTGCCATGCTGACAGAACAGGTAAATCACCTCACTAAAAGTCTAGAGAGAGTGTGCAGAAAGATAGAGGAATGGGAAAAACCCATAATGTCAGAGGAAGAGTTCCTGTCACCTCCTAGGCCGTTCCCACCTCCATACCAAGAGACTCACCCCAGGGATCCTGGGAGGCGTAATAGAGATCGTTCCAAAGATCGCAAGCGGCCCGTGTGTAAATACTGTAAAAAGGTGGGACACACAGAATCCACGTGCTGGCAGTTAAACGGGCTACCCTCGAGGCTGAGGACCACCCCTCGGGAGGTAGAACAATAGGTCCAAAGGATCCAAGTTGGATGCCCCGGTATGTGGGATCCCATCCTAAAATCAATATAGAGATCAATGGGGTCCCCTTTGAAGCCCTATTAGATACTGGGTCCCAGGTCACTACCATTCAGCTGCCCGCATTTGAAAAGTTCTGGGACACCAACCAGTTAACCCAGCCGCCTGAATCCTGGGTAGAGATTATCGCCAGCAATGGCAAACCGGTAAAGATTCATGGATACTGGGAACCCACCCTGCAGGTGGGAGAAGTAACCTTGCCTCAACAGGGAGTGATAGTAGTACAGGCCGGCGACAGAGGAGGACATCCTGTCATTCTAGGCACCAATGTCTTCAAAAACTGTTATTCTGAAATACTTGCCGTATTACACCAGACTTTGCCCACTGCTTCCTCTGCATCCAAGAGGGTGATTCAGAAGACTATTACTGTGTTAAGTGCTCAGCAGAAAAGGAGAAATTTGTACTGCCAGGATCCGTGATATTAAGCCTGTGACTTTGCCTCCTAATTCTCAAACTCTCTTATGGTGTCGTGCTATCCTGGGAGTCCAAGGCCAAGATTATCCAGCCCTAGTGGAACCAATCCAGATGGAGAACTACCCTTATGTGAGAGCTGCCAAGTGCCTGGTGAACGTCTCCCAAGGTAAAGTACCTGTCCGTCTGATTAACCTGAGTGATCATCCTGTTGCGCTTACTAAGCATTGCCGTGTTGCCCAGCTTTCTCAGGTGTCCTTCCAAGACATAATTCGTCTTCCAGTGACAGAAAAGCCGTCAGCTGCAGGCAGTGGATGTCCATCGGTGACCCAGCCACAAGTGCCCTGGTGGGGAGAGCTCCATATAGGGGACGAGACTACCCCCCAACATCAACAAGAAGGGATTCTACAGCTTGTCAAAGAGCACCACCAGGCCTTCAGTAAGCATGCTACTGATTATGGAGAGGTTAGTGCCATACAACACACCATACCTACTGGCTCTCATCCTCCTATCAAGGAGAGATACAGACCCTTACTGCCTACTTCATATCAGACTGTAAAGGAAATGATCCAAGAGATGAAAGACTCTAATGTAATCCGGGACAGCCGTAGCCCGTGGGCGGCACCCCTGGTCCTTGTAAAGAAGAAGGACGGTAGTATCCGTTTCTGTGTGGATTATAGGAAAATTAATCAAATAACCCACAAAGATGCATACCCACTGCCCCGCATTGAGGAGTCACTAACTGCTCTGGGCTCCTCCGCCTATTTCTCCACATTGGACTTGACCAGCGGCTACTGGCAAGTACCCATGGCCCCTGCGGATAGGGAAAAGACTGCTTTCACCACTCCCATGGGCCTGTTCGAATTCAATTGTATGCCGTTCGGGCTATGTAATGCCCCAGGGACTTTCCAGAGACTAATGGAGCGGTGTTTGGGCCACAAAAACTTTGAAACAGTGCTGCTGTATCTAGATGATGTCATTGTATACTCAAAAACATATGAGGACCATCTGAAACATTTAGCAGAAGTATTTGAAATCCTTATCAAATATGGCGTGAAAGTAAAGCCATCCAAGTGTCACTTGCTCAAACCTGCAGTAAAATACCTGGGGCATGTGGTAAGCGCAGAGGGCGTGCAGCCTGACCCTGATAAGCTAGCGGCTGTCCGTAATTGGCCGGTCCCCACTACCGTCAAAGAGGTGAGGGGTTTCCTTGGTTTTGCAGGCTACTATAGACGTTTTATCCCCCATTTTGCTCAAATAGCTGATCCTATCCAGGAACTCTTGAGGGGGCAACCCAAGAAAAGTCCTAGAACTCCTGTGCCCATTGAGTGGAATGAGGAAAGAGAGATAGCGTTCCAATTGTTAAAAAAGAAACTGACCGAGCCTCCTGTGTTAGTTTATCCAGACTACAGCAAACCATTTCATCTTTATACCGATGCTAGCAAACGAGGCCTGGGAGCTGTGTTGGCCCAGATCCAAGAGGGAAAAAAAAGAGTGATAGCTTATGCAAGCCGCTCCCTGAAAGGAGCTGAGAAAAATGACCAGAATTATAGTTCCTTCAAACTAGAGTTCCTGGCATTAGTGTGGGCAGTGACGGAGAAATTCAAAGATTATCTAGCCGCCACCCCGTTCATTGCATTCACTGACAATAACCCTCTGGCGCATCTAAATACAGCTAAATTGGGGGCCTTGGAGCAGAGATGGGCCTCTCGCCTCGCCAACTATGATTTCTCTGTAAAATATCGTGCTGGACGTACTAATGATAATGCTGATGCTTTATCCAGGCTTCCCACAGAGACAGCTCCTGACGATGGACGAGATGCTTGGGAAGATGTAGAGATGCCGGTCTTCTATAACAAATTTGCTCAACAGGATCAGGCTCGAGCTACCCATGACAGAGCCGCAGCCCCTTCACCCTCCAGTAGGCCTGAGCCCAAAGAGGAAAGGTGGGTAAAACTACAGTCTGAAAGTAGAGTGCTGGGTGAGTATCACGGTCGGCGTGACTATCACATACGTGACACAGAGGGAGGGAACAAGGAAGGCCCTGCCCAAGTGAGAGGGAAGGTGGTGACCCCTGACTCACCTAGCGGCTGGCACCTGGCTGCCCTGACGTCCCTAGACGGGTTCCTCACCCGTACGCCGATCACGTGCCTAAAGCCCTGGCTTTCCCTAAGCTGAGCCCTAGATAGTGAACAGGGCGGTGGGAACACTAGTCCGCACCACTAGCTCTAAAGGAAAACACCAAGGGAAGGACAGACAATACAAACTCAACATATAATCCCAGGTGGGCGACAACAGGAGACAACAAGAAGCCCAACAGGGATCCGGAGGGTAGCACTCTGGAACGACAACCAGGATTCACAACTCCAGTGGGTCAGTATAGATGTCCAGGCAGGAAGCTCTATAACTGGCAACTAGAGAAGAGTGAGGGGAGAATATAAGGAGGTTGGGAGTGGCAGACAAGAAACAGCTGAGGAGGAGAAGCTACGGATCCCTGATTGAGACAAAAAGGATAGCAAGGCAAACACAGAAAACAATCACTAAGAAACAACGTGATCTTTAGATATAGAGCGCGCAGCCACCCGCTGCGACCTCCTGACCCCGGGTATAACGGAGTCAGACGTGGCTCTTGATACCCTCGTGACAGTGAGTTGATGGACTTTATTACTAGTGGCAGAGCCCCTGAGAGGATTAGGCGTAAGAGTGCAGATCCAGAGCTCATCAAACTGTGGAGACAGCGCCATCAGCTCTTCATACAAAAAGGCCTATTGCTACGGAGAAGCCTAGACCCAGTGTCCAACAAAAGAGTGCACCAGATTCTCATACCCCGACGAGATGCAGGTATGGTGTTGGAGATGTACCACAATCAATCTGGTCATTTTGGAGTCCAAAAGACTGAGGCTAACATCCGCCAGCGGTTCTATTGGGTGGGCATGAGAGAAGACATTGAGAAGTGGTGTCGGGAGTGTACAGCCTGTGCCTTAAAACGAAGTGAGCACCACGACCAGAGGGCACCACTGAGACCCATTGTAAGTACCCGTCCTCTTGAACTTGTCTCCATCGACCATGTGAAACTGGAGCCTAGTCGCTCAGGGTATGCTTATGCCATGACTATTATTGACCATTTCACTAAGTTTGTTGTAGCAGTGCCTGTGAGAGACCAGACGGCCAAGACTACAGCCGAACTGTTCTGGAAACACTTCCTCCTGCCCTACGGATGTCCAGAAAAGATCCTCACTGATCAAGGACCTGCTTTCGAGTCCCATCTGTTCCATGAACTGTGCCGCTTACACAACTGTAAGAAGATCCGGACAACGGCCTACCATCCTCAAGGTAATGGATTGTGTGAAAAAATGAATCAGACCTTGATAGAGATGCTGAGGGCCGTGCCTCCTGAAACCAGAGGAGATTGGCCCAGTCTGTTGCCACAGCTCATGTACACGTACAATCATACCATCCATTGTTCCACGGGGTATACCCCTTTTTATTTGATGTTTGGGCGCCAAGGGACATTGCCTGCTGATCACTCATTGGACATACACATACCTGATTGCATTAACCCATTACCTAACACCGACTGGGTTGCTGAGCATCAAAGGCGACTGAATGCAGCCAAAGCCATTGTTCAGGAACGTATGGATTATGCTAGAGACCGACAGCAGAGAGACTATGATCAAGCAGCCCATGCAGAACCCTTGACAATAGGGGCTGTGGTGTGGTTGAAAAATAACCGCCGTACAAGTAAACTGAACAGTAAATGGGAGCAAAATCCCTATGTTGTCACTGCAATCCCAAATGTTGGGACCCACACTTATGAGATCACCCGGGAAGGCAGGGGATCCCAAATTGTGCACAGAAACCGGTTAAAACTCTGCCTGACGCAAGAACCCAGTGCTGAGAGTTCTGGATCTGAATCACCTGTGTCAGAGCCATCAATACAGCCCGAGGATCCTATGCAGGCTGTCAGTAATCTAAGGTATGACCCTGATCCCATGCATTGGCTCCTGACACCATGGTTGAATTTGTTGGTGCCCGCTCCGGCCCCTACTGTATCTTCACCTCCAGAAGAGCCGGTTCAAGATGCCCCGGATCCAGTCCCCCTTCTAGGGGATCTAGTTGTTCCTGTTGTTCCTGACCAGGGTCTCACTGATGGAGACCCTCCTGTTGCTCCTCTCTCTTCTACCTCGATGCCAAGGGAAGAGGAGACCCCTGTGTTGAGAAGGTCCACCCGGATGAACAGGGGACGTCCGCCAGTCCGTTTAGGGGACTTTGACTATGCTGGTGGTGTCTCCTCCCAAGCAGTTGCTACTGGAAATAGCTTGCTTGACGTTTGTGCGCAAGAATGGAGTCCTCCACGTGAGCCCTTGCCTGTTATACACCCGCAGGAAACCCCTGTGTAGTTCCTTTATTATACTGCAGCCAAGAAAAATGGACTAACCTGGTTCACCTTAAGTCCGCTGTGCCAGGTCAGCGGCCGTGTCTAAGAAGCAAGAAGACGCCCCTTTCCCTTGCGTCATTTGTTCATTGAGTTACAAATGTTATATCTTCTGTGTGAAATAATTATTCATCATATTTATAATGTAATGCTTAAATTAGGTACAATTTTATGCCGATTCAGGAAGGTGTGTGTGAGTACGAGGCCTTACTCACGTTAAAGTCTGGGGGTGTGCAGCATACGGGTAGGTTACCCGACACTGCTATATTATAATGTGTATCTCCCTTTAATAAAGTTAGGCCTGT
Organism: Bufo bufo; assembly: GCF_905171765.1. Classification (NCBI taxonomy): domain Eukaryota; kingdom Metazoa; phylum Chordata; class Amphibia; order Anura; family Bufonidae; genus Bufo; species Bufo bufo. Next base: position 171,826,749 of record NC_053396.1, on the reverse strand, counting down.
TGCAGGCAATTCTTATTCCAGCCAGCAGAGGGAGCCCCCAGTTTAGTATAAATAGGCTAGGGCCTAGCCTAGGAAGGAGTTAGAAGTTTCTAGAGTCAGTTCTGAGAGATTCAGGGCTCCGTCAGGAGTGCAGAGATTGCACTACTGGTGTGGAAGGTCATTCCCACCCAGTTCTCCAGGTTAATTATACCTGAGGTACTCCAAAGATAGAGCCTGCCATCAGGAGGGAAGAAGACCTCTACCAAGTCCTTGCTCAAGGGTTATCACCAGGATTTAGGTGTCTGGACCTTGAGGGTATTACTGCAAGTAGCATAAGAGGGAATCCCTGATCCTAGGAGGCCTGTCTTAAAGCTAGTCTTTTTGTAAGTAAAAACCTGAACCACTACTGTTAACTGTATGGTAAAGTGTGGAATAACTCTGGAACTGTATTCACTGGCTGTTCATCCTACTATAACTTCATCCAGTAAAGTTGACCTGTTATATGAATATCTGGACTGCTCCATTATTCCACCTATCACTACACGGTGTGTCACCGTTCAATTGACACTGGCGTCACGACATTTATTAACTGCCTGTTCCAGTATTGACCCGGATTGAAGACGACAGTGAATCCCAGGTTAGTGGGTTGCCCTGCACTACGACTCCCCGCTTACCTAAAGCTGCTATACTGACCCCCTGGGATACTGCACACTCTCGCTCCTTCCATACCACTATGGAACCTTTAATATTCTGTCCTTATAACAAACTTCAGATCACCTATAAACTTAAGGTATTGACACCTAAAGCTGGATGACAACCAATGCAGGTATCTTTAACCACGACATGTGTCCTTCGGGAGAGCCTGGCCAAAGACCCTAGCAGGGAACTTACTGGTGGGTTGATGATCGGTGGGCCTCCCAATTAACGCTCGGAGCATCGGGTCTGTATATACCTAGCTGTTGGCTGAAAGTTCTTGGAAATGAGGTGCAAGTCACCTGAATTCAAGTGTATAGCCACCATGAGTACGACGATACAGTTAAATACTACAGCGCGGCAAGGTAGCAGATGGCTGCCTGCCCCAGCCTACACTTTCATAGGCCACAGCCCAGTAGGCCCGAAGCCTATGGAAAAAAAAAAGAAAAAAAGAGTCCTATGTATAACTTTGAGCACTGCACCTAAAGAGATCGGTCAGTTCTCCAACAGTCAAATAGTTCAATACTGAAAAGGTGTGTGCTGCTCTATTAAATATAAAACACCACAATGTAGACAACAACTTAACATCTTCTTTTACAAGTTCTCCCAATGAAGATCTTCACATTCTATGGGTTGTATCGTTCTTCCTTGCTGACCAATATGTCGTGCATTTTCATAAATGTACAATCTTATCTAAAGATATTATGGTCTAAATAGCAATGCCCATTGCCTTTAAGTGTAATCACAGGTTGAACCAGAGTCTGATATTTCTCTATAGGATTGAAACAGGCCGAGATGAGGTTATGCTGAGTTCAATTTGGGAACATGTTTGTGGGGACATAGAGTATATTGTCTTTTAAAATTATAGTGAGCAGATGTAGTATATCCGTTAATACTATAATGGGCCCTACAGACATGTATCTGTGAGAAACAACCATTTGAATAGCAATGTATTATTTTACTTCATTACAAAATCATTAGGGAGGTCTACTTTGTAGAAAGCATTGGGTGTATGAATGTCCCATTCATGCCTTCATAATTATATTCTATATATTCCTGTGTGGTGTATTTAAATTTGCAACATATCTTAACCAATGACTTATATAATATGTCATCTATGTATAACAGTGTATCGATGTGTGTATATATATATATATATATATATATATAATTTAGAATATATATTTTATGCCGTATATATCCCACTGACCATATAGACTTTTAAGGTTTAGAAAAGTATTGGAGTTGCCTTCCTACTAATTGGTTTTCATGAGGAGAGCTAAATATTATTAGCCAGCCATGTAGGCAAGTTAATGAATCCGGATGTTAAGTAAAAGGAACCATTGTCCATTGTCCCTAAGAAGACAGTAGGAGATGGTGACTCCAACATGTCTAGATTAGGGGTAATTAAAATGTCGGGAAGAAACCCTTAATACTGATGTATGTTCAAGAGGTTAATAAGGTCATTATTAGATATTTAGAATTAATGTTGGAATTGTTATGTAGTACAACAGTGCCATCTAGAGGTAAATTGATAATAGTATGGCATTTTCACCAGTGTTCCAAGGGTTAAAATGACATCATTGGTATCTACATACGAACACACCCATCTTGTCTGATTGGAGATCCCTAATCTAGAAGGGGAGGAATTCTTAGATAACATGGGGTATAAACTATGCATGTAAGAGGTTAGGAGAGATCTATCTATCTATCTATCTATCTATCTATCTATCTATCTATCTATCTATCGATCTAGCTATCTATCCAGCTATCTACACTCTTCAACTGAAACAACTGCAACTAACAATTTACTTCAACAACAAAAAGAAACTTGGATTAATTTTTGTTCACTGGAAGAGTTTTGAGAACTGATTACACCCGAAACCTGTCCATCCTTGACTTGGTAACGTATGTTATATTTTGCTTGTGATATTATTAAGATATTCCTCTCAGCGTATAGTCAAGTGTTTCCATATTGTGGGAACGTATAGTGTTAATCACCTCCCTAATGCTAGTTGTCCTCTTAGCAAAGATGCATATTGCTAATGGGAGATTAGATATTATCTGAGTAGAGGAAAACTCTGGGAAATTATATTTCCATAGTCTGGTTGCTGAGTGGGATATAATATCATATTAATATCATTTATATTTTTGATTGTCATAGGCTGAGACAGAGTCAAGGGACAACATTTATTGTTCTTGTATTAATCTGTATTTTGTCATGTTATAACCTGTTGGTAAACAGAAAATCCTGAGCTTGTCTTGATGTATTAAGTATTGGTCTGTTTGATAAAGAAATTATCATTTATTTCTTATCATATGTTACTTTTAATAATTCTGTGCTGGTGAGAAAGTGATAGTGGATTATACCACCATCTAGTGGTGGTTTATTGGTACTGCGTCAATTTGTCTATCCATTGATCTTATGTCAGTTTTATATTGGAATTTTACTCATTTATAAATAAATTGTTACATATATTTTGCATAATTGATTGCCCCTTTGTTTTCATTAATTGCATAAATTAAATTTAGAGTCTCAAGATAAAAGAAAGGCGTTTTATGTCCGCCTAGTGGATTTCCTGACTGATTTCCATTTTTTATTATTTTATTAATTTTTATATTTTTATATAAAATATTTATATTTTATATAAAAGATATACCTTGACATATATGGAGGCCCCAGCGAGATCTTGAGATATTTCTATAAATTATTTATGCAAATAGTGAAAAATTCTACACTTCTTCTTAGCTTGTTATTATTATCTGTATTGATTATTACTTATTGATCAGAATAATGAGTGTAACAGGCAGCGGCCCAGGTAATAGCCAGGCTATAGCAGATAGTCCATCTGACCCAGGAAAGATAATATCTAAGGTTATCGGATATGTTTATTCCCGTTTGAAATTAGATAAAAATATAGATGAATGGACTAATGAGCTGCAGGCAAGAGCCTATGAAGAACGTGGGGATATATGGAAGTTAGGTGGCATGGTTGATAGTTACCTGACATATATGGATTTGGCAAATGATAATTCCAAGAGGGACCAACACCTCTTATCTGCATTGCCACCTGTTTTGTATGCATTGTTTGAGGTCAGTACTCTTTCTAAAGATAGGTATGAGTCTATAATGGGTACAAAAAGATATGTATCCAAGATGGAATCAGAACTAAAATCCGCAGAAGCGATGATCAAAGACTTAGAGTACAACCTTAGTCACAGCCATGATGCATACCAAAAGGCAAAAAATGATTTAGAGGATTTATATCGTCAGTATTCCAAAACTAAGCAGACAGATGGATCAGCCCATAATATAGTCAATGCTGAAAGGGATCCATCTAACGCTGTGGGATCTCCTGACCCTCCATGTCTTACTCCCCAACATCCAGACATGTCATCACATGCTCCTAAAGCAGGCCCCATCCAAGACACTCAGCAACCTGAAAGTGTTGGTGTGATAACACAGGAGGCATTAACCCAATTGAACCAGGCATTGCAAACTGTAACCACCTTACTAGGTGCCAGTAATATGGAAGCCCCTAGAAGTGTCTCTCCTCATATTCCCTTGGATAGACATGTTAGGGTTAGGGTTAAATCACCTGTGCAATATGTGTCTCATGAGAGTGGGGAAAGCGCATGTGAGTCTGATAGTGATGTGGGAAAGCATGTATCTTACTCCCTGCCAAGCAGACAGGTGTTTACCCCCAAAGAGGATCAGGGTCCCAGGCGACCATCATATGCTGAGGTGGTCTCTAGGAAGAAAAATTACCAGTATTCAGAAAAGGATCAAAATTCATCCAGCATAATTAAGTTTTTAAATACCACTGTGTCCAAGTTCTCTAAGAAAGGTTCTTCTCAGATAGCGAATCACTTAGAACTGTATGAATCCACTATGGATTCTTTAAAATTATACTCTGATGCTGACAGAATCAGATTCCTTCCATGGGCATTTGATGATAAATATCGTCATTACTTTACCTCTTTTAGGGAGAGAGGAATTCAAGATTGGCCAAGTGTTTTGCATGAAGTTAAACTGGAATTCGGACCTTACCGAACCATTACTGCTGCAAAACGAGACATATATAAGCTTACATGTAGGCCCAATCAAAGTCCCCGTGAATTCCTCTCTATCCTTAAAAATGCCTATGGGTTAGCATATAGATCCCCAAACTGGGAATCTGAAGAGTTTAAGCAGTTGTTCTATGATGCTATGCCAACCCAGATCAAACTTAGCCTAGCCAGAGATCTGGATATTGAAGCTCCCTTGGATAGGTTGGTGACGGCTGCCACCACGCTGTATAATATCAGTGAATGCCATGAAACAGGTGAGAGAAGATTTAAAAAATCCCCAGAGCAAAATATAGCTGAAGCTAAGGTAAACCCTAGCTTGGGATTTGAAACACAGCCACGTAAGTATTCTCAGTCTACAGGTCCTGTCCAACAAACCCAGCAACAACAGGTAAGACCCAAGCAAACCAAGCCCCAAAATCCCAACGGGTCAGAGGGGGATAATTCTGGTGCTGGGAGGTCTAACTACCGTCCATATTACAATAATGGCCCCCAATATAGGTCCTATTACAATAGGGATTCCCAGGGTTACAGACGCTGGAATAACAGGCCCAGACAACAGAGGGAAGATAGGCAGGAACCCTTAAACTCACCTAGGAGTAGGTCACCCACCAATAATCAGGGCGCCTCACAAAACCAAAATATGCGCAAACCAAACAGGTTTGATAAGCTGGCAGAACAAGTGGCCCAGTTGAATGACATTGTGAGAAAGTTGTCCCAGGTATCCCCAGGAAAACAGCCTGAACCTTTTTTAGGGGCAACTCCAGGTCCCAGCTCAACATCATAAAGCAGTTTGGGCCGGGTCAGAACCCAGGCCACTGCAAGGCTATTAAGATGGATGTGAAAGAATCTGATGTGATTACTAATACCATTTCTCCTTGCAGTACCCCTGACCCTAAGATTGGGGCCAGGGAGGAGGTGTCTAATGTTTTATTTGTCTTACAGTCTAATCGTGTCGATCCCTGCGACCATGCGTCTATTCCAGAGTGTGATCCCATCATTCCAGCCTCTAGTCATGAATCAGCTGTAAACTGTGATATAATCCAGTTTTCCCCAAGGGTGGGGGCCGATGCTGCTCCTCCAACTTCTCCTGTGAGACACAGGAATGCAGAGGTCACGAAGCTGCAGAGAGGTCAAACCCTACAGAGGAATCATATGAGTAAACATTCTAATTTCTTGTGTGATTTATTCCAGGTTGACGGCCGATATTTTGTGGAATCATATCTCCAAAATGAACTTATCGGACCAATCAAAAGTTTACTCGACACCGGATCACAAGCCACCATCTTATCATATAGTTATTTCCAAAAGATTCTGGATCTAACGACAAAGAAGCCGAGATTAAGATCATTTGATGGCTCTTTGATAAGTGTAGGTGGAGATGCTTTACAGGTAAAAGGTACATCATGGTTGACATTTAGAATTGGCAAAAAGACCATTAGACACCCCACATTGATTGTGGATCTTCCATATGATCGGCTGATCATAGGAATTGACCTTATGAAAAGGTTGAGTACCATAATAGACTTCATTAATGAAGCAGTCTGGACTCAGGTGAAGACACCCATTGCATATGAACTCTCTTGCAATGCACAAACACAACGCAGTTGTCACGTGATTGAAGAGAGGCCTAACTCGATTGAAGTTCATTTCAGGAACAATCAAATGCCGGATGTCACGATCCTAAACAATGGTAAGCCCGAGGAAGCTGTCAACGGTGCCGCTCACATCATTACCATCCAGAGGGACAGAATCGAAAAGGTAACCTTGGATGATGATGTATTAACTATTTCTCTTGAAGGAGGAAATCACAAAGTCGCGGACCTGACCAAACATACTCAATCCATGGTACGGATTGAAAAGGTCAATGACAATTTATTGATTCCCATACAAGTGAACAATATAACCCGGGTGAAATATGCCAAACTGGATCTGAAATCCGAAGCCAGCTACATAAGCTTAGGACTCTTAAAACAGGTCCCCAATCCTAAAATGATTAAAAGTTTCTCTCCACAGGAACAATGGGTTCATGATCTGGATGGAAATTCCCAGAGTCATAATGTGGTTGCAAGATGTCTTTTGTCTATCTCCATAGGAAATAAGACCACGGAACACGTTTTCATCGTGATAAATGGACCACGATACCAAATGTATATAGGTAACGACCTTCTACACAGATTTGCTGTACAGATTGATCTGGTGAATAAAACCTTATGGTCCAGATTACCAGGAGACCCAGAGGGATTCCAGGATGTAGAGCAAGCTTTGAGAGGGGGACAACAGATGCCCTACGCCGTAAGTATTGAGGTTGCTGAAGAGGTTGAAATCCCTGAAGGATGCAAACCGTTTCTTCTCCCCATTCAAGTGAAGAAGGGACAGAAACTGAAGAATGCAGATGCCTTGATCTGTTTATCCAACCGGATGCAACAACTCGGCCTAAAGTTAAAGCCTACTCCTATGATAAACATCCATCAGGTTCCATTACAGATGATAGTCCATAATATGATTCCCCATAGCATATCTTTGCAAAAGGACACCGTAATTGGTTTAGCTATGGAATCAGAATACTACACTTTTGGATTCCAGAATGATGTTATTGGACTTATTCCTGATGAATACCTGACGGAAGAACAGGTAGTAGAACAAAGTTTTTCCTCAACCCCTGAGGGGTTATTCAATATACACTCTGTTTATCCTTTCAGCTCTGAAGAAGGTACATGCCACATCGAAGAAACATCATTGGTTTTCAACCATGAGATCGATGAGAGGGAATACGAATCCTGCCAACAAGGAAAGGATAAGGTACACTACACCCAAAATGACTTAACCAGTGAGCTTGAAGAAGCTTACGAGTTAAGTCAGCCGGAAATCTTTTCAGAATTTCAGGAGCGGGTGGAGGAACAAGTCTCTATAGCTGATGCATGCTCCGATGAGTCAGAGCGTCAACAGCTAAAGGAGCTCTTCACAGAGTTCCAGGACATGTTCGCCAAGGATTCTTATGACTGTGGAGAAACAGACATACATGTTGCAAGGATCCAGACGGATCCAGATGCACCCCCTGTCTTTGTCAAACAATACCGACTTCCGCTGGCGGCTTACGAGTCACTATCGGAAATCGTTAAAAACCTGGAGAGGAGGGGCATTATCCGTCCAATACACAGCTCGTTCAATCATCCGATACTTGGGGTCCTCAAACCCAATGGTCAATTTCGTCTCTGCTCGGACCTAAGACAATTAAACAAACGTGTTTACATGTCCGGATGGCCCGTGCCGTATATTGACCAATGTTTGGCACAAATTCAAGGATCAAAAATCTTCACCGCCCTTGACTGTGCACAAGGATACTGGACGATTAAAATTGACGAGAGGGATCAGTACAAATTGGCCTTCACATTTGGAAAGCAACAATATGCATGGACCCGACTGCCCTTCGGGTACATAAATGCGGGCCATGAATTTGCTGTGTTCATGCATAAGGCAATGCCTGATGCCACTGAACGAGGTACCTTATCCTATGTGGATGACATCCTAATCAAAAGCACAACTTTTGAGGAACACATTGTAGAACTGAGGCATGTACTAACCCAGCTGAGGAAAGCTGGTGTGAAACTTTATTTTCAGAAGGCTCAATGGTGTCGTGCCAAGGTCAATTTCCTAGGTCACGAAATCACTGCTGATGGAATCAACCCACAGAAGAAGAAGGTGGAAGCAGTGATCAACACCAAGTCACCTACAAATCTCAAGGAGTTGAGATCATTCTTGGGCATGATGAACTATTCACGTAAGTTTATAGATAATTATGCCGAAATTACAAAACCTCTTTTGCAGTTACTGAAGAAAGGAGTAAAATGGGAATGGAGTGAGCGTCATGAGCAAGCTGTGAATGAACTCAAGGCCAAACTTATCCAGGCTCCATGCCTTGCCTATCCAGAAGGGGGAAAACCTTTCTTCGTGGAAACAGGTTTCACTGACAAAAGCATGAGTGCAGTCCTTTTCCAAAAACAGGAAAACTGGAACAGAATCATTGCCTATGCCAGCAAATCCTTGTCACCAGTAGAGGTAAAATTCAATAGCTGTGAGAAAGCCTTACTGTCAACTGTGTGGGCTTTACAATATTTCAGGAGTTTTATCCAAGGTGAAAGAATCATTGTGGAGACTGCACACCAACCGCTGCAATACTTGCAGAGTGATCGGATAAGGGATGGAAATCTGTCAAATAGCAGGATAACCGCCTGGACGATGTCCTTAATGGGATGGCCGTTGGAGATCAGGTATAAACAAAATAATAAGAACCCAGTTGCTCAAGGATTAGCTGAACTCCATGATTGTACCAATGCGGAACATCAAGGTGAGTCACAGGAGAATGACTTCCTGGAGGAACAATCATCATCCCCATATAAATCTTATGAAGAGGAGTACTGCAAATCATTACCATGTGTATATGTAGACGGCTGTTCCTTCCATACCGATGTAGGATCCGAACACACGCTGGTTGCAGGTGTCGGAATCGTGTGGAATAATATGTTCCCAGAGATATCCGTTGGATACAAAATTGGTTCCAAAAGCAGCCAGGTTGCAGAGCTTACTGCTGTGTACAAAGCCGTACAAATGGCTATCGAATATGATGTTAAGGAGTTTGTAATCATCACAGATTCTGATTATATTCGTAATAGCTTTGTGGAATATTTCCCCGGATGGAAAAGATCCAACATGATGAGAAGCAACAACAAGCCAGTCAAGCATGGTAAGATGTTTTGTAAGATTGACGAGATGGTTACCACCCACGGTCTTACAATTTACTGGAAAAAGGTAAAGGGTCATTCAAAGTATCCAGGTATGGATAAAGAAGGGAATGACCTAGCAGATTCCCTCGCCAAACAAGCAGCCATTGACGGAGAAGTCTTTGACGTTGATGACCTCATGGGAACTATGCAAGTGGATGCAACGACAAGAAGTCAGGCCCAAAAGGGAACTGAAGCTAATGTGTTGCAATGGAGCCAAGATTCCCCTAGTGAGGATCTCATTGCAGGCCAAAAGGGGGATCCAGTTATTGGTCTCTTTTATAACTACATTCTGGATCCACAGAATTGTCCCATAAATACAGAAGACTGTGATGGTAAGGAGGAGTTACGGATTTTGATGAAGGGTAAGTCCCAATTCTCATTACAGGATGGATTGCTGATAAGGACCTCAAAGAACGGTATCACGCAATGGGTAGTACCCGCAGCGTATCGAGGTCTGATGCTACAGCATGCCCATGATGCCCCAACAGCTGGACATCGAGGTGAGAAACTAACATACGAGTTATTACGGGACTACGCTTACTGGCCGCATATGTTACAAGACGTGCGAACATATTGTCAAGGATGTCTAATATGCCCTCAATTCCAGCCACAAGGACCCACTCATCGGGCACCACTGATGAAAAGGGGGATGTCCATACCATGGTCAGACATCCAAATTGATTTCATTGGACCAGTAATCACATCATCAAAAGGCAACAGATACATGTTAACCGTAACTTGTTTGTTCACAAAATGGGTAGAATGTTTGCCGTGCAAAACATGCAGTTCAAGCGTATGTGCATCTCTGCTCATTAACCACATATTCTCCAGGTTTGGTCTTCCCCAACGCATCGAGTCCGATCGTGGAAGTCATTTTACTAGTGAAGTGATGACAAAGATGTGGGAAATACTGGGGGTAAAAAGGAAGCTGCATATAGCTTATCGGCCAGCCTCTAGTGGTGGAGTGGAGCGCTACAACCAATCCATCGTGAACGTTCTAAAAAAATTTGTCAATGAATCTGGTAAGGACTGGGATGTCAAACTGCCTTTGGTTCTTATGGCCATCAGGGCCACCCCAAGCGCAGCAACCAAACTTTCTCCCTTCGAGATGATCACAGGAAGGAAGATGGTGTTACCCCAGCATTTATTATACAGGACAACAGATCATAATTTGATAAATGCTACAACATCGCATCAATATGTGGAAAATTTACGCAAGCACCTTCAGCATGCTTTTGCGTTTGCCCAGAAGAATATAGAGAAAGCCGCAGTGAGTGCTAAAACATACTACGATCTGAAAACTACTCAGAAGGAGTATCAAATTTCCGATCAGGTTTATCTCTATAACTTCGCTCGGGATCAAGTGAAGGAGAGAAAATTCCTACCTTCATGGAAAGGACCTTATGTCATTATTGAAAAGTTGTCACCAGTGGTATACAAGATAAAAATCCCTAAGGGGGATGAATTTGTGGAAAAATGGGTGCACATTAATCAATTACGTGTTTGTCATCCTAGCTCACGACTTCGAGAGATAGGAGTCTGAGGAGGAGAGGTAAAGAGATTTTACAGTTCCAGCTAAAGACGGAAATTAGGATTGGTATTGTATGAACAAACGTGTATACTAACCCATTCTCACATGTGTTTCCTCTATAACTAAACATCTCTTAACTAACCTCTAAAACAAGGAACTTGCCCTGTTCAAGAAAAGAACCTATGCCAATCAAAAATATATGATAGCATTAACTCTTTTCTTACAGGATAAAAAGTGAAAGATGCATATACTCATATTTTGTCATACAATATTTTAGGCGCAAGATGCCGACTAAGATGATTGCCATCATCTATGTCGTCCTAATCTTGGGGATAGAATTCCACGCCGAACCGATTGTTGTGCCAGGTCCTTCATCCGGAATCATGCTGCAGGACACCGCGGGATTCATTCTGACGAACAAGAGGATTTTGTCCCAGAAGATTTACATCAGCCTGGATCCACGCGTCTTCATCGAAAAACAATTCAACGTGTCTGAGATCCTGTCACCGGAGATCCAAACCTGATACCAAACGCATATCGGATATTCCCAAGAACGGATTACGCAAATACTGGAACAAGCGAGAAAGACCTTGACCAGAGAGCAGCTTTCTACGAGTCAAAGACCGAGACGGTTTATTTCTGTCATTGTTGCCGCTATAATCTTTAGCGTAGTGGGCGCTGTCATTGCCACAGGTGTAACCGTTGCCAATTCCATCTCCATTAAAACATTGGAACTGGAGATCGGTTCACTGAAAAGTAACTTACTAAGTATACATGCGGAGATGAAGAATCAAAACAAACATTCATCGAACTTATATCCTGTTTTGCAGGATCTATGGAATGGTTGAGTTTGCGGACCATCCAAAACAGTGCGTTGGATAAGATTATTCAAAAAGACTTTAGGTAAACTATGGCTAAAACACCATAGACAAAGTCTGCGCGCCGTGAGCCATGAAGAAGACATATGAAAAGTTTTTGACATTCCAAATATATTCTCACTTTGTGGAATATTTTGGAATGAAGGGGGATTTGTCGTGCATTTTCATAAATGTACAATCTTATCTAAAGATATTATGGTCTAAATAGCAATGCCCATTGCCTTTAAGTGTAATCACAGGTTGAACCAGAGTCTGATATTTCTCTATAGGATTGAAACAGGCCGAGATGAGGTTATGCTGAGTTCAATTTGGGAACATGTTTGTGGGGACATAGAGTATATTGTCTTTTAAAATTATAGTGAGCAGATGTAGTATATCCGTTAATACTATAATGGGCCCTACAGACATGTATCTGTGAGAAACAACCATTTGAATAGCAATGTATTATTTTACTTCATTACAAAATCATTAGGGAGGTCTACTTTGTAGAAAGCATTGGGTGTATGAATGTCCCATTCATGCCTTCATAATTATATTCTATATATTCCTGTGTGGTGTATTTAAATTTGCAACATATCTTAACCAATGACTTATATAATATGTCATCTATGTATAACAGTGTATCGATGTGTGTATATATATATATATATATATATATATATAATTTAGAATATATATTTTATGCCGTATATATCCCACTGACCATATAGACTTTTAAGGTTTAGAAAAGTATTGGAGTTGCCTTCCTACTAATTGGTTTTCATGAGGAGAGCTAAATATTATTAGCCAGCCATGTAGGCAAGTTAATGAATCCGGATGTTAAGTAAAAGGAACCATTGTCCATTGTCCCTAAGAAGACAGTAGGAGATGGTGACTCCAACATGTCTAGATTAGGGGTAATTAAAATGTCGGGAAGAAACCCTTAATACTGATGTATGTTCAAGAGGTTAATAAGGTCATTATTAGATATTTAGAATTAATGTTGGAATTGTTATGTAGTAGAACAGTGCCATCTAGAGGTAAATTGATAATAGTATGGCATTTTCACCAGTGTTCCAAGGGTTAAAATGACATCATTGGTATCTGCATACGAACACACCCATCTTGTCTGATTGGAGATCCCTAATCTAGAAGGGGAGGAATTCTTAGATAACATGGGGTATAAACTATGCATGTAAGAGGTTAGGAGAGATCTATCTATCTATCTATCTATCTATCTATCGATCTAGCTATCTATCCAGCTATCTACACTCTTCAACTGAAACAACTGCAACTAACAATTTACTTCAACAACAAAAAGAAACTTGGATTAATTTTTGTTCACTGGAAGAGTTTTGAGAACTGATTACACCCGAAACCTGTCCATCCTTGACTTGGTAACGTATGTTATATTTTGCTTGTGATATTATTAAGATATTCCTCTCAGCGTATAGTCAAGTGTTTCCATATTGTGGGAACGTATAGTGTTAATCACCTCCCTAATGCTAGTTGTCCTCTTAGCAAAGATGCATATTGCTAATGGGAGATTAGACATTATCTGAGTAGAGGAAAACTCTGGGAAATTATATTTCCATAGTCTGGTTGCTGAGTGGGATATAATATCATATTAATATCATTTATATTTTTGATTGTCATAGGCTGAGACAGAGTCAAGGGACAACATTTATTGTTCTTGTATTAATCTGTATTTTGTCATGTTATAACCTGTTGGTAAACAGAAAATCCTGAGCTTGTCTTGATGTATTAAGTATTGGTCTGTTTGATAAAGAAATTATCATTTATTTCTTATCATATGTTACTTTTAATAATTCTGTGCTGGTGAGAAAGTGATAGTGGATTATACCACCATCTAGTGGTGGTTTATTGGTATTGCGTCAATTTGTCTATCCATTGATCTTATGTCAGTTTTATATTGGAATTTTACTCATTTATAAATAAATTGTTACATATATTTTGCATAATTGATTGCCCCTTTGTTTTCATTAATTGCATAAATTAAATTTAGAGTCTCAAGATAAAAGAAAGGCGTTTTATGTCCGCCTAGTGGATTTCCTGACTGATTTCCATTTTTTATTATTTTATTAATTTTTATATTTTTATATAAAATATTTATATTTTATATAAAAGATATACCTTGACAAATATCATCTGAATGTATCATTATCATAAACCGGCTTAACAATATAGTGACCCACAATAGTAAGGCAGCACTACGATACCGGATCCACACTCCAGGGTTTTATTATACTGACAAAGTTAAAATAACTAAGTGCATGTAAAATCATAGATCCCTCTCTGGAGCTGCCCGACTCGAATTTCAGGTCAGCTTCTTTCAGGACATAAACAACCTTTAAATTTTTAAATACCCCTCTATTCACATAAGTCTTTTTGGATGAGGAAGAATGATACAACTCATAGAAGTGAAAACCTTTGTTATAAATACTTCCTTATAAACATCATCACACCTGGTCCTGTCAATCAAAGTGCAGAGGGTGCGGCAGTTGCAGAGAGAGCTGAGCCTCTAAGTGGCAACGCCCCCATTGCTCCTAGAGGCTAATTTGAATTTATTCAAACATAATGCGGGCACATATGGACATGCGGGCACATATGGACATGGGACCAACACAGATGCCGTCAGCTGCCAAGCGCATATGTAACAGGTCAGCCAGTTTCATAGGTACAAATCTGCTGACAGATGCCCTTTGTCTCGTACAGTGCTAAGAAATTGTAAAAAATTATAGATAAGTGTAGAAGGTGACTTACTTTACCAGTGAGGGGGATGCAGGATAAGCTCAAGACACTTAAACCCACTCCTCCCTCGTCGAGATCGCCTTGAAAGTATGATAAACTTCAATGATGTAGCTAGGACTTCAATGGAGAGTTAGGAAGTTCTTTATTTTAAATCAGCTCAATGTGTTTCGAGGACAATAGCAAGTCCCCTTCTCCAGGAGCATAAGAGCATACACATATGTGTATAAAAAGACACATATAGGTAGAGATAAAAATGTATTGTCTAACCAATAGAAGTTCATAAATGCCCGAAAAACCTGAAAAACAGGAAACTGGAAATTATGGGGATGTCACTTCTGGTTGCGGACCACTTTTACAGAGAGGGTATTGCTAAGAACACAAAATATAGCCCTTTTCATATATTTAATATCAAATAGTAATCAGTTAATCCTGAAATAAACACTTTTGTGCGGTGGCTCACCCGCTAATTGATAAGGAGTGGGTGCTCCAACCCATAGAGTCACCCAGTATTATATACATATATTAAAAAATGTATTAAAATAAGGTTAGGCACACCTACATCTGGACATAACATGGATCCAAGGTTAATAATAAACACTTTTATTAAATATAGCAAAATATGGTACCAAAATTAATAGATTCAGAACAAATGTATTAAAAACAAATAAATAGGGATTTTTCCCCCAAAAAACTATGTACACTTAGGTATACAAACCATAGATCATACAAACGTTAGTCCTCCCATAAACACCAGACTAACCACCTATAATACAGGGAGTGCAGAATTATTAGGCAAATGAGTATTTTGACCACATCATCCTCTTTATGCATGTTGTCTTACTCCAAGCTGTATAGGCTCGAAAGCCTACTACCAATTAAGCATATTAGGTGATGTGCATCTCTGTAATGAGAAGGGGTGTGGTCTAATGACATCAACACCCTATATTAGGTGTGCATAATTATTAGGCAACTTCCTTTCCTTTGGCAAAATGGGTCAAAAGAAGGACTTGACAGGCTCAGAAAAGTCAAAAATAGTGAGATATCTTGCAGAGGGATGCAGCACTCTTAAAATTGCAAAGCTTCTGAAGCGTGATCATCGAACAATCAAGCGTTTCATTCAAAATAGTCAACAGGGTCGCAAGAAGCGTGTGGAAAAACCAAGGCGCAAAATAACTGCCCATGAACTGAGAAAAGTCAAGCGTGCAGCTGCCAAGATGCCACTTGCCACCAGTTTGGCCATATTTCAGAGCTGCAACATCACTGGAGTGCCCAAAAGCACAAGGTGTGCAATACTCAGAGACATGGCCAAGGTAAGAAAGGCTGAAAGACGACCACCACTGAACAAGACACACAAGCTGAAACGTCAAGACTAGGCCAAGAAATATCTCAAGACTGATTTTTCTAAGGTTTTATGGACTGATGAAATGAGAGTGAGTCTTGATGGGCCAGATGGATGGGCCCGTAGCTGGATTGGTAAAGGGCAGAGAGCTCCAGTCCGACTCAGACGCCAGCAAGGTGGAGGTGGAGTACTGGTTTGGGCTGGTATCATCAAAGATGAGCTTGTGGGGTCTTTTCGGGTTGAGGATGGAGTCAAGCTCAACTCCCAGTCCTACTGCCAGTTTCTGGAAGACACCTTCTTCAAGCAGTGGTACAGGAAGAAGTCTGCATCCTTCAAGAAAAACATGATTTTCATGCAGGACAATGCTCCATCAAACGCGTCCAAGTACTCCACAGCGTGGCTGGCAGGAAAGGGTATAAAAGAAGAAAATCGAATGACATGGCCTCCTTGTTCACCTGATCTGAACCCCATTGAGAACCTGTGGTCCATCATCAAATGTGAGATTTACAAGGAGGGAAAACAGTACACCTCTCTGAACAGTGTCTGGGAGGCTGTGGTTGCTGCTGCACGCAATGTTGATGGTGAACAGATCAAAACACTGACAGAATCCATGGATGGCAGGCTTTTGAGTGTCCTTGCAAAGAAAGGTGGCTATATTGGTCACTGATTTGTTTTTGTTTTGTTTTTGAATGTCAGAAATGTATATTTGTGAATGTTGAGATGTTATATTGGTTTCACTGGTAAAAATAAATAATTGAAATGGGTATATTTGTTTTTTGTTAAGTTGCCTAATAATTATGCACAGTAATAGTCACCTGCACACACAGATATCCCCCTAAAATAGCTAAAACTAAAAACAAACTAAAAACTAGTTCCAAAAATATTCAGCTTTGATATTAATGAGTTTTTTGGGTTCATTGAGAACATGGTTGTTGTTCAATAATAAAATGAATCCTCAAAAATACAACTTGCCTAATAATTCTTCACTCCCTGTATAATGGGAATTAAAACAGATACGTTATTACCAATGGCAACGTGATCCGATGATAATGCCTTGTATGATAATATCCAAGATACGATCAGTTAATCCTATTGGCCACTTAATTATTGAGAGAGAGGGCTCTTGTTCACCGGAAGTAGGCCGCGGGGGCATGTGTTCCAACGTGGAATGCATGTGAGGTTGTCAGGAAATGGTAGAGACCAATGCGCTCCAGGGTGCAGCGGCCAGGAGAAGAAGTGGAGAGGAATATCAACGGACCTCCTCCACGATTTCCGGTGTGGTTATGTGTGTCACAAGGTGGAACGCACAAGGCAAGGGGAGGGGAAAAAAAGTAATTGCATGCCTATGTGTCTCAATTTGGAATGTACAGTTGCAAGAAAAAGTATGTGAACCCTTTGGAATGATATGGATTTCTGCACAAATTGGACATAAAATGTGATCTGATCTTCATCTAAGTCACAACAATAGACAATCACAGTCTGCTTAAACTAATAACACACAAAGAATAAAATGTTACCATGTTTTTATTGAACACTTCATGTGAACATTCACAGTGCAGGTGGGAAAAGTATGTGAACCCCTAGACTAATGACATCTCCAAGAGCTAATTTGAGTAAGGTGTCAGCCAACTGGAGTCCAATCAATGAGATGAGATTGGAGGTGTTGGTTACAGCTGCCCTGCCCTATAAAAAAACACACACCAGTTCTGGGTTTGTTTTTCACAAGAAGCATAGCCTGATGTGAATGATGCCTCGCACAAAATAGCTCTGAGAAGACCTACGATTAAGAATTGTCTTGCATAAAGCTGGAAAGGGTTATAAAAGTATCTCCAAAAGCCTTGCTGTTCATCAGTCGATGGTAAGACAAATTGTCCATAAATGGAGAAAGTTCAGCACTGCTGCTACTCTCCCTAGGAGTGGCCGTCTTGTAAAGATGACTGTAAGAGCACAGCGCAGACTGCTCAATGAGGTGAAGAATAATCCTAGAGTGTCAGCTAAAGACTTACAATACTCTGGCATATGCTAACATCCCTGTTAGCGAATCTACGATACGTAAAACACTAAACAAGAATGGATTTCATGGGAGGATACCACAGAGGAAGCCACTGCTGTCCAAAAAAAACATTGCTGCACGTTTACAGTTTGCACAAGAGCACCTGGATGTTCCACAGCAGTACTGGCAAAATATTCTGTGCAGAGATGAAACAAAAGTTGAGTTGTTTGGAAGAAACACACAACACTAAGTGTGGAGAAAAAGAGGCACAGCACACCAACATCAAAACCTCATCCCAACTGTGAAGTATGGTGGTGGGGGCATCATGGTTTGGGGCTGCTTTGCTGTGTCAGGGCCTGGAAGGATTGCTATTATCGAAGGAAAAATGAATTCCCAAGTTTATCAAGACATTTTGCAGGAGAACTTAGGGACATCTGTCCACCAGCTGAAGCTCAACAGAAGATGGGTGTTGCAACAGGACAACGACCCAAAGCATAGAAGTAAATCAACAACAGAATGGCTTAAACAGAAGAAAATACGCCTTCTGGAGTGGCCCAGTCAGAGTCCTGACCTCAACCTGATTGAGATGCTGTGGCATGACCTCAAGAAAGTGATTCACACCAGACATCCCAAGAATATTGCTGAACTGAAACAGTTATGTAAAGAGGAATGGTCAAGAATTACTCCTGACCGTTGTGCACGTCTGATCTGCAACTACAGGAAACGTTTGGTTGAAGTTATTGCTGCCAAAGGAGGTTCAACCAGTTATTAAATCCAAGGGTTCACATACTTTTTCCACCTGCACTGTGAATGTTTACATGGTGTGTTCAATAAAAACATGGTAACATTTAATTATTTGTGTGTTATTAGTTCAAGCAGACTGTGATTGTCTATTGTTGTGACTTAGATGAAGATCAGACCACATTTTATGACCAATTTGTGCAGAAATCCATATCATTCCAAAGGGTTCACATACTTTTTCTTGCAACTGTACATGACACACACAACATATGGGTATGTACGTGAAACACATTAAACAAGGGAAGAGGGGAGCCACTATAGGTTCATGTACGATACGTACTTGACGTTTAAAATAAATAAATCAATAAATAATTGAAGTACCAATAGAAAAGATTATTACATAAAATCATAAAAGAAAAGGAAAAAGGTAAAAAAATTGATAAATAAATAAATAATAAAGAAACACATATGTAGGCAAATGGCTTGTTACATCTTATAATAAGTAGAAATGAAATCAATATAATAATGAAAATTAACCCCTTAAGGACCGGGCTCATTTTCACCTTCAGGACCAGGCCATTTTTTGCAAATCTGACCAGTGTCACTTTATGTGGTGATAACTTTAAAACACTTTAACTTATTCTGGCCATTCTAAGATTATTTTTTCATCACATATTGTACCTCATGACACTGGTAAAATGGAGTCAAAAAAATTCATTTTTATTTATAAAAAAAATACCAAATTTGCCAAAAATTTGGAAAAATTTGCAAATTTCCAAGTTTCAATTTCTCTACTTTTAAAATACATATTAATACCTACAAAAATAGTTATTACTTTACATTCCCCATATGTCTACTTCATGTTATGATCATTTTGGGAATTACATTTTATTTTTGGCGGACATTACAAGGCTTAGAAGTTTAGAAGTAAATCTTGAAATTTCTCAGAAATTTTCAAAAAACAACTTTTTAAAGGACCAGTTCAGGTCTGAAGTCACTTTGTGAAGCTGACATAATAGAAACCACCCAAAAATGACCCCATTCTAGAAACTACACCCCTCAAGGTATTCAAAACTGATTTTACAAACGTCGTTAACCCTTTAGGTTTTCCACAAGAATTAATGGAAAATAGAGATACAATTTCAAAATTTCACTTTTTGGCAGATTTTCCATTTTAATATTTTTTTTCCAGTTTCAAAGCAAGGGTTAACAGCCAAACAAAACTCAATATTTATGGCCCTGATTCTGTAGTTTACAGAAACACCCCATATGTGGTTGTAAACTGCTGTACGGACACACGGCAGGGCGCAGAACGAAATCAGTGCCATACGGTTTTTGGATGGCAGATTTTGCTGGACTGTATTTTTTGACACCATGTCCCATTTGAAGCGCCCCTAATGCACCCCTAGAGTAAAAACTCCAAAAAAGTGACCCCATTTTAGAAACTACGGGATAGGGTGGAAGTTTTGTTGGTACTAGTTTAGGGTACATATGATTTTTGGTTGCTCTATATTACACTTTTTGTGAGGCAAGGTAACAAGAAATAGCTGTTTTGGCACCGCTTTTTTGTTATTTACAACATTCATCTGACAGGTTAGATCATGTGATATTTTTATAGAGCAGGTTGTCACGGACGCGGCGATACCTAATATGTATACAATTTTTTTTATTTTGGTAAGTTTTACACAATGATTTCATTTTTGAAACAAAATAAATCATGATTTAGTGTCTCCACAGTCTGAGAGCCATAGTTTTTTCAGTTTTTTTGAGATTATCTTAAGTAGGGTCTCATTTTTTGCAAGATGAGATGACGGTTTGATTGGCACTATTTTGGGGTGCATATGACTTTTTGATCGTTTGCTATTACACTTATTGTGAAGTAAAATGACAAAAAATGGCTTTTTTTACACCGTTTATATTTTTTTTACGGTGTTCACCTGAGGGGTTTGGTCATGTGATTTTGTATAGAGCCGGTCTATACGGACGTAGCAATACCTAATATGTATACTTTTTTTTAATTTATGTAAGTTTTACACAATGATTTCATTTTTGAAACAAAAAAAATCATGTTTTAGTGTTTCCATAGTCTAAGAACCATAGTTTTTTCAGTTTTTGGGCGATTATCTTGGGTAGGGTAAGATTTTTGCGGGATGAGATGATGGTTTGATTGGCACTATTTTGGGGTGCATATGACTTTTTGATTGCTTGCTATTACACTTTTTGTGATGTAAGGTGACAAAAAATGGTTTGTTTAGCACAGTTTTTATTTTTTATTTTTTACAGTGTTCATCTGAGGGGTTAGGTCATATGATATTTTTATAGAGCCGGTTGATACGGATGCGTCGATACATAATATGTATACTTTTTATTTATTTACGTAAGTTTTACACAATAACAGCTTTTTTAAAACAAAAAAAATTATGTTTTGGTGTCTCCATATTCTAAGCCATAGTTTTTTGATTTTTTGGGCGATTGTCTCAGGTAGGGTCTAATTTTTTGCGGGATGAGATGATGGTTTAATTGGCACTATTTTTGGGTGCATATGACTTTTTGATCGCTTGCTATTACACTTTTTGTGATGTAAGGTGACAAAAAAATTGTTTATTTAGCACAGTTTTTATTTTTTATATTTTTACGGTGTTCATCTGAGGGGTTAGGTCATGTGATATGTTTATAGAGCTGGTTGATACGGACGCGACGATACCTAATATGTCTATATATCTATTCCCTATTTTTTTTTTTTAAATACTTTATTTTTGCAAAAGGACGCTTTTTTTCACTTGAAACTTTAAAAAAAATTTTTGTAAAACTTTAATTTTATAAACTTTTTTTTTTCACTTTATTATTTGTCCCACTCTGGGACTTCAACATTACAGGGTCTGATCCCTGTTTCAATGCAGCACGATACATCTGTATTGTGCTGTATTGAACTGTTAGTGTCTTACACTGTAAGATGCTAACAGTTGCCTAGGAGAGCCAGCCTGGGGGCTGGGCCTCTTAGGCCTCCGTACATGCCAGGCCCCAAGCCTTGGAATGGCTTAGGGCTGCCATGGCAACCATCGAGTCCCCGCCACAGCAGCGCAGGGACCAATGGATGAGGTGAGGGAGCGCAAACCTCCCATATGCCGCGGTCAGCGCTGACCACGGCATATGAGGGGTTAATCCACCGACATCGGCATCATCACTGATGCTGGTGGATGCAGCAGGGATCCGGCTGTCAGTAACAGCCGGATCTCTGCCGCAGATCGGGGCACCGCACGTGGGGGAAGAGAAGGATCGCAGGACGAGAATGCTTGTCCTCTAGCGCTAAGTGCCGGCGATTTAGGACGAGCATTCTCGTCCTGGGTCGTTAAGGGGTTAATGTTTCCAGTTCCCATAGTGCACTAATTAAATGGGCAACATGGTTAGAATGGCTAAAAGTTGTTGGAAAAAATTAAATTAATAATTAATTAATAAAATAAAAAAAAAGAATGCAGGTAAGGAGGGCCTCAGTGATTGCCGAAAAGGATAAGATAATTAAACGGAAGATCAAAAACATTTCCTTTCTGCATAGGTGCTGGTAAAATTTGGGGACCCATTCAATAGGTGTAAAATTTAGAAGAGAAGTGTCGCCTGAATGGAATTCAGGCAAAGTGTCTGGAAATGCTATGCTTAGCATATTTATTTTAGTAATGTTGGAATGGTGTGAATTTAATCTTTCCCTAATACCCTGGGTGGTGCGTCCAATGTATTGGAGTCCGCAGGGACATTGGTGCATATAGATAACATTGCTTGAGCAATGCGGTCCAGTAATGGGATCTTTCACCAGATGTGGAGATCACAACTTCTCTGATTCCATCTGATTTTGGTACCATTTTGGATCTATTGGTACCTGTTTTGGATTGTTGTAGTATTGAATTTACTGTTCTTGGGGCAAGAGGGTGCCAGTAGGTCTTTTAGAGTTTTAGCTGTATGGAAAATGAGATGCGGTTGGTGTCGGAGATTAGTGCCTATTATTGGGTCCTTTTAAAGAACAGGCCAGTGTAGGTTCAGTATCTGTTTAATGTTATTATGTGAGAGTTTTATTGGGTTATAAAATTATAACTATATTGTGTATATTCCGTTTTTTGATTGTTGGATTATCTTTTATACTTTTATTTATTTAATTGTTTTTATTTTTATTGTTCGGTTTTAAACAGTCATGTTGGTTTTCACATTTCACTTTTTCCATGGATACTATAATGAAACCCTTCGGGTATCCTTTCTCCAGAAATCTGGATTTAAGGACCCTGTAAAGGGGGAATATTAATCACCAATATTTATGCAAATATCGATAATTAATATTCATAAATAGGAGGAACCGTCTATTGATAACTCCGCCTATTTATACCTTTATATAATAATAACAACAATACCTTTGCTATGCTTTACACTAATCAGTATGCTAGCTGCATGCGCCTTACTATCGCCAATAATTACACGTTACACAGATACAAATATAACAGTATTTATTAACAATACACTACGCAATACACTAACATTACAGCACTAATTACACAGTACTCAACTACACTACACGTTCCCAATTCCACCCATAAACTAACTATACGATACACACATTCAATATTAACAGCCCACCCACCTAGTACTGTATACTATCCCTACAGGGCAGACGAAGGTAGACGGTGGTCTTACAAGCCGACCACCAAGCACAAATATACCACGGGAGGGGATTAGAGTATCAGGAATCAGGGCAACAAGGGGTGTAAAGGGTTACCAGGATCAGGGGTAATAGGGGTAGGGATACAGAGGGTTACCAGGGGTATGTGGGGTAGGGTTATAGTGTCCAGGGGATATATATACCAGGGGATAGCAGGAGGGTATATAGTGAGGGTTACCAGGGGAGTGAGATAGTACAGGGGGGGTCCGGGGGGGTATATATATAGTGCAGGGGGGACCGGAGGGTATATAGATAGTGCAGGGGGGACCGGAGGGTATATAGATAGTGCAGGGGGGTCCGGAGGGTATATAGAGGGTATATAGATAGTGCAGGGGGGTCCGGAGAGTATGTATAAAGATAGTGCAGGGGGGGTATATAGCGATACTTAGGGTTAATGCTCGTTGTCCAGGGGTCGCTCGTTCGTCTAGGGGTGCTCGTCAGTCCCAGGGGGTCTCCTTCCTTCAGGGTGGGTGGGCGGCCGGCTCTCTCTACACTAGTGCAGGCCTGCCGGACTTATATGTCCGGCCGCCCGCACTGCCGTACCGCCAACACAGCGGCGCGCGAGCGCGCACCACAGTGCAGGACACGTGGTCGGCGCGGTGAGATGACGTCACCGCGCCTGCCCGCGCGTCCCTGCACGCGCACCGCAGGGCCGCGTGCATTTGCTGACAGGCGGGAGATCCTTTGATCTCCCGTCTGTAGCTCTTAGCATTCTGGACATCGCAATGGTAATTGCGATGCCAGAATGCGCATAATAGAGTGAGCGGAGGTATCTCCTCTCCCTCTATTATGCTTAATTATCTTCAGCAGGGCTGCAGATAATTAGAACAAAAGGATTCAAATTCTATTGAATTTGAATCCTTTTGAGGTCACCAGAATGACCGGACCTTGTTCGGTCATTCTGGCGCCTTCACCCAGATTACATCAATGTAAATGCTTGGGGCACATTTACATTGATGCATCTGTGTCCATGTAGGGGGGGGGGGATTTATATGGTATGGGGATATATATATATATATGATATACAGGGGGCATTATAGGATACAGGGGGCATTATAGATATATATATATATACTAAAGGGGGCACATACATATATGAATTCCCACAGGGGCATGAATGAGCCCCTGGGGAATATCAGAGGCAGATGGGCGCAGGTGCTGGGCACATCTGCGCACATCGCCCTCTGAGGGGCTAACATATACATACATATCTATTAAGGGGGCACATGCATATATCACATTATATGAATTCCCACAGGGGCATGAATGAGCCCCTGGGGAATACCAGAGGCAGATGGGCGCAGGTGCTGGGCACATCTGCGCACATCGTCCTCTGATGGGCTAACATATACATATATATATGCATGCCCAGTAGGCATGCATATATATTTATGTATACCTGCCACCCTTCCTCAACAGACCCCTAGTTGTTCCTTCATAGTACCATCATCGGAGCAGTTCCTTCTAATTCTTTTCATTTGCCAATATGGGATGTTTCTCTTCCATATATAATAATGACATCTTCGGTAATAATGGTAGCTATTTGCATCAACATTCTTAAAATATGCATGTGTCCGAATTATGTTATCCCTAACGTACAATTCAAATAGCTATATTAGGGTCTATATGGGAAGTAAAGTTTAGATTCCATTGGTTGGTGTTGAGACCTTTAATATACTGTTCAAGGGTACTTCTTTCGTCCTGCCAGATCAAAATAATATCATTAATATATTGGTTGATAAACTTGATTTTAGGATTATCTAAAAGGCCAATTTGTTCTTCAAAGGCCCCCATAAATAGATGAGCATATGAGGGGGCGAATTTGGTCCCCATTGCAGTTCCTCTTTTCTGAATATAAAAAGTAAATTAATATTGGAAATCATTATGGTTTAAAATGAACTCAATTGAATGTATAATAAACTTTCTCTGATGCGGTGGCATGAAATGGTCTTTAGTTAAAAAACCCTCTTCTGCTCTGATATCTAGCTCATGAATGATGTTACTATAGAGGGCAGAAACATCCAAAACATAACATATTTTCTTCATATTTAAAGCCTTTGAGAATTGTAATCAACTGGCTCAAATCTCTGAGGTGGGCTGGTAGACTAATTATGTATTTTTGTAAAAGGTTATCAACATAGGCCGAAAGGTTGGAAGCCAGGGAGTTGATCCCAGATATGATGGGTCATCCAGGGGGTTTATCTAATGACTTATGGATCTGTGGAAGGAAATAAAAGTATGGTATTGAGGGATGTTCAATTGTGAGGTATTTCTTATCTTGTTTATTAATTACCTTCTGTGTGTATCCTGTCTAAATAAGAGCAGAAATAAGTTGTTGTTTTTTTAAATCGGATCATAGTATATTCTTGTAATAGTTTTTGTAAGAAACTATCCTTAGGTATTCTTCATTATAGTAATGAAAGTCGAGTATGACTACCCCACCCCCCTTATCGGCACTTTTAATAATGATGTCCCTATTGGATGCTAAATGAAAAATGGCTTTACGTTGAACTCTAGAAAGATTATAGATGCCAAAATATATATGTTTTTGTTCTAAAAAAAGTCTCCTTTCGATCCATAAGGACCATGTTGTAAAAGGTCTGTAAATGTGGGCCCCTGCTCTCTAATGGTTAGAATGATAATCTAGCTTTAAGAGAAGAAGGTACAGTAAAGGTGAGTGGACCAGTTCTTCTACTAAAATATCTATATTTAAAGTGTCAATTATTATTGTGTCTCCTATTTCTTCACAGGTAGCGACAGATGGTGGATTGTTTTATAACAAAGTGTCGTTGCAAATGAATTGATTAAGGTCCACAAATAGTTCGAATAGATCAGGACCACTCATAGGGCAGAAGGAAAGTCCTCTGCTGAATAGTTCAATTTCCTCTTCATGAAGAATATATTTAGAAAGATTAAAAATACCCCTAGATTGAAGGGTTTCCGTTACGGAATTGGAGATGGAGTAGGGCGAGGTCTATTTTTTTTTAAATGGGTTCTCTGTTTTGCTTTTCCTCTACGCCCTCTTCTTCTGCGCTTGGTCTTTTTTTTTTTTTCTTTTTCCTTTGTTGACTGAGAGGTAGAATGGGGCTGTGTTTTAATTTTTAACAACTATAGTTACCTCCACGCAAAATTCCCATTCTTTAACCATCAAACATTTCCTGACATGCAACTCCGCCGATGTTATCTACCTAATCCAGTGTCCATGTTTGAGACAATATATAGGAAGAACAAAACGAACCTTGAAAGCCAGGATAGCAGAACACCTGAATAACATTACCAAGGGTTATGAAAAATACTCGCTATCCAGACATTTCAAGGAGGTGCATAACCAAGATCCAAAGGGTCTCTCTTTCATGGCACTGGAGAAGGTGGAGAAACATTGGCGGGGTGGTAATCAGATTGAGCGACTATCCAGGGCAGAGTCTAGAAAAATATATGAATTCGGCAGTCTTTTGCCGAGGTGCTTAAATGCGGAATTAGAAATTTTTGGTTTTATATGAAAATTGGGTAGTCCGTGTGGGTGTCGATGCAGAGTTGCATGTCAGGCTGTTTTTCAGCACTGCAACTCTCCCTCTACCCCACACGGGCCTTCCCCTTTCTCCATACCACCGCAGCCTCAAGAATAGACTGAAATATGCTTTGCCCAATATAGGAAAGAAAGATGATACATAGATATCCCTATATGATTAGCCCAATAAATATGATATTGTGAAAGCAAGAGAAAAAAACGCATCTACAGTTAAATGCAATTGGAATCGCACATGCGTTTTTTCAAATGACCTTTTCTTGGGGAGTTTCATTATTGGAGAGAATACATCCCTTCCATATAGAACTTGTAGGAATCTGCATTGAACTGATACGATATTCATTTTATATCTAATTTTATATCCATTTTTACTCTTTTTATCACATATACCTTTTACGACATTTTTATGTTGTATATCATTTATTATATTTCCACACTATGTTAAGTCAGGCCGGACGAGGAGCGCAGCGGTGGGGGAGGGGGAGGCTGAGTATGAAGGGGCTTGGCGGTGAAGGGACAGGTGTGGCAAGGGTTAAGTGTGGGTGGGGGCGGGCTTGTAAGAAGAGGCGCGAGTTACTAGGGTAACGGGGGGTGCGGCCAGCGCGGAGACGGAAGGAGGAGGCGGGAGCAGGAGCATTGCGGCCAGGGGAGAGAAACGCCCACCCTCCCGTCCCTTGTGTAGGTGGTATTTGAGGAAGTGTTGGGGTTTTTTATGTATCGCGGCAGTCGTGGAGGCGGGGGAGGTCCTTGAAATGGAAGAATATGGTGGTACCTGAGGATGGGAGGGCCCCGCGGGAGGGGCTGGACTCTCATTGAGGAGCTGGTAGTAACTAATTACGCGTCCATCAGTTGCTGCCTCCGAGCTGGGTTCAACGGCTGGGGGCAAGATGGAGACGCAGGTGTTCCAGTGTTTATGAGGTTATTGGGGCTTCTAGGACCTCCCTCGTCATTGGTTAATTTAAGTTATTATATTATGTATTTATTCAATAAACGGCTGCTGTGGCCGATTAAATCCAAGCAGTGGTGTTGTGTGTTTATTTCTATGGATTAGGTGGGGGTGGGGGTAAGGTGAAGGTTATTCTGGGGGCCCGAACAAATAGCCAATGCCCTCTTCATGATTAGACCTATCATTTACACAGTGTATTCATAATATATAAAAATTGGAAGTTATTCCCTTATATAAAATATTAGATTAGGTAGAATACACTAATTGAAGGCCTAATACGAATTTATGTTGTATGGATTTAATTATATATACAAAACTGCAAGCATAAAACAAAAAAATGCTTCTTTACTGAAAAACCGCACCTAAATCGCAAGCAAACTGCAAAGATACAAATTGCTATCCAGGAACTAGATCCATACCAGGTCTTTGCATGCAAACAAGGTCCAGATCGGATTTTGTGGAAAACCAGTAGCAACTATAAATCCCACCGACCTATGGAATTGGGGTATGCCACTGAGGAAGGGGAAAGTGTCTCCCCGAAACGCGTTTGACGTGAATCATGGACTGATACCCCTGAACTTTTTTATGGAACCAAGTGTACTTTAACAAAGAAGGACTTTCCTCACTCTACCAAGTATTGCAATACGTCAAATACCAGCGCCTGGAAATCAAGGTCCGTGATCCTCACTACCATTTCATCATCAGCTGTGAGAGACACGAGGGACGTTAAAGCACTCCGGAGCCGGGACGCCGACTTAGAACGGAGGAGAGACTTACTAAAAAGTCTTACTGAAGTAACAACACAGGCGCAGGTAAGCCCACACTTGTGGGTGAGATATAAAAAGTTACATTACCGAGACATTAGGAGGTGAAGCGATACGAACTTATATAGCTACCCTCCAAAGATTTTCTATATAAGCAATTGAAACAGTATACAAGCCAGCAACTGTTTCCTAAAAGATTTGAAAGTGGGAGCGCTACTTTGAATATATTCCTGGATACAACTTGCTATTAAATACAGGACATTATTACTGCTCAGCGATTTAACTGGGGACAATAACGCTCAGCAACCCATTATTACAAGTGGTGTATTTTATACAATATAGGATAGACATATGAAATTGTTTAATGATATTTTATGAAGTTCGATCTACTGGGAGGATCGTTATCTGAACAAACAGAGACTGCTCACACAAATTTCTCTCTAACATTAACCCTCACACTACACCTAGGATCCTATTGAGTCCATACCAGGACCTATAGGAGAGAGAGCTTTGGAGTGATCAGTCCCTGCTGAAATTTGTTTTTCAATCCATTTTCAAAATTGTGAACATGCATATTGTGTTTTGATATATTACGTTTTATTTTATTGCCTTTTAGTATGATATTTTATTGTATTTTTCCCATTAAATAGTATCCTATATTTCCATATATGAGTGCCCAATCCACATTTTTTTACATACTTTATTCATTTTGAGGGGTGTCTCAAACCCGGGTTTGGAGCACCTACCGTAAGAGAACAGAAGTGAGCGGATCTCTATATCTTTTTCTTCTATTTTTAATGTTTGTTGAGGCCGAAAATGTATGGGAGTATGAGGCTGCGTATGTGGACCAAAATAGGAGTCAGAGATTGGAGGTGGAGTCACACAAAGCTTTTTTTTTATGCAGTTTCTTTTTTTAACCAATGCCAGAAGTGGATCCAGGGAAGTTTACGCTATTTCTTTATATTTTTCATTCCCTTCCAACCCACTTCTGACTTTGGCTCAGGAAACTATATCAGAAAAATTTGCACAAAAAGCCATATGTAACACCAGCCTTAAGAAAAAATAAACTGGATGAGGATTTTCTGGAGCTTATCCCCTTCTACCCAAGGCCTATTTTCACCTTCTTACCCAGGACATTTTTTTCAAACCTGACATGTGTCACTTTATTTGGTAATAACTTTGGAAAGCTTTCACTTATCCAAGCCATTCTGAGATTGTTTTATCGTGACTAGTAATGAGCGGACCGGTGGATGTTCAGGTTCAACTGGTTCGGGCGAACTTTGTTTCAAAGTTTGGTTCGGTTTCTGAACTTCACCCGAACTTGACCCCGAACACTGAACCCCTTTGAAGTCAATGGGGACCTGAACTTCTCTACTCTGCCAATATAAGAAATAATAATCTTAAGCCAGGAGGTGGAGGTCCGAGTAGAGGAGGAGGTGGATATGGCGGTGTAGGTGACAGAGGTGTAGAGGTGGAGGAGGCGGGAGAGGAAGCCAACATTGTTTTTATTTAGTTTTTTTTAAATGTGTCTGTAAATTCTGCGTGTGACCTTTAGCAATTTTTTGGGGTGCGGCCTATATAATTCTAAGACATTATAATCTTGAGTCAGGAGGTAAAGGTGTGAGTGGAGGAGGAGGCAGACATGGCAGTGCAGGCAGAAAAGGAGAAGGTGGACTTGGCGGTGCAGGTGGGAGAGGTGGATGAGGCAGCCAACATTTTTTTTTCTTAAATATTTTTTTCTTTTTGTTTTTCTGTTTGTGGAGACCCCAAAACATTTGGAAATAGCAAAGAGAATGCACAAACTGCGCTGGAATATAACAATGGCTGAGTGCTGTCAGTATACCTCTCTACTGTGCCCAAGGTACGGACAAGTCCTGTGGGATCCATGCCTTGATCATTTTAATGAACATTAGCTTGTCCATGTTGGATTTGGATAGGCGAATGCGCCTGTCTGTGATCCCTCTATCTGCCATGCTAAACACACCTGCTGACAATACACTTGCCGCAGGGCAGGCCAACACCTCCAAGGCGTAAAGGACAAGCTCAAGCTATGTGTCCAATTTGGAGTCCCAGAAGTTAAATGGGGAATACCCTTCAGTCAGTACATGCAGACATGTGCACATGTACAGTTCCACGATTTTTCTGAAACGCTGCCTCCTACTAAGATGATCCATATCAGATGGTGCTGCTGGATGTGGCGTGCTGACACCATTTTTCCACATTTCGGCCATGCTAACCCTTCATTCTGAGATGCTTCCTGTGGCCCAACTGAGTTGGTGACTTCCTCCTCCGCCTCGTGCTTTCACTGAGCCCCGCTGTCAGGTGGGAACGTCATCAGTAGTGTGTCTACTTCCAGTGTGCGTTTGTACTTGCGCATCTTCAGATCGTGCTCCAGTGATGAAAGTAAGGACGGCACAATGTACTTGTAGCGGAGATCCAGAAGGGTGGCCACCCAGTAATCAGCACTGGTATCAATCAGGGCAACTCGGCGATCATTGCGCAAGCACTGCAGCATGTAGTTGCTCATGTGTGCCAGGCTGTCCTCGGTGGGAGGTGTATTGTCTGTGTCCTCTGTATCCCCCCAGCCGCGCTCCAGTGATGCCTGTGAGCCAATTTGTGTGCCACCCTGATGTGAATGAGGATCCTCCTTCTTCTTCAAAACTGTGCCCTGGCTGCACAGTTGTCTACCAGGATGCTGTTGGTGTAGGAATCAACCCTCTGAGCCACCCGTGGACGACTGCCCTGATAACCGTGGGAATGATCACTGTTCCTTCTCCTATTCCTCCTGTGCCACATTCTCACCCATCATCGCCCCAAAGCATTTTATCAAGGAGACATAGAAGTGGGATAGTAATTTTGTCCACAGGGCAGGGATGGCCCCCCTGGAAATGTGGTGGAGGCTGAGAACCGCATACTGTAGGACAGCCACCGCCGTTAAGTTTATAAAAGTTTCCATCTCCACCAAACGGAATGGCAGCATTTCAAAGGCCAGGAATTTTGAAATGCTGGCATTCAGGGCCTGAGCTTGCAGGTGGGTAGGGGGGTATTTCCTCTCTCTCTACGGTGTTTGGGATATAGACAGCTGAGCGCTTCCATTGGACAGTGTGGAGATGCTCGGTGACACTGCTGGTGGTGGCGGTGTTGCTGTCACATCCTTTCTTAGTGGATGCCAGGTGGCCTTATTGCTCCAGAGGGGGTGGAAGATGCCCAGACCGCAGCAGAAGAGGGAGCAGGCGGAGCCTCGGATCTTTTGTGGATTTTTAGGTGTCTACTCCACTGTAGCTTGTGCTTTAGATGCCTGGTCATGCAGTTGGTGCTCAGGTTTCTGTCACCCCATTAAACCGTTTTTTGTTTTTTTTCTTTAATAATAATCCCTATAGTGCGATCTCATGATACATAATCAAATTAATAATTTTGGTTCAGTAGATTTTGCTAAAAAACGATTTTTAAAATATGCTAATTACCTTGCTACCAGCAAGTAGGAAGGCTACTTGCTGGAAGCAGCCGCATCCTCCGATGGTAATGACGCCCCCTCGGCATGCTGATTGACAGGGCCAGGGAAGGTAATCCTTCTCTGCTGGCGCTGTTAGAATTTGAAATCTCGCGCCTGCGCCGTACCTGGCTTCAATCGGCGCAGGCGCACTGAGAGGCGGCCGCTCTGCTCGACCGCTCCATCCTCAATGCGCCTGCGTCGATGACGTCATCGCATACACCCGGAAGAGAAGACGCCGGCGTCTTCTCTTCCGGGTGTATGCGATGACGTCATCGACGCAGGCGCATTGAGGATGGAGCGGTCGAGCAGAGCGGCCGCCTCTCAGTGCGCCTGCGCCGATTGAAGCCAGGTACGGCGCAGGCGCGAGATTTCAAATTCTAACAGCGCCAGCAGAGAAGGATTACCTTCCCTGGCCCTGTCAATCTGCAGCGTACTCAAGTTGTGTGCAATAGGTGTTTCTGGGTGATGTAGTGCAATATACACTAACCTGGTACAGCTGACTCTCTGCAAGGGCAGGTATAGGTAAAGATAGTTCGTGACGCCAGTGCCAAGTAAACGGTGGCACGCCGTTTGCGGATGCAGGAATAAATCGAGGAAACGTGGTCTTAAAACAGAACTCCAACTTTAGTAGTTTTGCAAGCAGAGACAATATTGGAAATGCAGTTCCTAAGCATACAGTCGATTTTGCAATTCGGTCGATGCAGGCAATTCAGTTATAGCAGGGTAATTACAGAGTGTTGAACACAGGACTTGCAGCACAGGAGCTTGCACTCTAATTCTGTCTGATCCTGGAATATAGCATATCTTCACCAAGGCCCATTAACCTAGTTCTGGCTTTATCTCCTTGGCTATAGCTTTAATAAGTACCTCCTCTGTCTTTCTGAGTACCTCTTGCTTTCCTGATCTTTGCTTCTCTGTCTCTCTCAACTTCTGGACACTTCCTCAGGCTCTAGAAACTTCTGAGCTGTGGTCTAGACTGACTCTTGCTTCCCTGTCTGGCCTTATATAAACTAGGGTTCTCTAGCTCCCTCTAGCTTCTAGAAGCTGGAATGACACCCCTGCAGGCCTGTACATGCAAGTTTCACAGTAACAGGGAAATACATAACATTACATTACATGACAATTTATAAAACTGACATATACCAACTTCTCCATAACTAAGGAGGGACGACAGCACACCAAGTGACACTTTGGTAGTGACTGGTATTACAGTTCCCGTACACTACATACCCCACTGCTTTAAGCTGAGTACGACCTCGTACTCCATCATGGGTCGCCCAACTGGAATCTCTACCTGAAATAGAAAATAGAGACATGCAGGCATACATACATGTAATTCATCTGCATTTACATTTACATCAGGTCCAATTGGCAAAAGTGAAGGGTAGTGACAAGGGGCGTCGTTCTCTTCTCTCAGGATAGTGAATGGAACGGGGGCGCTGACCTGGCACAGCGTAACATTATAACCAGGATAGTCCATGACAATGAATAAGTCCATAATAGAACAGCAAAATGGATAAAACAGTATAAAAGTTCTTGGAGGCTCAAAGAACAAACATGAGTCCGTACCCAGGTCATTTTCATATTAAATCACAGAGGCTCTCGTGCGGTGGAGTCCATCTCTGGGCACAATACTTTTAAAAGAGTAAGAATCTCAGAGGCTCAGGTACTTTTGAGTCTGTCTCCGGGCACGGTTCCTTAGTATGAAGTTGCACAATAAAAGGACAGCAAAATAACGGAACTACCCAGGAGTTTCCCGTGGGTGTATCACAGGCAAGGGCTCACGTGGAGGAGTCCATTCTTGCGCACAAATGTCAAGTAAGGTATTGCCCGTGGCAACTGTTTGGGAGGAGACACCACCGGAATAATCAAAGTCTCCTAAACGGACTGGTGGGCGTCCCCTGGTCATCCGGGTAGACCTTCTCAAAACAGGGGTCTCCTCTCCCCTTAGCAACGAGGTAGACGAGAGAGGAGCAACAGGAGGGTCTCCATCCGTGAGACCTTGGTCAGGAACAACTGGAACAACAATATCCACTAGAGGGGGAACTGGACCCGGAGCATCTTGAACCGGCTCTGCTGGAGGTGAAGCTACAGTAGGTGCCGGAGCAGGCACCAGCAAGTTCAACCAAGGTGTCAGAAGCCAATGCATGGGATCAGCGTCATACCTCAGATTACTAACAGCCTGCATAGGATCCTCGGGCTGTATGGCTGACTCTGACACCGGATATTCTGATCCAGAACTCTCGGCACTAGGTTCTGGCGTCAGGCAGAGTTTCAACCGGTTTCGGTGTACAATTTGGGATCCCTTGTCTTCCCGGGTGATCTCATAAGTGTGAGTTCCAACATTTGGGATTGCAGTGACAACATAAGGACTTCGCTCCCACTTACTGTCCAATTTGCTGGTACGACGGTTATTCTTTAACCATACCACGGCCCCTATGGTCAAGGGTTCTGCATGGGCTGCCTGATCATAGTCTCTCTGCTGTCGGTCTCTAGCAAGGTCCATACGTTCCTGAACAATGGCTTTGGCTGCATCCAATCGCCTTCGGTGCTCAGCAACCCAGTCGGTGTTAGGTAATGGGTTAATGCAATCAGGCACATGTATGTCCAATGAATGATCAGCAGGCAATGTCCCTTGGCGCCCAAACATCAAGTAAAAAGGGGTATACCCGGTGGAACAATGTATGGTATGATTGTATGTGAACATGAGCTGTGGCAACAGACTGGGCCAATCTCCTCTGTTTTCAGGAGGCACGGCCCTCAGCATCTCTATCAAGGTCTGATTCATTTTTTCACATAATCCGTTACCTTGAGGATGGTAGGCCGTCGTCCGGATCTTCTTACAGTTGTGTAAGCGGCACAGTTAATGGAACAGATGGGACTCAAAAGCAGGTCCTTGATCGGTGAGGATCTTTTCTGGACATCCATAGGGCAGGAGAAAGTGCTTCCAGAACATTTCGGCTGTAGTCTTGGCTGTCTGGTCTCTCACAGGCACTGCTACAACAAACTTAGTGAAATGGTCAATAATAGTCATGGCATAAGCATACCCTGAGCGACTAGGCTCCAGTTTCACATGGTCGATGGCGACAAGTTCAAGAGGACGGATACTTACAATGGGTCTCAGTGGTGCCCTCTGATCATGGTGCTCACTTCGTTTCAAGGCACAGGCTACACACTCTCGACACCACTTCTCCATGTCTTCTCTCATGCCTACCCAGTAAAACCGCTGGCGGATAGTAGCTTCAGTCTTTTGGACCCCAAAGTGACCGGATTGATTGTGGTACATCTCCAACACCATACCTGCATCTCGTCGGGGTATGAGAATCTGGTGCACTCTCTCGTTGGACACTGGGTCTAGGCTTCTCCGTAGCAATAGGCCCTTTTGTATGAAGAGTTGATGGCGCTGTCTCTACAATTTGATGAGCTCAGGATCTGCACTCTTACGCCGGATCCTCTCAGGGGCTCTGCCACTAGTAATGAAGTCCAACAACTCACCCAGCACTCTACTTTCTGACTGTAGTTTCACCCACCTTTCTTCTTTAGGTTCAGGCCTACTGGAGGGTGAAGGAACTGCAGCTCTGTTATTGGTAGCTCGAGCCTGATCCTGTTGAGCAAATTTGTTATAGAAAGCCGGCATCTCTACATCTTCCCAAGCATCTCGCACATCATCAGGAGCTGTCTCTGTGGGAAGCCTGGATAAAGCATCAGCGTTATCATTAGTACGTCCAGCACGATACTTTACAGAGAAATTATAGTTGGCAAGGCGAGAGGCCCATCTCTGCTCCAAGGCCCCCAATCTAGCTATATTGAGATGTGCCAGAGGGTTATTGTCAGTGAATGCAATGAACGGGGTGGCGGCTAGATAATCCTTGAATTTTTCTGTCACCGCCCACACTAATGCCAGGAACTCTAGTTTGAAGGAACTATAATTCTGGTCATTTTTCTCAGCTCCTTTCAGGGAGCGGCTTGCATATGCTATCACTCTCTCTTTTCCCTCTTGGATCTGGGCTAACACAGCTCCCAGGCCTCGCTTGCTAGCATCAGTATAGAGATGGAAGGGCTTGCTATAATCTGGATAACCTAACACTGGAGGCTCGGTCAGTTTCTTTTTTAGCAATTGGAACGCTATCTCTCTTTTCTCATTCCACTCAATGGGCACAGGAGTTCTAGGACTCTTTTTGGGTTGCCCCCTCAAGAGCTCCTGGATAGGATCAGCTATTTGAGCAAAATGGGGGATAAAACGTCTATAGTAGCCGGCAAAACCAAGGAAACTCCTCACCTCTTTGACAGTAGTAGGAACCGGCCAATTACGGACAGCTGCTAATTTATCAGGGTCAGGTTGCACTCCCTCTCCGCTTACCACATGCCCCAGGTATCTTACTGCAGGTTTGAGCAGGTGACACTTGGATGGCTTTACCTTCAAGCCATATTTGATAAGGATTTCAAATACTTCTGCCAAATGTTTCAGATGGTCCTCATATGTTTTTGAGTACACAATGACGTCATCTAGATACAGCAGCACTGTTTCGAAGTTTTTGTGACCCAAACACCGCTCCATTAGTCTCTGGAAAGTTCCTGGGGCATTACATAGCCCGAACGGCATACAATTGAATTCGAACAGGCCCATGGGAGTAGTGAAGGCAGTCTTTTCCCTATCTGCAGGGGCCATGGGTACTTGCCAGTAGCCACTGGTCAAGTCCAATGTGGAGAAATAGGCAGAGGAGCCCAGAGCAGTTAGTGACTCCTCAATGCGGGGCAGTGGGTATGCATCTTTGTGGGTTATTTGATTAATTTTCCTATAATCCACACAGAAACGGATACCACCGTCCTTCTTCTTTACAAGGACCAGGGGTGCAGCCCACGGACTACGGCTGTCCCGGATTACATTAGAGTCCTTCATCTCTTGGATCATTTCCTTTACAGTCTGATATGAAGTAGGCGGTAAAGGTCTGTATCTCTCCTTGATAGGAGGATGAGAGCCAGTAGGTATGGTGTGTTGTATGGCACTCACCTCTCCATAATCAGTGGCATGCTTACTGAAGGCCTGGTGGTGCTCCTTGACAAGCTGTATAATCCCTTCTTGTTGCCGTTGGGGGGTATTCTCGTCCCCGACATGGAGCTCTTCCCACCAGGGCACTTGTGGCTGGGCCACCGGCGAACATCTGCTGTCTGCAGCTGGCTGCTTTTCTGTCACTGGAAGACGAATGATGTCTTGGAAGGACACCTGGGACAGCTGGGCAACAGGGCAATGCTTAGTAAGCGCAACAGGATGATTACTCAGATTAATCAGACGGACAGGTACTTTACCTTGGGAGACGTTCACCAGGCACTTGGCAGCTCTCACATAAGGATAATCCTCCATCTGGATTGGTTCCACCAGGGCTGGATAATCTCGGCCTTCGACTCCCAGGACAGCACGACACCACAAAAGAGTTTGAGAATTAGGAGGCAAAGTCACAGGCTTAATATCACGGATCCTGGCAGTACAAATTTCTCCTTTCCCATTAGCAAACCTCTGCTGGGCACTTAACACAGTAATAGTCTTTTGAATCACCCTCCTGGATGCAGAGGAAGCAGTGGGCAAAGTCTGATGTAATACAGCAAGTATTTCTGAATAACAGTTTTTGAAGACATTGGTGCCTAGAATGACAGGATGTCCTCCTCTGTCACCGGCCTGCACTACGATCACTCCCTGTTGAGGCAGGGTTACTTCTCCCACCTGCAGGGTGGGTTCCCAGTATCCATGAACCTTTACTAGTTTGCCATTGCTGGCGATAATTTCCACCCAGGATTCAGGCGGTTGGGTCAACTGGTTGGTGTCCCAGAACTTTTCAAATGCAGGCAGCTGAATATTAGTGACCTGAGACCCAGTATCTAATAGGGCTTCAAAGGGGATCCCGTTGATCTCTATATTGATTTTAGGATGGGATCCTACATAACGTGGCATCCAATTTGGATCCTCTGGACCTAGTGTTCTACCTCCCGAGGGTTGGTCCTCAGCCTCAGGGGTTGCCCGTTTAACTGCCAGCACGTGGATTCTGTGTGTCCCAGCTTTTTGCAGTATGTACACACGGGCTTCTTGTGACCTCTATTACGCCTCCCAGGATCCCTGGGGTGAGTCTCTTGGTATGGAGGTGGGAACGGCCTAGGAGGTGACAGGAACTCTTCTTCTAGCATAATGGGTTTTTCCCATTCCTCTATTTTTCTGCACACTTTCTCTAGACTTTTAGTGAGGTGATTTACTTGCTCTGTCAGCATGGCAATAGTATCAGTAGCTGACACTTGAACAGCTTGGCCGGCCTCAGCTCGGTTAGTGATAAGCGGTTTTGGCCTGCAGGCTGATGATTCAGGTGGGGTGCTCAACTCAGGAGATACTGCGGACCCCAGAATTTTTATAGCCAGTTCTTTAAAGTCCAGAAAGGTACTGTTAGGGTGCTGGGCAGACAGCATCTTTAACTGGGTCCTTATTTGTTCACTAGACACCCCGTTGATAAATTGTTCCCTCAGGGTCTGGTCCCGGTTATCAGCCTCTTTGGGATCTATCTGAATTACAGCCCCTAAAGCCTCCTGAAGTGATAGGGCATAGTCACGGAGGGACTCACCGGACTTCTGTTTCTTGCCAAAGAAGTGCATCTTTATTTCTGAGGCAGTCCTAGTTTCAAAAGTGGCCCTGAGGCGGGTGAATATCTGTTCTAGAGTACTCCGCTCAGTAGCAGGCCAGGATAATACCTCCCTGCGGGCAGCTCCCTCCAGCTGCGCTAGCAGGATTTCCATTTGCTGGTCGGCATTTATGGGGTACAGTCGGAATAGTGCCAGCAACTTTTCTTTAAAGTCCCTTAGGGTATGGGTCTCTCCCCTGTAGCGAGGGAACCATGGGGCCCCGAAATAGTAAGGCATGGTAAAGGGCATCATGCTGGGGGCTGTAGGATGATTAGGAGCCGCAAGCTCTCCCGGGGCCGGCTGCTCAGGCACTCCTGGCTCTGACATGGTAGTCTATTGAGAGGTGGCCGCTGGCGACTAAAGGGGCCGGTACACTCCCCTTCCCTCCGGTTACAAGTGCTTACCGGTATCTCTGGTCTTGCGCAGGCCAAGTCTCGCGAGGTTTCGGACGTCCTGAGCACCCGATGACGTAGAAGAAACAGGGCCGCGGCGGTGCGATGATGAAGAGGGCGGGACTCTCTGTGTCTTTGCAGGGATCCGCCCACGAAGGTCCTCAGCGGCGCGGGAAACTTTACTCCAGGAAGCCGGTGGCCATCTTTAGCAAAACGCTGTCCATTCACTGACAGCAAGCAGGATTGCAAAAAGTCCACAAAACCACACTCCAATGTGGCGATTTTCTTCCTCTGGATAGCGCAATACTGCACAGCGCTTTTTAGAGGTTTTTGGTACACTTTGGGTATGATTTTCAGTCCACAAAGTCCACTTGAATAAAACAGGCAAATTGTCACTTTGGTCACAGGCAACTGTATAAGGCACAAAGTTCACGCTTCTTGCACTATAAAGCGTGCGAATCCTGTTCGTGGAACGCCAAAATAGAAGGTGCAGTGTAATCAAGTTGTGTGCAATAGGTGTTTCTGGGTGATGTAGTGCAATATACACTAACCTGGTACAGCTGACTCTCTGCAAGGGCAGGTATAGGTAAAGATAGTTCGTGACGCCAGTGCCAAGTAAACGGTGGCACGCCGTTTGCGGATGCAGGAATAAATCGAGGAAACGTGGTCTTAAAACAGAACTCCAACTTTAGTAGTTTTGCAAGCAGAGACAATATTGGAAATGCAGTTCCTAAGCATACAGTCGATTTTGCAATTCGGTCGATGCAGGCAATTCAGTTATAGCAGGGTAATTACAGAGTGTTGAACACAGGACTTGCAGCACAGGAGCTTGCACTCTAATTCTGTCTGATCCTGGAATATAGCATATCTTCACCAAGGCCCATTAACCTAGTTCTGGCTTTATCTCCTTGGCTATAGCTTTAATAAGTACCTCCTCTGTCTTTCTGAGTACCTCTTGCTTTCCTGATCTTTGCTTCTCTGTCTCTCTCAACTTCTGGACACTTCCTCAGGCTCTAGAAACTTCTGAGCTGTGGTCTAGACTGACTCTTGCTTCCCTGTCTGGCCTTATATAAACTAGGGTTCTCTAGCTCCCTCTAGCTTCTAGAAGCTGGAATGACACCCCTGCAGGCCTGTACATGCAAGTTTCACAGTAACAGGGAAATACATAACATTACATTACATGACAATTTATAAAACTGACATATACCAACTTCTCCATAACTAAGGAGGGACGACAGCACACCAAGTGACACTTTGGTAGTGACGGGTATTACAGTTCCCGTACACTACATACCCCACTGCTTTAAGCTGAGTACGACCTCGTACTCCATCATGGGTCGCCCAACTGGAATCTCTACCTGAAATAGAAAATAGAGACATGCAGGCATACATACATGTAATTCATCTGCATTTACATTTACATCAGGTCCAATTGGCAAAAGTGAAGGGTAGTGACAAGGGGCGTCGTTCTCTTCTCTCAGGATAGTGAATGGAACGGGGGCGCTGACCTGGCACAGCGTAACATTATAACCAGGATAGTCCATGACAATGAATAAGTCCATAATAGAACAGCAAAATGGATAAAACAGTATAAAAGTTCTTGGAGGCTCAAAGAACAAACATGAGTCCGTACCCAGGTCATTTTCATATTAAATCACAGAGGCTCTCGTGCGGTGGAGTCCATCTCTGGGCACAATACTTTTAAAAGAGTAAGAATCTCAGAG
Source organism: Bufo bufo (assembly GCF_905171765.1). Lineage (NCBI taxonomy): Eukaryota > Metazoa > Chordata > Amphibia > Anura > Bufonidae > Bufo > Bufo bufo. The sequence continues at coordinate 171,785,788 of NC_053396.1, read as the reverse complement.
GCTCAGGTACTTTTGAGTCTGTCTCCGGGCACGGTTCCTTAGTATGAAGTTGCACAATAAAAGGACAGCAAAATAACGGAACTACCCAGGAGTTTCCCGTGGGTGTATCACAGGCAAGGGCTCACGTGGAGGAGTCCATTCTTGCGCACAAATGTCAAGTAAGGTATTGCCCGTGGCAACTGTTTGGGAGGAGACACCACCGGAATAATCAAAGTCTCCTAAACGGACTGGTGGGCGTCCCCTGGTCATCCGGGTAGACCTTCTCAAAACAGGGGTCTCCTCTCCCCTTAGCAACGAGGTAGACGAGAGAGGAGCAACAGGAGGGTCTCCATCCGTGAGACCTTGGTCAGGAACAACTGGAACAACAATATCCACTAGAGGGGGAACTGGACCCGGAGCATCTTGAACCGGCTCTGCTGGAGGTGAAGCTACAGTAGGTGCCGGAGCAGGCACCAGCAAGTTCAACCAAGGTGTCAGAAGCCAATGCATGGGATCAGCGTCATGCCTCAGATTACTAACAGCCTGCATAGGATCCTCGGGCTGTATGGCTGACTCTGACACCGGATATTCTGATCCAGAACTCTCGGCACTAGGTTCTGGCGTCAGGCAGAGTTTCAACCGGTTTCGGTGTACAATTTGGGATCCCTTGTCTTCCCGGGTGATCTCATAAGTGTGAGTTCCAACATTTGGGATTGCAGTGACAACATAAGGACTTCGCTCCCACTTACTGTCCAATTTGCTGGTACGACGGTTATTCTTTAACCATACCACGGCCCCTATGGTCAAGGGTTCTGCATGGGCTGCCTGATCATAGTCTCTCTGCTGTCGGTCTCTAGCAAGGTCCATACGTTCCTGAACAATGGCTTTGGCTGCATCCAATCGCCTTCGGTGCTCAGCAACCCAGTCGGTGTTAGGTAATGGGTTAATGCAATCAGGCACATGTATGTCCAATGAATGATCAGCAGGCAATGTCCCTTGGCGCCCAAACATCAAGTAAAAAGGGGTATACCCGGTGGAACAATGTATGGTATGATTGTATGTGAACATGAGCTGTGGCAACAGACTGGGCCAATCTCCTCTGTTTTCAGGAGGCACGGCCCTCAGCATCTCTATCAAGGTCTGATTCATTTTTTCACATAATCCGTTACCTTGAGGATGGTAGGCCGTCGTCCGGATCTTCTTACAGTTGTGTAAGCGGCACAGTTAATGGAACAGATGGGACTCAAAAGCAGGTCCTTGATCGGTGAGGATCTTTTCTGGACATCCATAGGGCAGGAGAAAGTGCTTCCAGAACATTTCGGCTGTAGTCTTGGCTGTCTGGTCTCTCACAGGCACTGCTACAACAAACTTAGTGAAATGGTCAATAATAGTCATGGCATAAGCATACCCTGAGCGACTAGGCTCCAGTTTCACATGGTCGATGGCGACAAGTTCAAGAGGACGGATACTTACAATGGGTCTCAGTGGTGCCCTCTGATCATGGTGCTCACTTCGTTTCAAGGCACAGGCTACACACTCTCGACACCACTTCTCCATGTCTTCTCTCATGCCTACCCAGTAAAACCGCTGGCGGATAGTAGCTTCAGTCTTTTGGACCCCAAAGTGACCGGATTGATTGTGGTACATCTCCAACACCATACCTGCATCTCGTCGGGGTATGAGAATCTGGTGCACTCTCTCGTTGGACACTGGGTCTAGGCTTCTCCGTAGCAATAGGCCCTTTTGTATGAAGAGTTGATGGCGCTGTCTCCACAATTTGATGAGCTCAGGATCTGCACTCTTACGCCGGATCCTCTCAGGGGCTCTGCCACTAGTAATGAAGTCCAACAACTCACCCAGCACTCTACTTTCTGACTGTAGTTTCACCCACCTTTCTTCTTTAGGTTCAGGCCTACTGGAGGGTGAAGGAACTGCAGCTCTGTTATTGGTAGCTCGAGCCTGATCCTGTTGAGCAAATTTGTTATAGAAAGCCGGCATCTCTACATCTTCCCAAGCATCTCGCACATCATCAGGAGCTGTCTCTGTGGGAAGCCTGGATAAAGCATCACAGCGTTATCATTAGTACGTCCAGCACGATACTTTACAGAGAAATTATAGTTGGCAAGGCGAGAGGCCCATCTCTGCTCCAAGGCCCCCAATCTAGCTATATTGAGATGTGCCAGAGGGTTATTGTCAGTGAATGCAATGAACGGGGTGGCGGCTAGATAATCCTTGAATTTTTCTGTCACCGCCCACACTAATGCCAGGAACTCTAGTTTGAAGGAACTATAATTCTGGTCATTTTTCTCAGCTCCTTTCAGGGAGCGGCTTGCATATGCTATCACTCTCTCTTTTCCCTCTTGGATCTGGGCTAACACAGCTCCCAGGCCTCGCTTGCTAGCATCAGTATAGAGATGGAAGGGCTTGCTATAATCTGGATAACCTAACACTGGAGGCTCGGTCAGTTTCTTTTTTAGCAATTGGAACGCTATCTCTCTTTTCTCATTCCACTCAATGGGCACAGGAGTTCTAGGACTCTTTTTGGGTTGCCCCCTCAAGAGCTCCTGGATAGGATCAGCTATTTGAGCAAAATGGGGGATAAAACGTCTATAGTAGCCGGCAAAACCAAGGAAACTCCTCACCTCTTTGACAGTAGTAGGAACCGGCCAATTACGGACAGCTGCTAATTTATCAGGGTCAGGTTGCACTCCCTCTCCGCTTACCACATGCCCCAGGTATCTTACTGCAGGTTTGAGCAGGTGACACTTGGATGGCTTTACCTTCAAGCCATATTTGATAAGGATTTCAAATACTTCTGCCAAATGTTTCAGATGGTCCTCATATGTTTTTGAGTACACAATGACGTCATCTAGATACAGCAGCACTGTTTCGAAGTTTTTGTGACCCAAACACCGCTCCATTAGTGTCTGGAAAGTTCCTGGGGCATTGCATAGCCCGAACGGCATACAATTGAATTCGAACAGGCCCATGGGAGTAGTGAAGGCAGTCTTTTCCCTATCTGCAGGGGCCATGGGTACTTGCCAGTAGCCACTGGTCAAGTCCAATGTGGAGAAATAGGCAGAGGAGCCCAGAGCAGTTAGTGACTCCTCATGCGGGGCAGTGGGTATGCATCTTTGTGGGTTATTTGATTAATTTTCCTATAATCCACACAGAAACGGATACCACCGTCCTTCTTCTTTACAAGGACCAGGGGTGCAGCCCACGGACTACGGCTGTCCCGGATTACATTAGAGTCCTTCATCTCTTGGATCATTTCCTTTACAGTCTGATATGAAGTAGGCGGTAAAGGTCTGTATCTCTCCTTGATAGGAGGATGAGAGCCAGTAGGTATGGTGTGTTGTATGGCACTCACCTCTCCATAATCAGTGGCATGCTTACTGAAGGCCTGGTGGTGCTCCTTGACAAGCTGTATAATCCCTTCTTGTTGCCGTTGGGGGGTATTCTCGTCCCCGACATGGAGCTCTTCCCACCAGGGCACTTGTGGCTGGGCCACCGGCGAACATCTGCTGTCTGCAGCTGGCTGCTTTTCTGTCACTGGAAGACGAATGATGTCTTGGAAGGACACCTGGGACAGCTGGGCAACAGGGCAATGCTTAGTAAGCGCAACAGGATGATTACTCAGATTAATCAGACGGACAGGTACTTTACCTTGGGAGACGTTCACCAGGCACTTGGCAGCTCTCACATAAGGATAATCCTCCATCTGGATTGGTTCCACCAGGGCTGGATAATCTCGGCCTTCGACTCCCAGGACAGCACGACACCACAAAAGAGTTTGAGAATTAGGAGGCAAAGTCACAGGCTTAATATCACGGATCCTGGCAGTACAAATTTCTCCTTTCCCATTAGCAAACCTCTGCTGGGCACTTAACACAGTAATAGTCTTTTAAATCACCCTCCTGGATGCAGAGGAAGCAGTGGGCAAAGTCTGATGTAATACAGCAAGTATTTCTGAATAACAGTTTTTGAAGACATTGGTGCCTAGAATGACAGGATGTCCTCCTCTGTCACCGGCCTGCACTACGATCACTCCCTGTTGAGGCAGGGTTACTTCTCCCACCTGCAGGGTGGGTTCCCAGTATCCATGAACCTTTACTAGTTTGCCATTGCTGGCGATAATTTCCACCCAGGATTCAGGCGGTTGGGTCAACTGGTTGGTGTCCCAGAACTTTTCAAATGCAGGCAGCTGAATATTAGTGACCTGAGACCCAGTATCTAATAGGGCTTCAAAGGGGATCCCGTTGATCTCTATATTGATTTTAGGATGGGATCCTACATAACGTGGCATCCAATTTGGATCCTCTGGACCTAGTGTTCTACCTCCCGAGGGTTGGTCCTCAGCCTCAGGGGTTGCCCGTTTAACTGCCAGCACGTGGATTCTGTGTGTCCCAGCTTTTTGCAGTATGTACACACGGGCTTCTTGCGACCTCTATTACGCCTCCCAGGATCCCTGGGGTGAGTCTCTTGGTATGGAGGTGGGAACGGCCTAGGAGGTGACAGGAACTCTTCTTCTAGCATTATGGGTTTTTCCCATTCCTCTATTTTTCTGCACACTTTCTCTAGACTTTTAGTGAGGTGATTTACTTGCTCTGTCAGCATGGCAATAGTATCAGTAGCTGACACTTGAACAGCTTGGCCGGCCTCAGCTCGGTTAGTGATAAGCGGTTTTGGCCTGCAGGCTGATGATTCAGGTGGGGTGCTCAACTCAGGAGATACTGCGGACCCCAGAATTTTTATAGCCAGTTCTTTAAAGTCCAGAAAGGTACTGTTAGGGTGCTGGGCAGACAGCATCTTTAACTGGGTCCTTATTTGTTCACTAGACACCCCGTTGATAAATTGTTCCCTCAGGGTCTGGTCCCGGTTATCAGCCTCTTTGGGATCTATCTGAATTACAGCCCCTAAAGCCTCCTGAAGTGATAGGGCATAGTCACGGAGGGACTCACCGGACTTCTGTTTCTTGCCAAAGAAGTGCATCTTTATTTCTGAGGCAGTCCTAGTTTCAAAAGTGGCCCTGAGGCGGGTGAATATCTGTTCTAGAGTACTCCGCTCAGTAGCAGGCCAGGATAATACCTCCCTGCGGGCAGCTCCCTCCAGCTGCGCTAGCAGGATTTCCATTTGCTGGTCGGCATTTATGGGGTACAGTCGGAATAGTGCCAGCAACTTTTCTTTAAAGTCCCTTAGGGTATGGGTCTCTCCCCTGTAGCGAGGGAACCATGGGGCCCCGAAATAGTAAGGCATGGTAAAGGGCATCATGCTGGGGGCTGTAGGATGATTAGGAGCCGCAAGCTCTCCCGGGGCCGGCTGCTCAGGCACTCCTGGCTCTGACATGGTAGTCTATTGAGAGGTGGCCGCTGGCGACTAAAGGGGCCGGTACACTCCCCTTCCCTCCGGTTACAAGTGCTTACCGGTATCTCTGGTCTTGCGCAGGCCAAGTCTCGCGAGGTTTCGGACGTCCTGAGCACCCGATGACGTAGAAGAAACAGGGCCGCGGCGGTGCGATGATGAAGAGGGCGGGACTCTCTGTGTCTTTGCAGGGATCCGCCCACGAAGGTCCTCAGCGGCGCGGGAAACTTTACTCCAGGAAGCCGGTGGCCATCTTTAGCAAAACGCTGTCCATTCACTGACAGCAAGCAGGATTGCAAAAAGTCCACAAAACCACACTCCAATGTGGCGATTTTCTTCCTCTGGATAGCGCAATACTGCACAGCGCTTTTTAGAGGTTTTTGGTACACTTTGGGTATGATTTTCAGTCCACAAAGTCCACTTGAATAAAACAGGCAAATTGTCACTTTGGTCACAGGCAACTGTATAAGGCACAAAGTTCACGCTTCTTGCACTATAAAGCGTGCGAATCCTGTTCGTGGAACGCCAAAATAGAAGGTGCAGTGTAATCAAGTTGTGTGCAATAGGTGTTTCTGGGTGATGTAGTGCAATATACACTAACCTGGTACAGCTGACTCTCTGCAAGGGCAGGTATAGGTAAAGATAGTTCGTGACGCCAGTGCCAAGTAAACGGTGGCACGCCGTTTGCGGATGCAGGAATAAATCGAGGAAACGTGGTCTTAAAACAGAACTCCAACTTTAGTAGTTTTGCAAGCAGAGACAATATTGGAAATGCAGTTCCTAAGCATACAGTCGATTTTGCAATTCGGTCGATGCAGGCAATTCAGTTATAGCAGGGTAATTACAGAGTGTTGAACACAGGACTTGCAGCACAGGAGCTTGCACTCTAATTCTGTCTGATCCTGGAATATAGCATATCTTCACCAAGGCCCATTAACCTAGTTCTGGCTTTATCTCCTTGGCTATAGCTTTAATAAGTACCTCCTCTGTCTTTCTGAGTACCTCTTGCTTTCCTGATCTTTGCTTCTCTGTCTCTCTCAACTTCTGGACACTTCCTCAGGCTCTAGAAACTTCTGAGCTGTGGTCTAGACTGACTCTTGCTTCCCTGTCTGGCCTTATATAAACTAGGGTTCTCTAGCTCCCTCTAGCTTCTAGAAGCTGGAATGACACCCCTGCAGGCCTGTACATGCAAGTTTCACAGTAACAGGGAAATACATAACATTACATTACATGACAATTTATAAAACTGACATATACCAACTTCTCCATAACTAAGGAGGGACGACAGCACACCAAGTGACACTTTGGTAGTGACGGGTATTACAGTTCCCGTACACTACATACCCCACTGCTTTAAGCTGAGTACGACCTCGTACTCCATCATGGGTCGCCCAACTGGAATCTCTACCTGAAATAGAAAATAGAGACATGCAGGCATACATACATGTAATTCATCTGCATTTACATTTACATCAGGTCCAATTGGCAAAAGTGAAGGGTAGTGACAAGGGGCGTCGTTCTCTTCTCTCAGGATAGTGAATGGAACGGGGGCGCTGACCTGGCACAGCGTAACATTATAACCAGGATAGTCCATGACAATGAATAAGTCCATAATAGAACAGCAAAATGGATAAAACAGTATAAAAGTTCTTGGAGGCTCAAAGAACAAACATGAGTCCGTACCCAGGTCATTTTCATATTAAATCACAGAGGCTCTCGTGCGGTGGAGTCCATCTCTGGGCACAATACTTTTAAAAGAGTAAGAATCTCAGAGGCTCAGGTACTTTTGAGTCTGTCTCCGGGCACGGTTCCTTAGTATGAAGTTGCACAATAAAAGGACAGCAAAATAACGGAACTACCCAGGAGTTTCCCGTGGGTGTATCACAGGCAAGGGCTCACGTGGAGGAGTCCATTCTTGCGCACAAATGTCAAGTAAGGTATTGCCCGTGGCAACTGTTTGGGAGGAGACACCACCGGAATAATCAAAGTCTCCTAAACGGACTGGTGGGCGTCCCCTGGTCATCCGGGTAGACCTTCTCAAAACAGGGGTCTCCTCTCCCCTTAGCAACGAGGTAGACGAGAGAGGAGCAACAGGAGGGTCTCCATCCGTGAGACCTTGGTCAGGAACAACTGGAACAACAATATCCACTAGAGGGGGAACTGGACCCGGAGCATCTTGAACCGGCTCTGCTGGAGGTGAAGCTACAGTAGGTGCCGGAGCAGGCACCAGCAAGTTCAACCAAGGTGTCAGAAGCCAATGCATGGGATCAGCGTCATGCCTCAGATTACTAACAGCCTGCATAGGATCCTCGGGCTGTATGGCTGACTCTGACACCGGATATTCTGATCCAGAACTCTCGGCACTAGGTTCTGGCGTCAGGCAGAGTTTCAACCGGTTTCGGTGTACAATTTGGGATCCCTTGTCTTCCCGGGTGATCTCATAAGTGTGAGTTCCAACATTTGGGATTGCAGTGACAACATAAGGACTTCGCTCCCACTTACTGTCCAATTTGCTGGTACGACGGTTATTCTTTAACCATACCACGGCCCCTATGGTCAAGGGTTCTGCATGGGCTGCCTGATCATAGTCTCTCTGCTGTCGGTCTCTAGCAAGGTCCATACGTTCCTGAACAATGGCTTTGGCTGCATCCAATCGCCTTCGGTGCTCAGCAACCCAGTCGGTGTTAGGTAATGGGTTAATGCAATCAGGCACATGTATGTCCAATGAATGATCAGCAGGCAATGTCCCTTGGCGCCCAAACATCAAGTAAAAAGGGGTATACCCGGTGGAACAATGTATGGTATGATTGTATGTGAACATGAGCTGTGGCAACAGACTGGGCCAATCTCCTCTGTTTTCAGGAGGCACGGCCCTCAGCATCTCTATCAAGGTCTGATTCATTTTTTCACATAATCCGTTACCTTGAGGATGGTAGGCCGTCGTCCGGATCTTCTTACAGTTGTGTAAGCGGCACAGTTAATGGAACAGATGGGACTCAAAAGCAGGTCCTTGATCGGTGAGGATCTTTTCTGGACATCCATAGGGCAGGAGAAAGTGCTTCCAGAACATTTCGGCTGTAGTCTTGGCTGTCTGGTCTCTCACAGGCACTGCTACAACAAACTTAGTGAAATGGTCAATAATAGTCATGGCATAAGCATACCCTGAGCGACTAGGCTCCAGTTTCACATGGTCGATGGCGACAAGTTCAAGAGGACGGATACTTACAATGGGTCTCAGTGGTGCCCTCTGATCATGGTGCTCACTTCGTTTCAAGGCACAGGCTACACACTCTCGACACCACTTCTCCATGTCTTCTCTCATGCCTACCCAGTAAAACCGCTGGCGGATAGTAGCTTCAGTCTTTTGGACCCCAAAGTGACCGGATTGATTGTGGTACATCTCCAACACCATACCTGCATCTCGTCGGGGTATGAGAATCTGGTGCACTCTCTCGTTGGACACTGGGTCTAGGCTTCTCCGTAGCAATAGGCCCTTTTGTATGAAGAGTTGATGGCGCTGTCTCCACAATTTGATGAGCTCAGGATCTGCACTCTTACGCCGGATCCTCTCAGGGGCTCTGCCACTAGTAATGAAGTCCAACAACTCACCCAGCACTCTACTTTCTGACTGTAGTTTCACCCACCTTTCTTCTTTAGGTTCAGGCCTACTGGAGGGTGAAGGAACTGCAGCTCTGTTATTGGTAGCTCGAGCCTGATCCTGTTGAGCAAATTTGTTATAGAAAGCCGGCATCTCTACATCTTCCCAAGCATCTCGCACATCATCAGGAGCTGTCTCTGTGGGAAGCCTGGATAAAGCATCAGCGTTATCATTAGTACGTCCAGCACGATACTTTACAGAGAAATTATAGTTGGCAAGGCGAGAGGCCCATCTCTGCTCCAAGGCCCCCAATCTAGCTATATTGAGATGTGCCAGAGGGTTATTGTCAGTGAATGCAATGAACGGGGTGGCGGCTAGATAATCCTTGAATTTTTCTGTCACCGCCCACACTAATGCCAGGAACTCTAGTTTGAAGGAACTATAATTCTGGTCATTTTTCTCAGCTCCTTTCAGGGAGCGGCTTGCATATGCTATCACTCTCTCTTTTCCCTCTTGGATCTGGGCTAACACAGCTCCCAGGCCTCGCTTGCTAGCATCAGTATAGAGATGGAAGGGCTTGCTATAATCTGGATAACCTAACACTGGAGGCTCGGTCAGTTTCTTTTTTAGCAATTGGAACGCTATCTCTCTTTTCTCATTCCACTCAATGGGCACAGGAGTTCTAGGACTCTTTTTGGGTTGCCCCCTCAAGAGCTCCTGGATAGGATCAGCTATTTGAGCAAAATGGGGGATAAAACGTCTATAGTAGCCGGCAAAACCAAGGAAACTCCTCACCTCTTTGACAGTAGTAGGAACCGGCCAATTACGGACAGCTGCTAATTTATCAGGGTCAGGTTGCACTCCCTCTCCGCTTACCACATGCCCCAGGTATCTTACTGCAGGTTTGAGCAGGTGACACTTGGATGGCTTTACCTTCAAGCCATATTTGATAAGGATTTCAAATACTTCTGCCAAATGTTTCAGATGGTCCTCATATGTTTTTGAGTACACAATGACGTCATCTAGATACAGCAGCACTGTTTCGAAGTTTTTGTGACCCAAACACCGCTCCATTAGTGTCTGGAAAGTTCCTGGGGCATTGCATAGCCCGAACGGCATACAATTGAATTCGAACAGGCCCATGGGAGTAGTGAAGGCAGTCTTTTCCCTATCTGCAGGGGCCATGGGTACTTGCCAGTAGCCACTGGTCAAGTCCAATGTGGAGAAATAGGCAGAGGAGCCCAGAGCAGTTAGTGACTCCTCAATGCGGGGCAGTGGGTATGCATCTTTGTGGGTTATTTGATTAATTTTCCTATAATCCACACAGAAACGGATACCACCGTCCTTCTTCTTTACAAGGACCAGGGGTGCAGCCCACGGACTACGGCTGTCCCGGATTACATTAGAGTCCTTCATCTCTTGGATCATTTCCTTTACAGTCTGATATGAAGTAGGCGGTAAAGGTCTGTATCTCTCCTTGATAGGAGGATGAGAGCCAGTAGGTATGGTGTGTTGTATGGCACTCACCTCTCCATAATCAGTGGCATGCTTACTGAAGGCCTGGTGGTGCTCCTTGACAAGCTGTATAATCCCTTCTTGTTGCCGTTGGGGGGTATTCTCGTCCCCGACATGGAGCTCTTCCCACCAGGGCACTTGTGGCTGGGCCACCGGCGAACATCTGCTGTCTGCAGCTGGCTGCTTTTCTGTCACTGGAAGACGAATGATGTCTTGGAAGGACACCTGGGACAGCTGGGCAACAGGGCAATGCTTAGTAAGCGCAACAGGATGATTACTCAGATTAATCAGACGGACAGGTACTTTACCTTGGGAGACGTTCACCAGGCACTTGGCAGCTCTCACATAAGGATAATCCTCCATCTGGATTGGTTCCACCAGGGCTGGATAATCTCGGCCTTCGACTCCCAGGACAGCACGACACCACAAAAGAGTTTGAGAATTAGGAGGCAAAGTCACAGGCTTAATATCACGGATCCTGGCAGTACAAATTTCTCCTTTCCCATTAGCAAACCTCTGCTGGGCACTTAACACAGTAATAGTCTTTTAAATCACCCTCCTGGATGCAGAGGAAGCAGTGGGCAAAGTCTGATGTAATACAGCAAGTATTTCTGAATAACAGTTTTTGAAGACATTGGTGCCTAGAATGACAGGATGTCCTCCTCTGTCACCGGCCTGCACTACGATCACTCCCTGTTGAGGCAGGGTTACTTCTCCCACCTGCAGGGTGGGTTCCCAGTATCCATGAACCTTTACTAGTTTGCCATTGCTGGCGATAATTTCCACCCAGGATTCAGGCGGTTGGGTCAACTGGTTGGTGTCCCAGAACTTTTCAAATGCAGGCAGCTGAATATTAGTGACCTGAGACCCAGTATCTAATAGGGCTTCAAAGGGGATCCCGTTGATCTCTATATTGATTTTAGGATGGGATCCTACATAACGTGGCATCCAATTTGGATCCTCTGGACCTAGTGTTCTACCTCCCGAGGGTTGGTCCTCAGCCTCAGGGGTTGCCCGTTTAACTGCCAGCACGTGGATTCTGTGTGTCCCAGCTTTTTGCAGTATGTACACACGGGCTTCTTGCGACCTCTATTACGCCTCCCAGGATCCCTGGGGTGAGTCTCTTGGTATGGAGGTGGGAACGGCCTAGGAGGTGACAGGAACTCTTCTTCTAGCATTATGGGTTTTTCCCATTCCTCTATTTTTCTGCACACTTTCTCTAGACTTTTAGTGAGGTGATTTACTTGCTCTGTCAGCATGGCAATAGTATCAGTAGCTGACACTTGAACAGCTTGGCCGGCCTCAGCTCGGTTAGTGATAAGCGGTTTTGGCCTGCAGGCTGATGATTCAGGTGGGGTGCTCAACTCAGGAGATACTGCGGACCCCAGAATTTTTATAGCCAGTTCTTTAAAGTCCAGAAAGGTACTGTTAGGGTGCTGGGCAGACAGCATCTTTAACTGGGTCCTTATTTGTTCACTAGACACCCCGTTGATAAATTGTTCCCTCAGGGTCTGGTCCCGGTTATCAGCCTCTTTGGGATCTATCTGAATTACAGCCCCTAAAGCCTCCTGAAGTGATAGGGCATAGTCACGGAGGGACTCACCGGACTTCTGTTTCTTGCCAAAGAAGTGCATCTTTATTTCTGAGGCAGTCCTAGTTTCAAAAGTGGCCCTGAGGCGGGTGAATATCTGTTCTAGAGTACTCCGCTCAGTAGCAGGCCAGGATAATACCTCCCTGCGGGCAGCTCCCTCCAGCTGCGCTAGCAGGATTTCCATTTGCTGGTCGGCATTTATGGGGTACAGTCGGAATAGTGCCAGCAACTTTTCTTTAAAGTCCCTTAGGGTATGGGTCTCTCCCCTGTAGCGAGGGAACCATGGGGCCCCGAAATAGTAAGGCATGGTAAAGGGCATCATGCTGGGGGCTGTAGGATGATTAGGAGCCGCAAGCTCTCCCGGGGCCGGCTGCTCAGGCACTCCTGGCTCTGACATGGTAGTCTATTGAGAGGTGGCCGCTGGCGACTAAAGGGGCCGGTACACTCCCCTTCCCTCCGGTTACAAGTGCTTACCGGTATCTCTGGTCTTGCGCAGGCCAAGTCTCGCGAGGTTTCGGACGTCCTGAGCACCCGATGACGTAGAAGAAACAGGGCCGCGGCGGTGCGATGATGAAGAGGGCGGGACTCTCTGTGTCTTTGCAGGGATCCGCCCACGAAGGTCCTCAGCGGCGCGGGAAACTTTACTCCAGGAAGCCGGTGGCCATCTTTAGCAAAACGCTGTCCATTCACTGACAGCAAGCAGGATTGCAAAAAGTCCACAAAACCACACTCCAATGTGGCGATTTTCTTCCTCTGGATAGCGCAATACTGCACAGCGCTTTTTAGAGGTTTTTGGTACACTTTGGGTATGATTTTCAGTCCACAAAGTCCACTTGAATAAAACAGGCAAATTGTCACTTTGGTCACAGGCAACTGTATAAGGCACAAAGTTCACGCTTCTTGCACTATAAAGCGTGCGAATCCTGTTCGTGGAACGCCAAAATAGAAGGTGCAGTGTAATCAAGTTGTGTGCAATAGGTGTTTCTGGGTGATGTAGTGCAATATACACTAACCTGGTACAGCTGACTCTCTGCAAGGGCAGGTATAGGTAAAGATAGTTCGTGACGCCAGTGCCAAGTAAACGGTGGCACGCCGTTTGCGGATGCAGGAATAAATCGAGGAAACGTGGTCTTAAAACAGAACTCCAACTTTAGTAGTTTTGCAAGCAGAGACAATATTGGAAATGCAGTTCCTAAGCATACAGTCGATTTTGCAATTCGGTCGATGCAGGCAATTCAGTTATAGCAGGGTAATTACAGAGTGTTGAACACAGGACTTGCAGCACAGGAGCTTGCACTCTAATTCTGTCTGATCCTGGAATATAGCATATCTTCACCAAGGCCCATTAACCTAGTTCTGGCTTTATCTCCTTGGCTATAGCTTTAATAAGTACCTCCTCTGTCTTTCTGAGTACCTCTTGCTTTCCTGATCTTTGCTTCTCTGTCTCTCTCAACTTCTGGACACTTCCTCAGGCTCTAGAAACTTCTGAGCTGTGGTCTAGACTGACTCTTGCTTCCCTGTCTGGCCTTATATAAACTAGGGTTCTCTAGCTCCCTCTAGCTTCTAGAAGCTGGAATGACACCCCTGCAGGCCTGTACATGCAAGTTTCACAGTAACAGGGAAATACATAACATTACATTACATGACAATTTATAAAACTGACATATACCAACTTCTCCATAACTAAGGAGGGACGACAGCACACCAAGTGACACTTTGGTAGTGACGGGTATTACAGTTCCCGTACACTACATACCCCACTGCTTTAAGCTGAGTACGACCTCGTACTCCATCATGGGTCGCCCAACTGGAATCTCTACCTGAAATAGAAAATAGAGACATGCAGGCATACATACATGTAATTCATCTGCATTTACATTTACATCAGGTCCAATTGGCAAAAGTGAAGGGTAGTGACAAGGGGCGTCGTTCTCTTCTCTCAGGATAGTGAATGGAACGGGGGCGCTGACCTGGCACAGCGTAACATTATAACCAGGATAGTCCATGACAATGAATAAGTCCATAATAGAACAGCAAAATGGATAAAACAGTATAAAAGTTCTTGGAGGCTCAAAGAACAAACATGAGTCCGTACCCAGGTCATTTTCATATTAAATCACAGAGGCTCTCGTGCGGTGGAGTCCATCTCTGGGCACAATACTTTTAAAAGAGTAAGAATCTCAGAGGCTCAGGTACTTTTGAGTCTGTCTCCGGGCACGGTTCCTTAGTATGAAGTTGCACAATAAAAGGACAGCAAAATAACGGAACTACCCAGGAGTTTCCCGTGGGTGTATCACAGGCAAGGGCTCACGTGGAGGAGTCCATTCTTGCGCACAAATGTCAAGTAAGGTATTGCCCGTGGCAACTGTTTGGGAGGAGACACCACCGGAATAATCAAAGTCTCCTAAACGGACTGGTGGGCGTCCCCTGGTCATCCGGGTAGACCTTCTCAAAACAGGGGTCTCCTCTCCCCTTAGCAACGAGGTAGACGAGAGAGGAGCAACAGGAGGGTCTCCATCCGTGAGACCTTGGTCAGGAACAACTGGAACAACAATATCCACTAGAGGGGGAACTGGACCCGGAGCATCTTGAACCGGCTCTGCTGGAGGTGAAGCTACAGTAGGTGCCGGAGCAGGCACCAGCAAGTTCAACCAAGGTGTCAGAAGCCAATGCATGGGATCAGCGTCATGCCTCAGATTACTAACAGCCTGCATAGGATCCTCGGGCTGTATGGCTGACTCTGACACCGGATATTCTGATCCAGAACTCTCGGCACTAGGTTCTGGCGTCAGGCAGAGTTTCAACCGGTTTCGGTGTACAATTTGGGATCCCTTGTCTTCCCGGGTGATCTCATAAGTGTGAGTTCCAACATTTGGGATTGCAGTGACAACATAAGGACTTCGCTCCCACTTACTGTCCAATTTGCTGGTACGACGGTTATTCTTTAACCATACCACGGCCCCTATGGTCAAGGGTTCTGCATGGGCTGCCTGATCATAGTCTCTCTGCTGTCGGTCTCTAGCAAGGTCCATACGTTCCTGAACAATGGCTTTGGCTGCATCCAATCGCCTTCGGTGCTCAGCAACCCAGTCGGTGTTAGGTAATGGGTTAATGCAATCAGGCACATGTATGTCCAATGAATGATCAGCAGGCAATGTCCCTTGGCGCCCAAACATCAAGTAAAAAGGGGTATACCCGGTGGAACAATGTATGGTATGATTGTATGTGAACATGAGCTGTGGCAACAGACTGGGCCAATCTCCTCTGTTTTCAGGAGGCACGGCCCTCAGCATCTCTATCAAGGTCTGATTCATTTTTTCACATAATCCATTACCTTGAGGATGGTAGGCCGTCGTCCGGATCTTCTTACAGTTGTGTAAGCGGCACAGTTAATGGAACAGATGGGACTCAAAAGCAGGTCCTTGATCGGTGAGGATCTTTTCTGGACATCCATAGGGCAGGAGAAAGTGCTTCCAGAACATTTCGGCTGTAGTCTTGGCTGTCTGGTCTCTCACAGGCACTGCTACAACAAACTTAGTGAAATGGTCAATAATAGTCATGGCATAAGCATACCCTGAGCGACTAGGCTCCAGTTTCACATGGTCGATGGCGACAAGTTCAAGAGGACGGATACTTACAATGGGTCTCAGTGGTGCCCTCTGATCATGGTGCTCACTTCGTTTCAAGGCACAGGCTACACACTCTCGACACCACTTCTCCATGTCTTCTCTCATGCCTACCCAGTAAAACCGCTGGCGGATAGTAGCTTCAGTCTTTTGGACCCCAAAGTGACCGGATTGATTGTGGTACATCTCCAACACCATACCTGCATCTCGTCGGGGTATGAGAATCTGGTGCACTCTCTCGTTGCACACTGGGTCTAGGCTTCTCCGTAGCAATAGGCCCTTTTGTATGAAGAGTTGATGGCGCTGTCTCCACAATTTGATGAGCTCAGGATCTGCACTCTTACGCCGGATCCTCTCAGGGGCTCTGCCACTAGTAATGAAGTCCAACAACTCACCCAGCACTCTACTTTCTGACTGTAGTTTCACCCACCTTTCTTCTTTAGGTTCAGGCCTACTGGAGGGTGAAGGAACTGCAGCTCTGTTATTGGTAGCTCGAGCCTGATCCTGTTGAGCAAATTTGTTATAGAAAGCCGGCATCTCTACATCTTCCCAAGCATCTCGCACATCATCAGGAGCTGTCTCTGTGGGAAGCCTGGATAAAGCATCAGCGTTATCATTAGTACGTCCAGCACGATACTTTACAGAGAAATTATAGTTGGCAAGGCGAGAGGCCCATCTCTGCTCCAAGGCCCCCAATCTAGCTATATTGAGATGTGCCAGAGGGTTATTGTCAGTGAATGCAATGAACGGGGTGGCGGCTAGATAATCCTTGAATTTTTCTGTCACCGCCCACACTAATGCCAGGAACTCTAGTTTGAAGGAACTATAATTCTGGTCATTTTTCTCAGCTCCTTTCAGGGAGCGGCTTGCATATGCTATCACTCTCTCTTTTCCCTCTTGGATCTGGGCTAACACAGCTCCCAGGCCTCGCTTGCTAGCATCAGTATAGAGATGGAAGGGCTTGCTATAATCTGGATAACCTAACACTGGAGGCTCGGTCAGTTTCTTTTTTAGCAATTGGAACGCTATCTCTCTTTTCTCATTCCACTCAATGGGCACAGGAGTTCTAGGACTCTTTTTGGGTTGCCCCCTCAAGAGCTCCTGGATAGGATCAGCTATTTGAGCAAAATGGGGGATAAAACGTCTATAGTAGCCGGCAAAACCAAGGAAACTCCTCACCTCTTTGACAGTAGTAGGAACCGGCCAATTACGGACAGCTGCTAATTTATCAGGGTCAGGTTGCACTCCCTCTCCGCTTACCACATGCCCCAGGTATCTTACTGCAGGTTTGAGCAGGTGACACTTGGATGGCTTTACCTTCAAGCCATATTTGATAAGGATTTCAAATACTTCTGCCAAATGTTTCAGATGGTCCTCATATGTTTTTGAGTACACAATGACGTCATCTAGATACAGCAGCACTGTTTCGAAGTTTTTGTGACCCAAACACCGCTCCATTAGTGTCTGGAAAGTTCCTGGGGCATTGCATAGCCCGAACGGCATACAATTGAATTCGAACAGGCCCATGGGAGTAGTGAAGGCAGTCTTTTCCCTATCTGCAGGGGCCATGGGTACTTGCCAGTAGCCACTGGTCAAGTCCAATGTGGAGAAATAGGCAGAGGAGCCCAGAGCAGTTAGTGACTCCTCAATGCGGGGCAGTGGGTATGCATCTTTGTGGGTTATTTGATTAATTTTCCTATAATCCACACAGAAACGGATACCACCGTCCTTCTTCTTTACAAGGACCAGGGGTGCAGCCCACGGACTACGGCTGTCCCGGATTACATTAGAGTCCTTCATCTCTTGGATCATTTCCTTTACAGTCTGATATGAAGTAGGCGGTAAAGGTCTGTATCTCTCCTTGATAGGAGGATGAGAGCCAGTAGGTATGGTGTGTTGTATGGCACTCACCTCTCCATAATCAGTGGCATGCTTACTGAAGGCCTGGTGGTGCTCCTTGACAAGCTGTATAATCCCTTCTTGTTGCCGTTGGGGGGTATTCTCGTCCCCGACATGGAGCTCTTCCCACCAGGGCACTTGTGGCTGGGCCACCGGCGAACATCTGCTGTCTGCAGCTGGCTGCTTTTCTGTCACTGGAAGACGAATGATGTCTTGGAAGGACACCTGGGACAGCTGGGCAACAGGGCAATGCTTAGTAAGCGCAACAGGATGATTACTCAGATTAATCAGACGGACAGGTACTTTACCTTGGGAGACGTTCACCAGGCACTTGGCAGCTCTCACATAAGGATAATCCTCCATCTGGATTGGTTCCACCAGGGCTGGATAATCTCGGCCTTCGACTCCCAGGACAGCACGACACCACAAAAGAGTTTGAGAATTAGGAGGCAAAGTCACAGGCTTAATATCACGGATCCTGGCAGTACAAATTTCTCCTTTCCCATTAGCAAACCTCTGCTGGGCACTTAACACAGTAATAGTCTTTTAAATCACCCTCCTGGATGCAGAGGAAGCAGTGGGCAAAGTCTGATGTAATACAGCAAGTATTTCTGAATAACAGTTTTTGAAGACATTGGTGCCTAGAATGACAGGATGTCCTCCTCTGTCACCGGCCTGCACTACGATCACTCCCTGTTGAGGCAGGGTTACTTCTCCCACCTGCAGGGTGGGTTCCCAGTATCCATGAACCTTTACTAGTTTGCCATTGCTGGCGATAATTTCCACCCAGGATTCAGGCGGTTGGGTCAACTGGTTGGTGTCCCAGAACTTTTCAAATGCAGGCAGCTGAATATTAGTGACCTGAGACCCAGTATCTAATAGGGCTTCAAAGGGGATCCCGTTGATCTCTATATTGATTTTAGGATGGGATCCTACATAACGTGGCATCCAATTTGGATCCTCTGGACCTAGTGTTCTACCTCCCGAGGGTTGGTCCTCAGCCTCAGGGGTTGCCCGTTTAACTGCCAGCACGTGGATTCTGTGTGTCCCAGCTTTTTGCAGTATGTACACACGGGCTTCTTGCGACCTCTATTACGCCTCCCAGGATCCCTGGGGTGAGTCTCTTGGTATGGAGGTGGGAACGGCCTAGGAGGTGACAGGAACTCTTCTTCTAGCATTATGGGTTTTTCCCATTCCTCTATTTTTCTGCACACTTTCTCTAGACTTTTAGTGAGGTGATTTACTTGCTCTGTCAGCATGGCAATAGTATCAGTAGCTGACACTTGAACAGCTTGGCCGGCCTCAGCTCGGTTAGTGATAAGCGGTTTTGGCCTGCAGGCTGATGATTCAGGTGGGGTGCTCAACTCAGGAGATACTGCGGACCCCAGAATTTTTATAGCCAGTTCTTTAAAGTCCAGAAAGGTACTGTTAGGGTGCTGGGCAGACAGCATCTTTAACTGGGTCCTTATTTGTTCACTAGACACCCCGTTGATAAATTGTTCCCTCAGGGTCTGGTCCCGGTTATCAGCCTCTTTGGGATCTATCTGAATTACAGCCCCTAAAGCCTCCTGAAGTGATAGGGCATAGTCACGGAGGGACTCACCGGACTTCTGTTTCTTGCCAAAGAAGTGCATCTTTATTTCTGAGGCAGTCCTAGTTTCAAAAGTGGCCCTGAGGCGGGTGAATATCTGTTCTAGAGTACTCCGCTCAGTAGCAGGCCAGGATAATACCTCCCTGCGGGCAGCTCCCTCCAGCTGCGCTAGCAGGATTTCCATTTGCTGGTCGGCATTTATGGGGTACAGTCGGAATAGTGCCAGCAACTTTTCTTTAAAGTCCCTTAGGGTATGGGTCTCTCCCCTGTAGCGAGGGAACCATGGGGCCCCGAAATAGTAAGGCATGGTAAAGGGCATCATGCTGGGGGCTGTAGGATGATTAGGAGCCGCAAGCTCTCCCGGGGCCGGCTGCTCAGGCACTCCTGGCTCTGACATGGTAGTCTATTGAGAGGTGGCCGCTGGCGACTAAAGGGGCCGGTACACTCCCCTTCCCTCCGGTTACAAGTGCTTACCGGTATCTCTGGTCTTGCGCAGGCCAAGTCTCGCGAGGTTTCGGACGTCCTGAGCACCCGATGACGTAGAAGAAACAGGGCCGCGGCGGTGCGATGATGAAGAGGGCGGGACTCTCTGTGTCTTTGCAGGGATCCGCCCACGAAGGTCCTCAGCGGCGCGGGAAACTTTACTCCAGGAAGCCGATGGCCATCTTTAGCAAAACGCTGTCCATTCACTGACAGCAAGCAGGATTGCAAAAAGTCCACAAAACCACACTCCAATGTGGCGATTTTCTTCCTCTGGATAGCGCAATACTGCACAGCGCTTTTTAGAGGTTTTTGGTACACTTTGGGTATGATTTTCAGTCCACAAAGTCCACTTGAATAAAACAGGCAAATTGTCACTTTGGTCACAGGCAACTGTATAAGGCACAAAGTTCACGCTTCTTGCACTATAAAGCGTGCGAATCCTGTTCGTGGAACGCCAAAATAGAAGGTGCAGTGTAATCAAGTTGTGTGCAATAGGTGTTTCTGGGTGATGTAGTGCAATATACACTAACCTGGTACAGCTGACTCTCTGCAAGGGCAGGTATAGGTAAAGATAGTTCGTGACGCCAGTGCCAAGTAAACGGTGGCACGCCGTTTGCGGATGCAGGAATAAATCGAGGAAACGTGGTCTTAAAACAGAACTCCAACTTTAGTAGTTTTGCAAGCAGAGACAATATTGGAAATGCAGTTCCTAAGCATACAGTCGATTTTGCAATTCGGTCGATGCAGGCAATTCAGTTATAGCAGGGTAATTACGGAGTGTTGAACACAGGACTTGCAGCACAGGAGCTTGCACTCTAATTCTGTCTGATCCTGGAATATAGCATATCTTCACCAAGGCCCATTAACCTAGTTCTGGCTTTATCTCCTTGGCTATAGCTTTAATAAGTACCTCCTCTGTCTTTCTGAGTACCTCTTGCTTTCCTGATCTTTGCTTCTCTGTCTCTCTCAACTTCTGGACACTTCCTCAGGCTCTAGAAACTTCTGAGCTGTGGTCTAGACTGACTCTTGCTTCCCTGTCTGGCCTTATATAAACTAGGGTTCTCTAGCTCCCTCTAGCTTCTAGAAGCTGGAATGACACCCCTGCAGGCCTGTACATGCAAGTTTCACAGTAACAGGGAAATACATAACATTACATTACATGACAATTTATAAAACTGACATATACCAACTTCTCCATAACTAAGGAGGGACGACAGCACACCAAGTGACACTTTGGTAGTGACGGGTATTACAGTTCCCGTACACTACATACCCCACTGCTTTAAGCTGAGTACGACCTCGTACTCCATCATGGGTCGCCCAACTGGAATCTCTACCTGAAATAGAAAATAGAGACATGCAGGCATACATACATGTAATTCATCTGCATTTACATTTACATCAGGTCCAATTGGAAAAAGTGAAGGGTAGTGACAAGGGGCGTCGTTCTCTTCTCTCAGGATAGTGAATGGAACGGGGGCGCTGACCTGGCACAGCGTAACATTATAACCAGGATAGTCCATGACAATGAATAAGTCCATAATAGAACAGCAAAATGGATAAAACAGTATAAAAGTTCTTGGAGGCTCAAAGAACAAACATGAGTCCGTACCCAGGTCATTTTCATATTAAATCACAGAGGCTCTCGTGCGGTGGAGTCCATCTCTGGGCACAATACTTTTAAAAGAGTAAGAATCTCAGAGGCTCAGGTACTTTTGAGTCTGTCTCCGGGCACGGTTCCTTAGTATGAAGTTGCACAATAAAAGGACAGCAAAATAACGGAACTACCCAGGAGTTTCCCGTGGGTGTATCACAGGCAAGGGCTCACGTGGAGGAGTCCATTCTTGCGCACAAATGTCAAGTAAGGTATTGCCCGTGGCAACTGTTTGGGAGGAGACACCACCGGAATAATCAAAGTCTCCTAAACGGACTGGTGGGCGTCCCCTGGTCATCCGGGTAGACCTTCTCAAAACAGGGGTCTCCTCTCCCCTTAGCAACGAGGTAGACGAGAGAGGAGCAACAGGAGGGTCTCCATCCGTGAGACCTTGGTCAGGAACAACTGGAACAACAATATCCACTAGAGGGGGAACTGGACCCGGAGCATCTTGAACCGGCTCTGCTGGAGGTGAAGCTACAGTAGGTGCCGGAGCAGGCACCAGCAAGTTCAACCAAGGTGTCAGAAGCCAATGCATGGGATCAGCGTCATGCCTCAGATTACTAACAGCCTGCATAGGATCCTCGGGCTGTATGGCTGACTCTGACACCGGATATTCTGATCCAGAACTCTCGGCACTAGGTTCTGGCGTCAGGCAGAGTTTCAACCGGTTTCGGTGTACAATTTGGGATCCCTTGTCTTCCCGGGTGATCTCATAAGTGTGAGTTCCAACATTTGGGATTGCAGTGACAACATAAGGACTTCGCTCCCACTTACTGTCCAATTTGCTGGTACGACGGTTATTCTTTAACCATACCACGGCCCCTATGGTCAAGGGTTCTGCATGGGCTGCCTGATCATAGTCTCTCTGCTGTCGGTCTCTAGCAAGGTCCATACGTTCCTGAACAATGGCTTTGGCTGCATCCAATCGCCTTCGGTGCTCAGCAACCCAGTCGGTGTTAGGTAATGGGTTAATGCAATCAGGCACATGTATGTCCAATGAATGATCAGCAGGCAATGTCCCTTGGCGCCCAAACATCAAGTAAAAAGGGGTATACCCGGTGGAACAATGTATGGTATGATTGTATGTGAACATGAGCTGTGGCAACAGACTGGGCCAATCTCCTCTGTTTTCAGGAGGCACGGCCCTCAGCATCTCTATCAAGGTCTGATTCATTTTTTCACATAATCCGTTACCTTGAGGATGGTAGGCCGTCGTCCGGATCTTCTTACAGTTGTGTAAGCGGCACAGTTAATGGAACAGATGGGACTCAAAAGCAGGTCCTTGATCGGTGAGGATCTTTTCTGGACATCCATAGGGCAGGAGAAAGTGCTTCCAGAACATTTCGGCTGTAGTCTTGGCTGTCTGGTCTCTCACAGGCACTGCTACAACAAACTTAGTGAAATGGTCAATAATAGTCATGGCATAAGCATACCCTGAGCGACTAGGCTCCAGTTTCACATGGTCGATGGCGACAAGTTCAAGAGGACGGATACTTACAATGGGTCTCAGTGGTGCCCTCTGATCATGGTGCTCACTTCGTTTCAAGGCACAGGCTACACACTCTCGACACCACTTCTCCATGTCTTCTCTCATGCCTACCCAGTAAAACCGCTGGCGGATAGTAGCTTCAGTCTTTTGGACCCCAAAGTGACCGGATTGATTGTGGTACATCTCCAACACCATACCTGCATCTCGTCGGGGTATGAGAATCTGGTGCACTCTCTCGTTGCACACTGGGTCTAGGCTTCTCCGTAGCAATAGGCCCTTTTGTATGAAGAGTTGATGGCGCTGTCTCCACAATTTGATGAGCTCAGGATCTGCACTCTTACGCCGGATCCTCTCAGGGGCTCTGCCACTAGTAATGAAGTCCAACAACTCACCCAGCACTCTACTTTCTGACTGTAGTTTCACCCACCTTTCTTCTTTAGGTTCAGGCCTACTGGAGGGTGAAGGAACTGCAGCTCTGTTATTGGTAGCTCGAGCCTGATCCTGTTGAGCAAATTTGTTATAGAAAGCCGGCATCTCTACATCTTCCCAAGCATCTCGCACATCATCAGGAGCTGTCTCTGTGGGAAGCCTGGATAAAGCATCACAGCGTTATCATTAGTACGTCCAGCACGATACTTTACAGAGAAATTATAGTTGGCAAGGCGAGAGGCCCATCTCTGCTCCAAGGCCCCCAATCTAGCTATATTGAGATGTGCCAGAGGGTTATTGTCAGTGAATGCAATGAACGGGGTGGCGGCTAGATAATCCTTGAATTTTTCTGTCACCGCCCACACTAATGCCAGGAACTCTAGTTTGAAGGAACTATAATTCTGGTCATTTTTCTCAGCTCCTTTCAGGGAGCGGCTTGCATATGCTATCACTCTCTCTTTTCCCTCTTGGATCTGGGCTAACACAGCTCCCAGGCCTCGCTTGCTAGCATCAGTATAGAGATGGAAGGGCTTGCTATAATCTGGATAACCTAACACTGGAGGCTCGGTCAGTTTCTTTTTTAGCAATTGGAACGCTATCTCTCTTTTCTCATTCCACTCAATGGGCACAGGAGTTCTAGGACTCTTTTTGGGTTGCCCCCTCAAGAGCTCCTGGATAGGATCAGCTATTTGAGCAAAATGGGGGATAAAACGTCTATAGTAGCCGGCAAAACCAAGGAAACTCCTCACCTCTTTGACAGTAGTAGGAACCGGCCAATTACGGACAGCTGCTAATTTATCAGGGTCAGGTTGCACGCCCTCTCCGCTTACCACATGCCCCAGGTATCTTACTGCAGGCTTGAGCAGGTGACACTTGGATGGCTTTACCTTCAAGCCATATTTGATAAGGATTTCAAATACTTCTGCCAAATGTTTCAGATGGTCCTCATATGTTTTTGAGTACACAATGACGTCATCTAGATACAGCAGCACTGTTTCGAAGTTTTTGTGACCCAAACACCGCTCCATTAGTGTCTGGAAAGTTCCTGGGGCATTGCATAGCCCGAACGGCATACAATTGAATTCGAACAGGCCCATGGGAGTAGTGAAGGCAGTCTTTTCCCTATCTGCAGGGGCCATGGGTACTTGCCAGTAGCCACTGGTCAAGTCCAATGTGGAGAAATAGGCAGAGGAGCCCAGAGCAGTTAGTGACTCCTCAATGCGGGGCAGTGGGTATGCATCTTTGTGGGTTATTTGATTAATTTTCCTATAATCCACACAGAAACGGATACCACCGTCCTTCTTCTTTACAAGGACCAGGGGTGCAGCCCACGGACTACGGCTGTCCCGGATTACATTAGAGTCCTTCATCTCTTGGATCATTTCCTTTACAGTCTGATATGAAGTAGGCGGTAAAGGTCTGTATCTCTCCTTGATAGGAGGATGAGAGCCAGTAGGTATGGTGTGTTGTATGGCACTCACCTCTCCATAATCAGTGGCATGCTTACTGAAGGCCTGGTGGTGCTCCTTGACAAGCTGTATAATCCCTTCTTGTTGCCGTTGGGGGGTATTCTCGTCCCCGACATGGAGCTCTTCCCACCAGGGCACTTGTGGCTGGGCCACCGGCGAACATCTGCTGTCTGCAGCTGGCTGCTTTTCTGTCACTGGAAGACGAATGATGTCTTGGAAGGACACCTGGGACAGCTGGGCAACAGGGCAATGCTTAGTAAGCGCAACAGGATGATTACTCAGATTAATCAGACGGACAGGTACTTTACCTTGGGAGACGTTCACCAGGCACTTGGCAGCTCTCACATAAGGATAATCCTCCATCTGGATTGGTTCCACCAGGGCTGGATAATCTCGGCCTTCGACTCCCAGGACAGCACGACACCACAAAAGAGTTTGAGAATTAGGAGGCAAAGTCACAGGCTTAATATCACGGATCCTGGCAGTACAAATTTCTCCTTTCCCATTAGCAAACCTCTGCTGGGCACTTAACACAGTAATAGTCTTTTAAATCACCCTCCTGGATGCAGAGGAAGCAGTGGGCAAAGTCTGATGTAATACAGCAAGTATTTCTGAATAACAGTTTTTGAAGACATTGGTGCCTAGAATGACAGGATGTCCTCCTCTGTCACCGGCCTGCACTACGATCACTCCCTGTTGAGGCAGGGTTACTTCTCCCACCTGCAGGGTGGGTTCCCAGTATCCATGAACCTTTACTAGTTTGCCATTGCTGGCGATAATTTCCACCAAGGATTCAGGCGGTTGGGTCAACTGGTTGGTGTCCCAGAACTTTTCAAATGCAGGCAGCTGAATATTAGTGACCTGAGACCCAGTATCTAATAGGGCTTCAAAGGGGATCCCGTTGATCTCTATATTGATTTTAGGATGGGATCCTACATAACGTGGCATCCAATTTGGATCCTCTGGACCTAGTGTTCTACCTCCCGAGGGTTGGTCCTCAGCCTCAGGGGTTGCCCGTTTAACTGCCAGCACGTGGATTCTGTGTGTCCCAGCTTTTTGCAGTATGTACACACGGGCTTCTTGCGACCTCTATTACGCCTCCCAGGATCCCTGGGGTGAGTCTCTTGGTATGGAGGTGGGAACGGCCTAGGAGGTGACAGGAACTCTTCTTCTAGCATTATGGGTTTTTCCCATTCCTCTATTTTTCTGCACACTTTCTCTAGACTTTTAGTGAGGTGATTTACTTGCTCTGTCAGCATGGCAATAGTATCAGTAGCTGACACTTGAACAGCTTGGCCGGCCTCAGCTCGGTTAGTGATAAGCGGTTTTGGCCTGCAGGCTGATGATTCAGGTGGGGTGCTCAACTCAGGAGATACTGCGGACCCCAGAATTTTTATAGCCAGTTCTTTAAAGTCCAGAAAGGTACTGTTAGGGTGCTGGGCAGACAGCATCTTTAACTGGGTCCTTATTTGTTCACTAGACACCCCGTTGATAAATTGTTCCCTCAGGGTCTGGTCCCGGTTATCAGCCTCTTTGGGATCTATCTGAATTACAGCCCCTAAAGCCTCCTGAAGTGATAGGGCATAGTCACGGAGGGACTCACCGGACTTCTGTTTCTTGCCAAAGAAGTGCATCTTTATTTCTGAGGCAGTCCTAGTTTCAAAAGTGGCCCTGAGGCGGGTGAATATCTGTTCTAGAGTACTCCGCTCAGTAGCAGGCCAGGATAATACCTCCCTGCGGGCAGCTCCCTCCAGCTGCGCTAGCAGGATTTCCATTTGCTGGTCGGCATTTATGGGGTACAGTCGGAATAGTGCCAGCAACTTTTCTTTAAAGTCCCTTAGGGTATGGGTCTCTCCCCTGTAGCGCGGGAACCATGGGGCCCCGAAATAGTAAGGCATGGTAAAGGGCATCATGCTGGGGGCTGTAGGATGATTAGGAGCCGCAAGCTCTCCCGGGGCCGGCTGCTCAGGCACTCCTGGCTCTGACATGGTAGTCTATTGAGAGGTGGCCGCTGGCGACTAAAGGGGCCGGTACACTCCCCTTCCCTCCGGTTACAAGTGCTTACCGGTATCTCTGGTCTTGCGCAGGCCAAGTCTCGCGAGGTTTCGGACGTCCTGAGCACCCGATGACGTAGAAGAAACAGGGCCGCGGCGGTGCGATGATGAAGAGGGCGGGACTCTCTGTGTCTTTGCAGGGATCCGCCCACGAAGGTCCTCAGCGGCGCGGGAAACTTTACTCCAGGAAGCCGGTGGCCATCTTTAGCAAAACGCTGTCCATTCACTGACAGCAAGCAGGATTGCAAAAAGTCCACAAAACCACACTCCAATGTGGCGATTTTCTTCCTCTGGATAGCGCAATACTGCACAGCGCTTTTTAGAGGTTTTTGGTACACTTTGGGTATGATTTTCAGTCCACAAAGTCCACTTGAATAAAACAGGCAAATTGTCACTTTGGTCACAGGCAACTGTATAAGGCACAAAGTTCACGCTTCTTGCACTATAAAGCGTGCGAATCCTGTTCGTGGAACGCCAAAAGAGAAGGTGCAGTGTAATCAAGTTGTGTGCAATAGGTGTTTCTGGGTGATGTAGTGCAATATACACTAACCTGGTACAGCTGACTCTCTGCAAGGGCAGGTATAGGTAAAGATAGTTCGTGACGCCAGTGCCAAGTAAACGGTGGCACGCCGTTTGCGGATGCAGGAATAAATCGAGGAAACGTGGTCTTAAAACAGAACTCCAACTTTAGTAGTTTTGCAAGCAGAGACAATATTGGAAATGCAGTTCCTAAGCATACAGTCGATTTTGCAATTCGGTCGATGCAGGCAATTCAGTTATAGCAGGGTAATTACAGAGTGTTGAACACAGGACTTGCAGCACAGGAGCTTGCACTCTAATTCTGTCTGATCCTGGAATATAGCATATCTTCACCAAGGCCTATTAACCTAGTTCTGGCTTTATCTCCTTGGCTATAGCTTTAATAAGTACCTCCTCTGTCTTTCTGAGTACCTCTTGCTTTCCTGATCTTTGCTTCTCTGTCTCTCTCAACTTCTGGACACTTCCTCAGGCTCTAGAAACTTCTGAGCTGTGGTCTAGACTGACTCTTGCTTCCCTGTCTGGCCTTATATAAACTAGGGTTCTCTAGCTCCCTCTAGCGACTAGAAGCTGGAATGACACCCCTGCAGGCCTGTACATGCAAGTTTCACAGTAACAGGGAAATACATAACATTACATTACATGACAATTTATAAAACTGACATATACCAACTTCTCCATAACTAAGGAGGGACGACAGCACACCAAGTGACACTTTGGTAGTGACGGGTATTACAGTTCCCGTACACTACAAATCAGCATGCCGAGGGGGCGTCATTACCATAGGGCGGCTACTTGCTGGAAGCAGCCGCATCCTCCGATGGTAATGACGCCCCCTCGGCATGCTGATTGACAGGGCCAGGGAAGGTAATCCTTCTCTGCTGGCGCTGTTAGAATTTGAAATCTCGCGCCTGCGCCGTACCTGGCTTCAATCGGCGCAGGCGCACTGAGAGGCGGCCGCTCTGCTCGACCGCTCCATCCTCAATGCGCCTGCGTCGATGACGTCATCGCATACACCCGGAAGAGAATACGACGGCACTGGGCCACACCGACCCACCAGTACAGCACCACAGCAACAATGGCCGCCACGCAGCATCACAACCTGAAACAAAGGCCACAACGCTGTACTGCGCAATCTGAACAGTTGTCTAACAGAACATGTTCAGAGCTAATTGGTAACTCCAAATGAAAGTTGGCAGATCCATTTCCACTCATATGCTACTGCTAATTAAAATCACCTTTTCCGAATGGGAGGAGTGCTGATACCAGGAATAAAGAAGAAAGATTTCATATACATGTATCGAAAAACTGAACTGGATCGCACATCTACAAGCTATGCATTGATCTAACTAAACTTGCTATTTAGCGCAATATTCAATGTACTGCCCCCTATATTGTATACTTATACAAGAGGCATTAGTGTACATTTTGATCAAAAGGCAATAGCCCACTCACCACGTCATGGTTGCCTCTTTGAGTGGGACCTACTGGGGCTGTGGCGCCGATGGTCGCCGCGCAGTGCCGCGCCAATTTCGGGGGCTGCCGTATAGTGCTGCGCCAAGTTCAGAGTAGGTCCCACTCAAAGAGGCAACATTGAAGTGGTGAGTGGGCTTATGCCTTTTGATTAAAATGTACACTAATGCCTCTTGTATAAGTATACAATATAGGGGGCAGTACATTGAATATTGCGCTAAATAGCAAGTTTAGTTAGATCAATGCATAGCTTGTAGATGTGCGATCCAGTTCAGTTTTTCTCATTTGATACATGAATAACTATTCTATTATATTGTGACGGATGTAAAGGAGGTATTTGGCGCCCCAAAAAATGAGTTTATATCACCGACAGAATTAACAGACTGATTAACTATACTATTACAGTATGACGGATGCAAAGGAGGTATTTTGCACCACAAAAAATAGATTTATGTCACCCACAGAGTTAACAGACTGATTAACTATTCTTTCACAATGTGACGGATGCAAAAGACGTGTTTTGCACCCCAAAAATGGGTTTGTGTCACCGACAGAATTAACAGCCAGATTAAGTATTCTATTTCTGTGTGATGGATGCAAAGGAGGATGCAAAAAAACGGTTATAGGTCACACACAGAATTAATAGCCCTAGTGGAATGCTGAGTGGTGTGGTGCGACCTATATGTGTCACTGTGCTTCTACCTGGATACAGCGGGACCCCAAGCTCAGGTTCCGAAGCAAATAAAGGGGAATAATTGAGTTGGGGAATGAAGAAAAACTAGAGTCCATACCTGGTAAACTTTAACAGCAGCTTTACTTAGGTAAACTTGATTCCACATAGTATTCAGGCTTTTCTTACATTCAGGCTTTCTTTTGGCTCCAGCAGGCTTTGGCATAAACTGGCAGGCAAACTTGGTAACTGCGCTTTCTCTCTTTCTCTGCTGGGATGACAGGCTTTCTAAATAACTCTGCTTTCTTTCTCTCTGCTGTGCTAAACTCTGCGTGGGTCTGGTTACTGGACTTTCAGCTGGTTCTTGTATCCTTGGATTGGGGTGCCTTAGGATGTGATCCCCCTCTTGGCACTCAATAAAATAAATTATTATGAAGTCCGGGTGGTCTACAAGTTACTTCTCTTTTGTGGCTCTTGCTCCAGCCGAAGAACACTTTACTCTGGCTGCTATATCTTTCATGTCTTCTCAGCTCCAATATGGAGTCTAAACTGCAATAAACTAGAACTGCAACCTCCTCCCTTCTGGTCGGTAGCTTTACTGGCCAAGATCTGCCCAAAGGGGGAGAGAATGGAATGGTGAGTTCCATTCTATCTAAAGATTACTGTCTCTCTCTCTCTGTCATATACGCTGCCACCTGCTGGTGAACCAGGCATATTATATGAACAAAACAGTTTCACTACAGTAATATAAATGCACACTTGAGAAGGACCTGGAAATAAACACACAGATGACATAGGCATTAGCAATAAAAGACAGTAGCAGAGTGAAAGAATAGTAACACCACTCCGGGGTGTTACATAATGCACCCACAAAAAATGAATATAAGCCAACCACAGAGTTATCAGCCACATCAAAAGCCTAAAACTGTCCATCACTGCAGCAGTGCCCTGTCCCTACACTAGTTAGAGCAGAATCGCGGCACAACACATGATCCAGCACTTATGCAGGCAGGGTCATGTGCTGCGCCGGCCAATCACAGCCATGTCAGTACTTGGCTTCAAAGTGCCCACAGCATAAAGGCTTCTTGCCATTCAACTAGCGTAAAAAGCGTATTCATCCGAACACCGAACCCGAACTTTCGCGGCAAAGTCCATGTTCAGGTGCCCATACCCGTTCCGGGTTCCCTCATCCCGTGATAGCTTCCTTACATCTGGAATCATAAGTGACTTATAGCTTTCTATTCCTTTTGGAAGGAGAATTGATTTGCACATCGTTTTCTCAAAAACGCAGAGGAACATTGTCTGGCAATGAGAAATATTGTCCTTTGGATCTTGAAGTTATATGGGACATGGAGAGAAATGTCTGTCACATAGAGGTTTAAAAAAATACAACTCACCCTAAAACACAACTAGACCCCAAAAACGGTATGGTAATAAACTATGTAAACGTCTCTATAGCAAACAAGTCACTGAGGTGTAGAGTCGCTAAGAACAAAATAATACATTTTTATTGATGCAATCAGACAAAAAAGGGAGTAGATTCCATCAGTGACTGGGTACACCAGTAGCGAAAGTTTCTAAAAGGTGCACATTGGGCAAATGTATAAATAAGTCTTGTGCACAAATAGAAGATAGTGCTACTGAATGGGTCAAAAGCACCGATAATGTAGTGTTCGACTTATGTGTGAATGAGCCACTCCAAATTGCTATATGTCATTTTATGCATTTCCTTTGTCAATGCTGCTAAATTCCTATTACAGGCTGGTAAATGCACTACATACATCTAACACTAGGTGGTGCACTAACAACATTTATATAGGTCAGCCACAGGAAGTTAGTGAGTAGAAGAGTAGAAGGTTAGGAGTGTGGAGGAGAAAAGGAGAGGAGACAGACCTCCTGGTCCAGGGGGTAAAATGCCTGAACTTTTGGAATCCAGAACCAGGATTTATTAATCCTACATTATAGAGCCACTAACCAGGCACTACTTTAACTATAGTTGGGAAAACTTTTCAAAGAATGGAGCAGAGAGTTTGCCTGTCATGAGGGAGACCGACCATGGGTTTATACTAATAGTTACCGAGGATCCAGAGTATATTGAAAGACTGAATAGCCAGAGCAAGATCAGGAACCAAGTAAAGTAAGATCATCATGCCTACTACAGTTGAGCTAGAACCTACCTGCACCACCCCACTAAGCCAGTTATTGGGATTTACAGCTTCACCATCTTTATTCATGACAAAGTGCTGCTATGATTATTGCAAGATTACCAACTACAAGTAAAGTTCCTCTTTGGTTCAACCTTTGCCTCTCTCATCATTCTACTTCATCTCCCAATTGCACCGTACGGTGCTGGAGTCCTGAACACAGGGGCCCAGCCACCAAAGCACCCTAAGCGTTACCCAACTACAATCAAGGGCACCTCAACTTCCATCTGGCTGGTGTTCCCTGCAATAGAGAGTGCCCCGGAGGATTTAGTGCTGTCTTCCCCTCTACTGCAGGCTGGCCCAGGGAGCTACAGAAAAGAGAGTACAACTACTACACCCATTCGGCCCACCACTAACGCTCACATATTGCCCCTGTGGTCTGCCACGTTGCAATAACAACACGCTATATTGTTTAGACTGGCCTATTGACCCAGTGGGTGTACTCTGCAGGCTTGTATATATCAAGGAGTACTACCTTGTATTGGCCTATGATGCCAGTGAAAAAAGTATGGTTAGGTATTAACCCTAGTGTAATTCAGTGGAGCGCACCTGCACTAGTCACCTGTATAACTGCAGTGCACCGCACACAACCAAATTGGGTGGCACTGATTAGTCACTCATTCATACGGACCTAAAGTGCCACTATAAAACCCCACACACACCAGTAAAAAGCTGATCAGTCCCGTTCAACTAGCGGAGGCATTCATGGCCTCACAAAGTATCTCGCTCGATGCGTTTCATCACCCAAAGGGTGAATCATCGGGAGCCAACTTAGTTAAATTAAACGCTAGGATAAGGAGCTGCAAAGACACCACCCCATGGGAGGCATGTGGCAGCGTGTCCGGCGCTGGTATGGCCGTAGCGCAGCCGCTAAAGCTGCCGGCTTTTAAACGGGAAGCTCTGCCCCTAAAGAGGCTCGATCAGCGCATTGGCCAATAGGGGGAAGGAGTGATGAGAGAAGTTCTCCCCGATACCAGGCCGTGCGCGATGTGCCGAAGGAGCCTATAAAAATTAAAACATGTAGACTATGTTATACTGGCAGGATTAAAAAGACATCAGTATCCGCGGTGGATACGGGGACAAAGACAGACACATCAGTTGTAGAAGAAGTTATAAAAAAAGTAGGTAAATATTTACATCAGTACAATAGGGCAGATGGGACCATTTCCCACCTGTGTCCCCGATGAAAAGTAATCCAAGGGAGGTGCTATGGCAAGTAGAAATGATGGAAAGTCCATGGAACATGGGCAAGCTTCAATAGACAGCATTGCTGAACAATTATACAAACATCCATCTGTGTGAGTGAGAATTATCACACATCTGGAGTAAATGAGAGTGGTATAATACCACCAATAGAAATCGATAATCCACGAGATGGAGCAAAGGCCAATGAGAACCAAAACTATTTTTCTATAACCCCTCCCCAAAAAAATAAAAATACTGTGAAAACAACTCTAAATGCTTTGTGTGAATCATGTATCATCAGCACTGCATCCCTCATATGTATATCAACTGTTTCCATTAGACAAGATTTTGGTTTCTCTTAGCCTCTGATGGCAAGCATGGATATTAAAGGGGTTATCCAGTAATCAGGGGCGGATTAAGTGCATGATAGGCCCGGGGCTGTCTACGCAACTTGCCCCCCCCCACTCCATTTTTTATTTTATTTTTGTATGAAGAGGCTGCGGTGCTTCATGGGCGCCACAGTCTTTCTTAGGCCATATGACATCTTCAGACTAAAAAAAAAAATACCCCAAATTGGGTCCTAAACTGAAAAATTTGGTCACCAAATTTAAATTACATATAATTGTAATAAAAAAAGACATGGAGGAGAATACAGCACCACATACCTATTACATCCAGTGACATCTCCTGTCATGTAGACCTTCTCTTTCCACTTCTCCTCCATTTGACCCAGACCACCATGGCAAATTCTTTCAGCCGCATCTCGTCTCTACAGTTTGTAACACAGACACGTTAGATTTCTAAATTTTTCCATCAACCTCCCCATCCTGGTGTCCCCACAGTGTCATCCTGCCACCCCCAATACTGTGCCCGTTGTGCTTCCCAATGCTCCAGGAACTATACTGCTGAAAAAATAGTGACCCTAATAGACATAATTGGGGTAATTTATCAAACTGGTGTAAAGTAGAACTGGATTTCCAAAAGAGCTGTCAAATATTAAAGGTGGAATCTGATTGGCTGCTATGGGCAACTAAGCCAGTTCTGCGTTACACCAGTTTGATAAATTACCCCAAATGTTCCTATAGTGTCCACAGCAGCTATAATGTCCCCTAGAGTGCCCCGAGTAATAATACCACCCTCTATTGTGCTCCAGGCAATAATCCCTGTATAGTGTCCCCAGAAATAATAGAATTGCCCCTACAGTGCCTCCCCAATAGCAACACCCCCATATAGTAATTTCCACCACACTGCCCCCACATAGTAATCCCCCCATAGTAATTTGCCCCCACACAGTAATTTCCCCCAAACTGCCCCCATATAGTAGTTTGCCCCCACACAGTAATTTGCCCTACACTGCCCCCACATAGTAATTTCCACCACACTGCCCCCACATAGTAATTTGCCCCCACATAGCAATTACCCCACACTGTCCCCACATAGAAATTACCCCACACTGTCCCCACATGGCAATTTCTCCCACACTGCCCCCACACAATAGTTTCCCCCACACTGCCCCACATAGTAATTTGCCCCCACACTGCCCCATATAGTAATTTGTCCCCACACTGCCCCATATAGTAATTTGCCCCCACACTGCCCCCACATAGTAATTTGCCCCCACACTGCCCCATATAGTAATTTGCCCCCACATAGTAATTTTCCCCCATACTGCCCCATATAGTAATTTGTCCCCACACTGCCCCATATAGTAATTTGTCCCCACACTGCCCCCACATAGTAATTTGTCCCCACACTGCCCCTACATAGTAATTTGTCCCCACACTGCCCCATATAGTAATTTGTCCCCACACTGCCCCCACATAGTAATTTGTCCCCACACTGCCCCATATAGTAATTTGCCCCCACACTGCCCCCACATAGTAATTTGCCCCCACACTGCCCCATATAGTAATTTGCCCCCACATAGTAATTTTCCCCCACACTGCCCCATATAGTAATTTGTCCCCACACTGCCCCATATAGTAATTTGTCCCCACACTGCCCCCACATAGTAATTTGTCCCCACACTGCCCCTACATAGTAATTTGTCCCCACACTGCCCCATATAGTAATTTGTCCCCACACTGCCCCATATAGTAATTTGTCCCCACACTGCCCCCACATAGTAATTTGCCCCCACACTGCCCCATATAGTAATTTGTCCCCACACTGCCCCCACATAGTAATTTGTCCCCACACTGCCCCTACATAGTAATTTGTCCCCACACTGCCCCACATAGTAATTTGCCCCCACACTGCCCCATATAGTAATTTGTCCCCACACTGCCCCATATAGTAATTTGTCCACACACTGCCCCCCCCCCCCCAAGTAGGCACATGAAATAAAAAATGAACAAAAAAATGAAAAGATAAATACTCACCTATGTCCAGGGCCAGGCGCTTGCTCGCAGAGGAAGGCGGGATGAGTCAGGCGCGTCACAGTGCTGCGTCCCGGCACAGGCGCGCGATGATGACGTCATCACGCACGCCTGCGCCGGGATTTCTCTACCGCATAGGCCTCAGGCCTACAAGGCCTGAAGCCTATGGCGGTGATCGCGGACGGGACAGGGAGCTATGCTCTCCCGTGCCCCTGCGCAGTATGTGGGCGTTCGGGTCAGCGTTGGGCCCCCCAGCGGTGCTGGGCCCAGGGCTGCCGACCCGAACGTCCCTATTGTAATTTGCCACTGCCAGTAATATATAATGATGACCTACCCTCAGGTGGGGGTCCAAGTCCAAGCACCCCTAAATTAGGCCTATTTCACGCGCAGATGGCAACACAACGGTTGATAAATGAGACGGGCCTGACTTTTTTCCTGCCCGTGCACCGTCCCCCTTATTTAGACATGACTTGGCGGAAAATGGAAAAAAGTCACAGATTGTGGCGCAAAAGTTAGTAAATCTGCGACAGATATACGCCAAAAAGTGCAATATATCTGTTCATAAATAACCCTCGAAAATTACACAGCTCCCTTGCTGGTGGAGATTTCCATTCTGACAGACGGACCTGCACAGATTATTAATGGTGGTGCTTCTGATGCCAGCAGGGAATAGATTAAGACCGGCATGTAATAGACCAGTCATGATTAATGTCCTCTAAAGATGATTCAGTGTCAGGAACCTGCCAGATATCGGTATGTGGACCATTGAAGAGCGCAACAAGTGTTATAATGCAGAATGATGAGATCAATGTAACATAAGGCGTCTTACAGAGACAAGTCTCCAGGATTCAGCAGGACGGTCCTGCACTGCTGCCATTGTTCCAGGATGCATCGTCCCATACGGATAGAAGGGAATCGGTAATAGATTATTCTTCCAGGGCAGACTTCTACTTCTTGTCCTGCTGATTGGCTGCATCAGGGGGCATTGTAGTTGGCACTGTTTTGGCATATAGAAAATGGCTGTTTCTGCTAAAGGGGTCGTCCCAGTTATTGAAAAAAATCAAACATCAGCAATATTTGTGATAATATAACATATAATTACCTATTTTATCCCCCACTGCTTCCAGTGCTGCCACTATGATTCTCTCCCCCAGTATGGCCATGATGTCATCTTTGTTGCAGAGTTGCTGTGCCCATATACCCCGGATACGTCTGCAGCCCATCACTCAGCAGCATGTGAGACATGACCACTGAGGACAGTGATTGGCTGCAGTGGTTACATGGAATTTACATCAAAGTCAAGCCAAACACAGGAAGGATGGGAGTAGTAGTGCTGGAAGTGGCGTCTGTTTATTTGGCTGCAGTGATTACATCCCCATATACTCTACACGACTGATGCAGCCAATTACTGGCTTCAGTGGTCATGTGCCATATGCTGCTAAGGCCAATGAACGGCTGCAGTGGTGTGAGGGCTATACAAGCATATGTCACTGCTGCAGCCAAGAAGATGATGTCATGGTTGTATTGGCCATGAGGGTTGTAGTGACAGCACTGGAAGCAATGAGAAATAAGATAGGTGAATAGATATTATTTTATCACATTAGATGTCCAGGCTGATTATTTAATGACTTGGACAACACCTTTAAGTTGAACATTTTATTAATACACGAAGGTGACCATGTATAGTCAGTAATAATCTTGTATTATGGACGCCATTGATTGTAAATCTTCGCTCATTTATTCTTGTATTGTAAGATTCAATAAAGATGAAAAATTTGTTAAAAATTTATTTTTTTAAATTAAATAAGTAAACAGCAGCGATCCCACAGCCTGAGAATTATATGTTATTAAAATGTTAGAGAAATGTCATCCAGACACCAATATAGTCTGTGTTATAATAATCCACCTCGCTGCCATATCGCCAATGGACGAAATACAAATAGTCTTCATTTTAATCCTAAACCTTTATTCTATATAGTAATGTATATGTAGTAACATCACAGCCCCCATGTCACATGACCAGTAATGTCCATATGATGATGTCATAATATCACATAAGCAATAATGAGAATCTAATGATGTCACAAACGGGAAGTCATGAAAAGCCCAGTCACCCAAAGTTCCATTGAGGGTTTCTGTAGGCGTTTGCAGAGCGAGGATCGTTCTGTGCGATTTTTTGCAAATATGGCAAAAAGAAAGAGCTGGAAGCGAATTATCGTTCTGTCCGACTCATCGGACAGCAGTGAGGATGAGGATTTACATCAGGTGAGTGACACTAACTGTGAACTTTAAATTATATGTTACAGTATAAACGTACTGGGCCAAAACTATAATTCTAGACAGGGGATATATTATACCAGTCCTGACCTCATCTGCATAGTATACACCAGGACAATAGCAAACACATGGCAGTCATTATAATTAGCATTGGGATTGTAGACTCTATAAGTGGGACCATTGTGCAGTTCTTTATTTCATGTTTCCTTCTTATTCCAGACTCATCCAAGAAAGAAGCCGGTTCCCAGGTCTCCAAGACTAGAGGACGAAAATGGCTTCACCACCACCATCTTATCTGGACAACCAGGTACAGTGCTTTTAATGAGGACTTTTTATAGGAAACATAAAGATCGGATCTCAGCTGGACATCTGGGATGTTTCTCCAACCATAGATGTCCATGAGATAACTTACCATATAGTGTCAGTGTGAATATGGACAGATTCTGGGTGGATTGCGGTGTAGATGTGTGCGGATGATTCACTTTCTTACTGTTTAGCTGTGGAGGTTTACCTATTGTTATTATACACATTTTACTTTTCATTCCACAGATACATCAATACCATCATCAAGCAGCGTCATTGGCATTGATGTCACCAGGTATGAAAAAAATAATAATACACCTCTAATAACGGGCAGATCCAGGAGCCAAGCAGCTGAGGCTTCAATGGGAGTCATTTCTACTGAGGTCATCAGTGTAGACCAGATCGTGTGGTTCTTGGTTACTGATCTACTGCCTTCCACCATGACTTGGCCATTATTTGATGTCTTGTTAAAGTCCTAGGATTAACCTCTCAGCTGCTGATATATCTTTCTGTATTCATTTTCACAGGGCCAATGACATAACATCTGATGATGATGACGACTCTCAAAGTGGAGAATCTTCCACACCTAAAAGTAAGTTATAAATCACTGTGTTTTCCAGTTACAATCCAGGTTTGTGTTATTGGACACAGGACATTTCTCAATTCTCAGTCCTGTAATCTGTTCTTCATAGGGATCAGGACTGATACAGGGTCTTCTGATACCTCTATAGAGAGGGACTCTCCAATTACCATCAGTGACAGCGATGATGAATCCACCATTACACCAGGCACTGCTGTCACAGGTCAGTTTGATATCATTCAAGTTTAACTAAATATATATTTGGCTGTGAATTCAAAGTCCAAGGGCCTACCTGTTCCCCTTTATCTCCTACTTATAGTCATTATCTCTGATCAGTATTTAATACCATATTGTTCACTCTTTTATTACTTCACATTTCTGTACAGATAAAGCACCATCTGAATGTGCGGAGAGATCCACTCCAGAGGAAAGGTGAGATATGTCGGTTTACTATTTACTATGGTAAAATCCCCTGTAGCCTCTTGCTGGTGGTGGGATAAATGTAATTTCCTCTTCATATTTTGGGATAAGTGAAAGATATTCGGATGTTCAGAGACTGGACCTAAGGCTTGATGATTAATATTCTTTCTGCTTTCTTTCCAGGAGACCTCTGTGTAATACTTGTGGCTGTGTCATTAAAGACATCACATCGCCCACATCCACTTACACCACCTTTTTCCAGAAGTTAAAGCAGGAGCTGGTAACAAGACTGTTCCATCACTACAACAGAACCACCTTTGAGAACAAGGTATCTTATTATCAGTTTCTAGATGACATGTCCACAAGGTCCTTATTACCTTGAGAGGACCATCGAAATATGTTTTCTCTTAGAGGAGACCTCTACTTCTATTCCTTGCTGTATGTCAGTGAATGAAATGTAGATGTAATGGACTTTGTTTTCTCTTTCCTCTTCTTTAGCTCCCTCAGGACTTACAAATAACCTGGAGTAAAAGACTAACATCTACAGGTGGTCGTTGCAATAATGTGCAGGATGGTATGGAGCGATATTCCATCATCGAACTGTCTGAGAAAGTCTGTGATTCTGCAGGTAGGTCTCACATCACCTCCATCTTACAGCTTCATATAACACCCTGTATACGCAGGGCCGGATTAACGTAGGGGCTGATGGAGCTGCAGCTCCAGGCCCCTACCATAAAATAGGCCCATCTGCCAGCCAAAAGGCCGTCGGAGGGTTAAAAGTCCTCTGTTGTACACAGCGCAGCGTCACATAGCAGCACACAGACAATGCGGAGACGCTCACCTCACGCTGGCAGCAGGGAGCCTGAGGGCGGGACTCGGGAGGAGCGTAATATGATCCTAGAGTGGAAGCTGCTTCTGCCAGCCCCTCCCCTCCCCGCCCACCAACCAATCAGAGCTGAGGCAAGGCAAGCACTTCACAGGTCCTGTAAGGGAATTGCACAGTGTAAAGTGTAGTTCCCAGGTTAGAACAGTGCATCTGCCAGGACCTGTGATGACATCATCTTCAGCATCACAGGTCCTGCAGAATCTAGCAAAGGAACAGCACCAAAAATGCTGTAGTTCCTAGGTTTGTAAGGTACATCTGCCAGGACCTTTGATGACATCATCACAGGTCCTTCAACCCCTAACAGCAAGTATTAGAAGTTCACAATCAGCTCTGCATTGATCCATACAGACTGGAATGGAGTGGTAAGAGGAGGTCCTCCACTTCTCATCATTTACCCCCCCTCCATGCCCTGTTTTTACTCAATGCTCACTCATGTATAATACTTCAGACAGGTACAGTGACCACTACCTCATGTACTTCACACACACAGTGACTATAATGCATAACTGACCACATATTTCTATAAACACTGCATCTACAGTATTATACCTTGTATGCCTCACATCTATATGTATATACACACACACACACACACACACACACTCCATATATTAAACAGTATTATAGATGCAATATGTACAGATATATAATATATATTGCAGTGTACTGATATGTGAGGTACAAGGTATAATATATGCAGTGTGTATAGATATATTGTATATACAGCAGTGTACTGATATGTTAGGTACGAGGTATAATAGATGGTGTGTACAGGTATATTGTATATACAGTATTGGATTGATATGTGAGGTACGAGCTGTAATTTATACCTCATATATCAGTACACTGCTGTATATACTATATACCTGAACACACTGCATATATTATACCACGTTCCTCACATATCAGTACACTGCTGTATACACTATACATCTGTACACACTGTATCTATTATACCGCGTACCTCACATAACTGTACACTGCTGTATATAATATACATCTGCATCTATTATACCTCGTTTGTGTGCCAGGCCTGTTTTGTAATCCCAATCCGGCCCTGATGGCATAAATTATAAAACAGCAGCGAACATAGTTCATGGAACAAAGAGAGAGGCCTAGAATGGGTAGTGGGAGGGGCTATAAAAGGGGAATGGGGGCCCAATTTAGATTCTTGCTATGGGGCCCAGTGATTTGTATGTACGCCTTTGACAGGAGCAGAGAGATAAGAGAAGTGACAGATGACACAGAGTTTAGATTACAGGTTGAATTAACCCTTTAGGATCAAATTGGCTTCTCAGGAGATATATATGTTAAAGGCATCTCATTCAGTAGCTATATAACTAAGGGTGGGTTCACATCTCCTTTATGGATTCCGTTAAGTGGGGACTGTGGGGACTATTTTATTATCAGCCAGTGACTGTGTTACTGTAATACTGTTATCAGTTCAGCACATAGTTTTCCCTGTGCATTCACATTTCACTTCACTTGGTTCGTTGTACTACTGTCAGTGTCAGACTGTTGTCACTGTGGGTAACAATGCACAGCAGACAACAATGCACACCACAGTGACAGCTCCTGACTCCTGTCTGGCGTCAGCCTCAGCTTCCCTTCACTATCACTAT
Organism: Bufo bufo; assembly: GCF_905171765.1. Lineage (NCBI taxonomy): Eukaryota > Metazoa > Chordata > Amphibia > Anura > Bufonidae > Bufo > Bufo bufo. The sequence continues at coordinate 171,744,509 of NC_053396.1, read as the reverse complement.
AATCAATCACTCTTCCTGATCCGGACTCACTCATTAGAGAGCTGAAGAGCCGACTGAGTCAGCAGCAGCAAGTGAATCGAATGGATAGCATCTGCGCATGCGCACCGGCACCTAGAGTCTTCGGTTCACTTGCGAGTCAGCTCAGCAGTCAGTGACTCAGCAAGTGAACCGAAGATCCGATTCATGAATCGGTTTATTTGAATGAGCTGATTCAAATGAACCGATTCATCTGAAAGATCCGAACTTCCTATCACTACTGAGGTCATATCCGGCGGGCCGCGGCATTACAGGAACAGCACCAGCTGCTCTGACGTCCTGCCGCCGGATATACGTCACAGGATATCCGGCGGCAGGACGTCAGAGCAGCTGGTGCAGTTCCTGTAATGCCGGCCCGCCGGATATGACCTCAGTGCGCCCGCGGTTATCCCTCCTGCACGCTGCGCTGTGTACAACCTACTCAGCAGTTTCGACCAGCACATGGCCCACAGCGCTCAGCCACACCAGCCCGTGAGACAGCAGGAGCTTCTGGAGCAGGGCAGGTATCAGATAAACTCATCCAGTTGGAAGGGAGGGCAATCATAGTGCTGTTAGGATTTATGGACACAGCTCTCAGCATGCTTAGCCAGCCTTCTATCTGGCTGTGCTTCTTGAGAGTCACAGTCCACAGGCTGTTTCTGAGCCTGTGGACTGTGACTCTCAAGAAGCACAGCCAGATAGAAGGCTGGCTAAGCATGCTGAGAGCGGTGTCCATAAATCATAACAGCACTATGAAAATTACTGACTGGCTAAGCATGCTGAGAGCTCAGTCTCTATAACATAACACATAAAGAAATTACTGTTTCTAGCTGCTAGTCCACAGTCCACAGTCCACAGCAGCTAGAAACAGTAATTTCTTTAAAGGGATTCTGTCACCAGGTTTGACCCCTGTCAGCTAAAAATATGCTGATGTTCAGGGCGTCTTCACAATTCCTAATGTGGGCTTATAAATGTCATCTGTGGGCTTATTTAGCTAAAAAACAGCTTTTACTAACCTGTCAGTCAAAAAAATAAGGTGCCCAAGGGGATGTTAATGGGTGCAAGATGCCCGCCGCACCCACCGCCGTTCGTGCCCAGCGCCGCCTTTCTGGACTTCTGCACCGCCTCCTAATCCTCTGTGCCGCCTCTCGCTCTCCCTCCCTCCCCCCTCCTTCTGCTGTAAGATCTCGCGCTTGCGCACAGGGCTCTGCCTGATGCGCCCGTGCAGACTTTTCCATTTGGCTTCTTACAGCGAAGTGCACATGCGCCGGCACTTCGCTCAACCCCTGTATGCGCGAGATCTTACAGCAGGAGGAGGGGGGAGGGAGGGAGAGCGAGAGGCGGCACAGAGGATTAGGAGGCGGCGCAGAAGTCCGGAAAGGCGGCGCTGGGCACGAACGGCGGCGGGTGCGGCCGGCACCTTGCATCCATTAACATCCCCTTGGGCACCTTATTTGTTTGACTGACAGGTTAGTAAAAGCTGTTTTTTAGCTAAATAAGCCCACAGATGACATTTATAAGCCCACATTAGGAATCGTGCAGACGCCCTGAACATCAGCATATTTTTAGCTGACAGGGGTCAAACCTGGTGACAGAATCCCTTTAATGTGTTATGTTATTTAGACACAGCTCTCAGCATGCTTAGCCAGCCTTCTATCTGACTGGCTAAGCATGCTGAGTGCTGTGTCCATAAATCATAACACAGCTCTATGAAAATTACTGTTTCTAGCTGCTGTTGTCCACAGTCCACAGCAGCTAGAAAACAGTAATCTTCATAGTCATGTTAAATGATCACTATAGTGTCAGGAAAACAAAGCGGTTTTCCTGACACTATAGTGCCCTGAGGGTGCCCCCACCCTCAGGGTCCCCCTCCCGTGGTCCCCCTCCATGTTGCCAAGATAGACGCCAAATGAAGGGGTAGTTGCAGGAACAAAATACTTTAATGGTATCGATAAAATATATATGTAATTAAGACACTGAGTGCAGTTCCATAAAAAGGCCCAGCAAAATCCTCAGCACCAGGCCCATGATGCTCTTAATCCGGCCCTGTGTATACGGGGTAGAAGCTGCCATGAAATGTCCCACCTGTGACAGAAGTAACAGGCGCCTACTTGGGATGTAATACGTCTTTTATACTCATTGTACATATACATTCTTTTCTCTTTAGACCGAGTAAGAGACGCATTGGCCCATGAGATGTGTCATGCTGCCTGCTGGCTTATTGATGGAGACCTAAACGCTGGACATGGTCCATTATGGATGACGTATGCCCAGAAAGTGACCTGTGTACATCCGGAGCTGCCAAAGGTGGACATATACCACTCATATGACATCAATTACAAGTTCACCTACCAATGCTCCTTGTGTCATCACAGGTAAGAGGATATTAGACCTATAAAGAACAATAACTATGGGATGACTTCAGGGTGATCCTGCTGATGGTATTTTATTGTAATTAATACTACTTCAGTAGACTGATGCATGAGGCTGTTTTATGGGTAAAAGGGGACAGGATGCAGCATATTCTATATTTTGTGCTGGGGCTGTTTTCCATATATTGGTGGAGATTTTCTGTTGTTGGTACAGTTTATATCTGTCCTGTAATGATCCATTTCTGCCTATTAACCAGTAATTTCTCTGTCTCCACAGCTTTGGGCGTTTTAGAACCATCGCTCAAAATAAAGCTTATTGCAGGTTTTGTGGGGGCAGATTACATCTCCTGACCACCAGCCAAAATGATGAACATCCATCTACAAGTCATCATACTCCATCCAACAAGACCAATAGAGAGAACTATGGTAAAGCCAGGAAAGCAGCGTATGGACTCAGCCACCAAAATGTCATCCAGAAACTCAGTCCTGGCGCCTCTAGAAAGAGGAAGTATCCTTACTGAATCTCCTTAGTGAACACCTCTTCATCCAAGACTAAAGATCCTGCACCGGCCCTGCATGCTTTTCCGAAGACAGAGAATTTGGGTGAAACTTGGCCTCTGCAGACGTCGCAGATTACATGGCTTTATAACACATCATGCCTGTAAACATCAGTCTACATGAACATTGTCATCTGTGCCAGAATCCCCATCAATACGGAAAAAGCAAATGTACATCCAGCTATTGGCCAACTGCAGTGGAAAGAGAAGAGTGTGACCAGGAGATTAAAACAACAAAATATAAAAACAGAACAAAAAATACCCCTTTCCAAAGAATGTGCTGCTTCTTCTGATGCTGAAGATCCTGCTCAGGCCCTGCATGCTTTTCTGAAGGCTGTGGATTTGGAGGTCTTGGCTTCTACAAACACCAAAGAAGTAATTGATAACACCACCTGTCTACATGGACAGCACCAGAGTCCCCGCCAAGCCTGGAAAGAGCAGATATAGATACCAGCAATTGGCCTCCAGCAGTAGAGGAAGAAGAATGTGCCTAAAGAACAACTACAGAGCGGAGCCGACCATTGCTCTCTGTTTTCCCCCTTTACCCCTACCCCAAACTAAAAACATAAAAATACAAAAAACATTAAAAAAAAACAAAAAAACTTTCCTTTCCCTTTTTTCCCCTAAATAAAAAAATACATAAATTATCCTACCCTTACCCCAAATCCCCTAAATAAAAAAACAAAAACATACCTCCTTGTGTCTTGTATTTTCTTTTCTATCCTCCTGGGACTGGGGGCGTCCTCTTTACTACAATGCTATGAGGGAAGTGCTTGTGTTTATCACCAAGAAGTGTCAGCGTTCTGCAGATTTCTGGGTGACAAAAAGATCCAGAGATTCATCTGTTGCCTAGAAAGAGAGGGCGATACAATAAATCCTAGTTGCTGTTCCACATTAGACCAGTAAATAATTAAAGATTAACCACTTAAGGACCACAGGTTTATACCCCCCTAGTGACCAGGCCCTTTTTTACAAATCGGCACTTCACAACTTTAACGGTTTATTGCTCGGTCATGCAACTTGGCACCCAAATGAACTTTACCTCCTTTTCTTCTCACAAATACAGCTTTCTTTTGGTGGTATTTGATTGCTGCTGAGATTTTTCGTTTTTCTGATATTAATCAAAATAGACAGCAATTTTCTCAAAAAAGTGTATTTTTAACTTTCTCTGGTTAAATTGTTCAAATATGATTACATTTCTATACAAGTTTGTGTCAGAATTTATTGTGCTACATGTCTTTGATAAAAAAAAATCCAATAAGTATTATATTTATTGGTTTGCGCAAAAGTTATAGCGTTTACAAACTTTAGTACAAAAATGTGAATTTCCGCATTTTGAAGCAGCACAGACTTTCTGAGGTGCTAGAATGCCAGGATAGTATAAATACCCCCCAAATGACACCATTTTAAAAAGAAGACACTCCAAAGTATTCGCGGAGGGGCATGGTGAGTTTATGTATGATTTTTTGCCTAAAAATACCCTCCTAAAAAGGTACTCGTTGGAATACCTTGGGGTGTCTTCTTTCTAAAATGGGGTCACTTGTGGGGTATTTATACTGCCCTGGCATTTTAGGGGCCCTAAAGCGTGAGAAGTAGTTTGGAATCTAAATGCGTAAAAATGCCCTGTTAAATCCTAAAAGTACTCATTGGAATTTGGGCCCCTTTGCGCATCTTGGCTGCAAAAAAGTGTCACACATGTGGTATCGCCGTACTCAGAAGAAGTAGGGCAATGTGTTTTGGGGTTTATTTTTACATATACCCATACTGTGTGTGAGATATTTCTCTCACCCAGCATGGGTATATGTAAAAATACACCCCAAAACACATTTCCCTACTTCTCCTGAGTACGGCGATACCACATGTGTGACACTTTTTTGCAGCCAAGATGCACAAAGGGGCCGAAAGTCCAACGAGTACCTTTTAGGAGGGCATTTTTAGGCATTTAGATTCCAGACTTCTTCTCACGCTTTAGGGCCCCTAAAATGCCAGGGCAGTATAAATACCCCACATGTGACCCCATTTTGTAAAGAAGACACCCCAAGGTATTCTGTGAGGGGCATGGCGAGTTCTTAGAAGCAGTGGCGTAGCGTAGGTTGCCAGCACCCGGGGCAAGCCAAGTATTGCGCCCCCAACCTGTGACCACGCCCCTTTTTACAAATAACGCAGTAGATGTCATCTGCAGTCCTATGTAACACCACAGGTAACACAGGGATAACTCTGAGTACAGATAATGTAGTAGATGGGTGTGAGCCCCAGAATTCAGGACACGCACAGTGTGACCTGAAGTCTGGGGCCAGGCGTCGGCAGTCTGGCCCAAATTCTATATCCACCCCCCCCCCCCAAACAGATATTTGTATGGACATAACATACATTGCTATGAAAAATATAGGAGAAGACCGCACCATACCTGTTACATCCAGTGACCTCTCCTCTCCAGCATCTTCATTCGGAGATAGGACAGTCATGATAACTTCTTTCAGCCGCGTCTCGTCTCTGTAGAGTTTCACAGAAAATGTTTGGGATTTCTCACTTTACTATCCTCCTCAGATAACAGATCTCCCCCGTAGTTCCCATAACTATAATGCCCTCTGTATAATTATAATATATACTGGCCCCTCTATATTATTATTATTATTATTATTTACTCCTCTGTATTAATATTATTAATATTAAAATGGCCCCCTCTGTAGTATTATAGTAATAATTATGCCCCCCTTCAGCATACAGTCCCATGTAAGATACAACCTTCCCCCTGCCTTCAGCCCCTCCAGCATACAGTCCCATGTAAGACACATCACTCTCCTGCCTTCAGCCCCTCCAGCATACAGTCCCATGTAAAATACATCACTCCCCGCCTTCAGCCCCTCCAACATACAGTCCTATGTAAATAATATCACACTCCCTCTCTTTGCCATCTGCCTTCAGCCCCTCCAGCATACAGTCCCATGTAAGATACATCACACCCCTGCCTTCCAGCCCTCCTTGCACAGTCCTAGCTACTTTCACACTTGCGTTTGGGGTTCTGCTTGTGAATTCCGTTTGAAGAGTCTCACAAGCGGCCCCGAACTCATCCATCTGGCCCCAATGCATTCTGAGTGGATGCGGATCCGCTCAGAATGCATCAGTCTGGCAGCGTTCAGCCTCCGCTCCGCTCAGCAGGCGGACACCCGAACGCAGCTTGCAGCGTTCCGGTGTCCGCCTGGCCGTGCGGAGGCAAACGGATCCGTCCAGACTTACAATGTAAGTCAATGGGGACGGATCCGTTTGAAGATGACACAGTATGGCTCAATTTTCAAACGGATCCGTCCCCCATTGACTTTCAATGTAAAGTCTGGACGGATCCGTCTGAAGCTACTTTCACACTTAGAATTTTTTCTACAATATAATGCAGACGGATCCGTTCTGAACGGATCCCAAGTCTGCATTATATGAGCGGCTCCGTCTGGGCAGACACCAGACGGATCCGCTCTGAACGCTAGTGTGAAAGTAGCCTAATAAAATGCATCACTCCCCCTGCCTTCAGCCCCTCCAGCATATAGTCCCATGTAAGATACAACCCCCCCTCTGCCTTCAGCCCCTCCAGCATACAGTCCCATGTAAAACACATCACTTCCCTGCCTTAGCCCCTCCAGCATACAGTCCCATGTAAAATATCACCCCCCCTGCCTTCAGCCTCTCCAGCATACAGTCCCATGTAAATAATATCCCCCCCCCCCCATTCCTCCTTCTCCCTTCAGCCCCTGCAAAAAGCCCCCCCAAGTAAAAATAACAGACAGTCACTATTCTCCTCCACATACTTACCTTCACACTCTGCTCCTGCTCTGTAGAATCTCCCGCACATCGTTAGGCCACGCCCCCTGGATGACGAGACTCCGCCTCTTCCCTTGACATCATCATACCTCCCAGGATCAACTACATTCTCTTACACTACGCTCGCTCTACTGCCTCATAGGCTTCAGGCTGAAACCTATGAGGAAGAACGGAGGGGACGGGAGACATAGGCTCCCATGACCCTCATTGAAGTGTTTGCCGCCTGGCGCCCCCTGCAATTTTGCGCCCGGGGCAACGCCCCCCCCCCCCCCCCCCCCCACGCTACGCCCCTGCTTAGAAGATTATATTTTTTTGGCACAAGTTAGCGGTTGATGATTTTTAATTTTTTTTTATCATAAAGTCTCCCTTTCCGCTAACTTGTGATAAAAAGTTCAATCTTTCATGGACTCAATATGCCCCTCAGCGAATACCTTGGGGTGTTTTCTTTCCAAAATGGGGTCATTTGTGGGGTGTTTGTACTGCCCTGGCATTTGAGGGTCTCCGCAATCATTACATGTATGGCCAGCATTAGGAGTTTCTGCTATTCTCCTTAGGCCTCATGCACACGACTGTTGTTTGGGTCCGCATCCGAGCCGCCGTTTTGGCGGCTCGGATGTGGACCCATTCATTTCAATGGGGCCGCAAAAGCCCCGCAAAGCATCCGTGGCCCCGCAAAAGCATCCGTGGCCCCGCAAAAAAAAAATAACATGTCCTATTCTTGTCCGCGCTTTCCGGACAAGAATAGGCATTTATATTGCCGGCGCCCGTTCCGTTAATTGCGGAAGGCAACACTGGCGCCTTCCGTTTTTTGCGGATCCGCGGTTTGCGGACCGCAAAAAATGGCACGGTCGTGTGCATGAGCCCTTATATTGAGCATACGGGTATGCTGAATATATGGGCTGAAAGAAAAAATGAACGGCACAGATTTCTTCATTCACATCGATCAATGTGGATGAAAAAATCTCTGCCAAAAAATGTGCAAAAAAGAGGGGAAAGGACATAGGAGTGCTTGTGAAGTAAAGCTGCGATCGCTAATAAAGATCCAAAAAGTCAAAAGTGATCTTTATAGCGCCGCAGTGATTTTACAGTGTTTTTGCAGTGATCAGAAAAATTTCTGTCACTGCGGTGGGGCGGACTGAACGCAAGTGTGCGCACAAGATCAGGCCTGATGGGGCGAACACTGCGTTTTTTGTAGAGCCTAAGGTGACCCTAATGTACTGATATAGATCTGATTGCGATCAGTCTTGATCACTTACAGATACTATATAGTATTAGTGCTGGTTAGCGACAGCGATGACGCTAATCAGTGACTGCGGTGCGGTGGGCTGGGCGCTAACTACCTAAGAAGTAGCTAACTAACTGGCGGTGATAAGGGACCCTTAGGCCCCATTCACACGTCCGCAATTCTGTTCCGCATTTTGCGGAACGGAATTGCGGACCCATTCATTTCTATGGGGACAGACTTTGTCCCGCTCGGATCCGGAATTGCGGATCTGCACTTCCGGGTCCGCACTTCCGTTCCGCAAAAATATAGAACATGTCCTATTCTTGTCCGCAATTGCGGACAAGAAAAGGCATTTTCTATATAGTTCTGGCAATGTGAGGATCCGCAAAATGCGGAAAGCACATTGCCGGTGTCCGTGTTTTGCGGATCCGCAAAACACATACGGACGTCTGAATGGAGCCTTACAGGGGGGTGATCAATGACAGGGGGGTGATGAGGGAGTCTATATGGGGTGATCAGGGGTTAATAAGGGGTTAATAAGTGACAGGGGAATGTGTGTGTAGTGTAGTGTGGTGCTTGGTGCTACTTACAGAGCTGCCTGTGTCCTCTGGTGATCGATCCAAGCAAAAGGGACCACCAGAGGAGCAGGTAGCAGGTATATCAGACGCTGTTCACAAAACAGCGTCTAATATACCTTTCTGATGCAATATTTTTAACATCTACAGCCTGCCAGCGAATGATCAGCGCTGGCAGGCAGTAGATCAACTTGTGAACTGCGCGATCCTGTGAGCGCGCGTTCACAGGAAATCTCGGGTCTCACGAGATGACGCCAATAGGCGTCGCTGAGCCCTGAGAGCACTGCCGCCCAGACGCCTATCGGCGTTACGTGTGCGGCAAGCGGTTAAAGAGGTTTTCCAACACCTATTATGCCCCCAAAATGCCCGGGCACTTCATACGGGTAATTGTTACCCTGCTCCCCGGCACCAGTGTCTCTCCTAATGCTCGCATGGCCGCCGCTGCATCTCCCCTTCGTGAGGATCAAAACATCTGGCGACGGGGGGTGGAGGGGGCAGTCAATAGCAGGACCAGATGGGGACCAGCCTCCCTAGTGCAGCATCCCACTAGTGTACATGAGCTCTGCAAAAGCTTGTTATGTCATGTGTTGTATCGTGCTGAATTTTATTCCTATGTGAAATCCCTGTTACCAGGCTGTCAGGTGCACTACACACATTCCACCACTAGATGGGGATAGCACCACAGTATATATAGCTCAGTTCAGGCCTAATCAGTTGGTCAAATGTAGGAGTTGGAGTTAGAGTGTGGAGGTTGAAGGAGATGGAGTGAGGAGCAATGGAGAAGGAGAGGTCCCCTCTCCACTCAGCTCTCTCTCTTGGGCTCCACGGCCCAGAGGAGCCAATTTATATCTCAGTGTTAAGCCAGGAAAATAGGCAAAGGTGAAGTCTGTATTCTACAATCCACTCTTCCGGAGTGTCAACTGGATTTTGTTAAGTTGATTGTGGAAAAGACAAAGGAAGGACAAAGCCATTATTCTAGGCTCTAGGCGCCTTTGTGCCAGGGTGAAGGATTTATTAGCTTCCGGCAGCCTCACCGTTATTTTAAGGACAGATGAGATATCTGTTGTATCACTTGTGTGTAGAAGATAAAGACTTGAACTACCTCTACTGAGACTGAAGCAAGGCAAAGAGCTGAATATCAGTGAGTACATAACTACCTACAATAGCCTGAGACATAACTACATGTACAGCCTGTTACTGGGATTCATCACATCCAACCTGCATGTTTATAACAGACTGCTTTATTACTGGATGTAAACTGTTGTCAAGATCCTGGTTACAGTAAAGTTCTTAGTTGGATTCAAACCTGCCTCATTCTTCTATCTCCATACTACAACCACTCTCATCATTTTGCACCATCAAGGTGCTGGCGTCACAACATTACCTAAATCAGGGGCCCAGCCGCACAAGCACTCAGAAAACCAATCACCATCAAGGGCCCCTCGATCTCCATCTGGCCGGTGTCCCCTGTAATAGAGTGTGCCCCGGAGAATCCAGTGCTGTTCTCCCCTTCACTGCACTGCTGGCCCAGGGAGGCATCTGCTAACCGTGAGTAACCGATGAACTGTTGTACCCTTCGGCCCACCGTGAACCTCACGTGTTCTATTCCTGTGGACCGGCACGTTGACTAGCATTGTGGGTGACCCTAGGGAGGCTCATCCTCATTGTGGCCTGCTATTGGCTGACCCCCTCCCCCCTGTTTGTTTTAATCCTCACGATGGGGAGATGCAGCGGAGGCCATGCGGGCATCAGAAGAGACACGGGTGCCCGTGAGCAGGGTAAGTATAACCTGTATGAGGTGCCCGGGCATTTTGGGGGGCATTATAGGGATTGGATAACCCTTTAATTATATTTGAGATCTAAATGATAATTGCATTATTTCTTTGTTATGTCATGCTATGTACAGGGGTGCACCTACCCTATCTGCTGTCTGAAGTGAACAGCGAAAAGCCCCCCCTTCCCCAAAGGCCGTACAATTAGACCGCAGACCCTAATGCCTCATTCACACGTCAGTGTTCGGTCAGTGATTTCCATCAGTGATTAGGAGCCAAAACCAGGATTGGAGCCTCCACAGACATAAGGTATAAGGGAAAGATCTGCACCTGTTCTGTGTTTAGAGCCGCACCTGGTTTAGGCTCAAAATCACTGACCGAACACTGACAGTGTGAATAAGGCATAAGGCCGTCTGCACATGGTGCAAATTTATGCGCAAGAAATCCGCACCAAAACAGCACATAAATCCGTACTGTTTATCGCGTTTTTGTGCATTTTATTCTTTTTGCGAATCTGATGTGGATTTTCCGCAGATCTCTTCCTTTCATTGAAAATGGTGAAATCCGAATAAGAAGTTGACAATAGCTGGCATCCTGCAGATTTTCCGTACAGCAGGTCAATTTCTGCACATAAGAAAAAAGCAAAGGGGGTCATTTATCATGCTGAAATACTATACGTATATTAGGCGTATTTGAGGCACAGATTGCGGTGCAATGGTCCATTGCATTGCAATCTGCGACTACTCCCCGCGCTCACGCCCGGTCTAAAATTGTGGACATGGCGCAGGCTGGCCGTCTCATTTACCATTTTCTACACCTGCTTTAAGCCTCATTCAGATGTCAGTGTTTCACGGACGTGTGATGTACGTGTTCTCCACGGACAGCACACCTCCCCATTGATTTGAATGTGTGTATTCACACATCAGTGTTTTAGCACGGTCCGTGGGTCTGTGTTTTCAGCACGGAAGCATGTCCTATCTTTATCCGTGTTCCCGGATCCCTCACCCCCATTATAGTCAATGAGTTCATGAAAACCACGGATGCAACACGGTGTTTCACGGATCATTAAGAAGAGATGCTTTGAAAATTATTTTTCAGCTGTTCAGTGTCAGTGAAACACGGATGGCACACGGACAGCAAAAAACAGACCCACGGACCAAACACGGATCCTTCACGGATGCATCACTGACCACCTGCTCACGGATTTGAGCGCTGATACGGACATGTGAATGAGGCTTAAAAAGACTCCGACACAGGAGGAGATTAGTAAATGTGACTAAAACAATGGGCCTCATATATCTAAACTGCCTGAATAAAACTGTTTTAGTTGCCCATAGCAACCAATGAGAGCTCAGCTTTCTTTTTTTTCTGAGTCCTTTAAGAAATGAAACGTGAGCTCTGATTGGTTGCTGGGGGTAACTATTACAGTTTTGATAAATGAGGCCCAATTATTCTGTCCAAACAAGGAAACATCAGACAAAACCAGGCACAAACCACAATAATAAATGACCCCCACTGACTACACCACTAATGCAGGAAGTGTGAATGAGACTCACTAACAACTACCCCTTATATGTTATATGTTGCTATGTAGTTGTACCCTTTTGTCGCCATGTAGCCCTAGCCTAAATCATGCTCACTGCATTAACTAAGTGGCCATGTAGGCAACTAATGACCTAGACCACAGATATTCTTAACCCTATCCCCCCACACTGCTACACCAATGATAAAAGAGAGGGGTGCAGATATTAAAGGGGTCCTCGGGGACTGTTAACCCATGGTCAGGGGGCTGCTACTCACTGTGACAAATTAAAGCAACAAAAAACAGCGCTGACCTGTCTCTGTCACTTCCAGGTAGGGTTGTCACCTTTCCCAACAAAAAATCCCTGCCAAGTTAAGCCACACCCTAAAGGGGGTGTGGTTGTGGGGGCGTGGCTTAACACAAGGTGTTAAGTCGCAATCATACTGTGGCTCCCAATAATATTTTTGCCCCTTTTAGTGCCTCCAGAAATAATAATGTAGTAAGTAATAGTAATGCCTCCATTAGCACCCACCCAGAATTAATACTGTCCACATTAGTGCCTGCAGTAATATTAATTCGGCCATTACTGCACCCCAGAATTAATGCCCCCATTAGTACCACCCAGTAAGAGTAATGAACCCAATAGTGCCCCCCAGTAAAAATAATGCTCCCATTAGTGCACACCAGTAAGACTATTGCCACTATTTTTGCCCCCAGAAGGAATAATGCCCCCAGATTTTTTTTTGCCCCCAATAGTGCCCCCAGGAAAACAAATGCCCCTAATTTGTGCCCCCAGGAAGAAGAGTGCCCCCATTAGTGCCCCCCAGGAAGAATAATGCCTCCCATTATTGCCCCCAGTTAGAATAATGCCCCCCATTAGCGCTTTAGTTAGAATAATGCCCTCATTAGTGCCCCTAGTTAGAATAATGCCCCAATATTGCCCCCAGTTTGCTTTTGGAAAAAAAAGAAAAAAGCCCCCTGTGTAAAAACAAAACAAACAAAAGAAAAATTAACCTCCTCCACTTGATCAGTGAACGCCCCCTGCTGACTGGAAGCTCAGGAAAGGACCTGCGCTCCAGTGTGATGGCGTCTCACAGGTCCTGTCCTGAGCATCCAGTCAGCAGCACGAGCAAATGGAGGAGGTGAGTGCTTTATATATTTTTTATTAACATGGGGGAATGGAAGCGCTTATTAGTATCAGTCCGCACAGAAAAAAAAACTACTGGCAAGGACACTAAATAACCGGCCTTGCCGGTGAGATTCCAGGTGGCAACCCTACTTCCAGGGCCTGCTGAACCAGAAATTTGATGTCTACATGCACATCAATCAATGGCCTCAGCAGTGACATCGGTAACAGGACATTGGTGCACAAATCACTGCTGAGGCCACTGATTAATCAGCAGCAGTGACATGCATGTAGACGGCACGTCACATCAGGGATAGGAGTTCGGCACTGGATCTGGATTGCTAGTCACAGGTGAACTTTTCCGCCCTTTTTACCACCTTGGCCAACCTCCTAAGGGCTCATTCACAAGTCCGTTGTTCAGCCGTACCGTGCATTGGGCAGGGCACAATCTGCGGCCCCAAATGCACGAGCACCATCCATACGGCTGCCGCAACGGATGCAGACCCATTCAACTTGAATGGGTCTGTGATCTGTCCGCACCCCAAAAAAATAGAACATGTTCAATTTTTTTTTCGTTCCGCACCGACCTTCCGAACTGCGGACTCATTCAATTGCATGATGCGGGGTGCACGCGGCCAGTGCCTGCATATTGCGGAGCCATGTGCATGAGTCCTAAGTCACATTTTTCAGCTAATCATATACCAGATAGGTAGATCTAATAGGAGAACTGTGATTTCATTCATCCAATTACCGTATTGTTCCCTTTATAAGATGCACCTAGGTTTTAGAAGAGGAAAATAAGAGAAAATATTATATCAGACCTAAGACCAGACTCCTTATCTTCATCAGACCCCCAAATTTGACCCCAATCTTCATCAGACTTCAGATTAGGCCTCCATATCAGACCCCTAATAAGACCCTAGTATCAGACCTCAGATCAGATCCCCACAGCAGACCTAAGATCAGACCTCAGATCAGACCCCCATGTCAGACCACATATCAGACCCCCATATCAGACCACATATCAGACCTCAGATCAGACCCCCATATCAGACCTCAGATCAGACCCCCATGTCAGACCACATATCAGTACCCCCATATCAGACCTTAGATCAGACTCCCATATCAGACCTTAGATCAGACTCCCATATCAGACCTTAGATCAGACTCCCATATCAGACCTCAGATCAGAACTAAGATAAATAAATAGCTTTCTGCTCTGCTGCCACTCTGCAGATCTGGCGGTCTCTCCTGCAATTACTGCTCCCTGGTCTTCTCCGGGCCTGTGCTGCACTGTAGCCTGACTGCGTGCAACATCAGGTCATAGGGCACACGCATTACATCCTGATGCTATAGGCAGTCAGAATACAGTGCAGTGTCCGGAGGTAGATCTGGAGGTTAATGAGGGGCCTCATTAGCAGTAGGACTATAGAGATTATGGAGGGTCCAGGTAGATAACTTCAGAATATTGTGGTCAAGGGTGAAATCCGCAGTTAAAACCACAAACATAATTGACATGCTATAAATTTGGCAATATGCAGTGCAGGTCAATTTCCGCACAGAAAAAATGAGTGTAAATGAGTGTAAATGAGACTTGTGTAAGCCCATACACTTTGCTGGTACTGTACTGTACTGTACTTTGCAGTTTTTCAGCATGCAAATCTGCTTGGAAAAAAGGCACGTATTCCGCAATGTGTGCAGGTGGCCTAACGGTGGCTGCAGAGATTTAAGTGCAGAAAATATTCATGAAATCTGAACGAAAAAACGCACATAAATCCGCACAACATTACACTATAGGGACATCATGATTACCCACAACCACAGCTACACAGAAAGTAAGTGTACTGCAGGGTGCGCAAAAATAGGTAAAATCAGAACCATCTGGAGATGTTCTCCTCCTTAGTGACACTATGGTGCCAAGCTGGGAATGTGACACAAATAGCACATATGGGAGGTCTGCTTACTCACTAGACACACATCATACATGTATAAACATACATATGCATACACATACTTTGTACACATGATTTACACACTCTACACACGATTTAAACTCTGTACACATACATATAAGGACTGTGCAAACATGCATATACGCACTATACACGTGTCTACACAACTATGTAAACATGCATATACTCCAATACTGTACACAGGTAAACACTGTAGCGCAAAAATGATCTGAATATAGAAATTTCTAAAATCCAAATTGTATCAAATAATGAAACAATATACAAGGCATTCTCTAATATACAGATAAGAACCAAACACTTTCTGGATCAATATTGTAATAATACAAATCTATACCTCAGATGAAAAAGATGGACTTTAAAGGAGTAAAGAGGGACTTGGGTTAGAAGTAGAGACTGTCCCTCCAAAAAAGGGACACTTGTGAGGTCTGACCGTCTGCACTGGACACAATTACACACTCCCTACTAACTACACTGTAAGGCTGCGTTCACACGGGCGAGATTTCCGCACGGGTGCAATGCAATAGGTGAACGCATTGCACCCGCACTGAATCCGGACCCATTCATTTCAATGAGGCTGTTCAGATGAGCGATGATTTTCACGCATCACTTGTGCGTTGAGTGAAAATCGCAGCATGCTCTATATTCTGCGTTTTTCACGCAATGCAGGCCCCATAGAAGTGAATGGGGTTGCGTGAAAATCGCAAGCATCCGCAAGCAAGTGCGGATGTGGTGCGATTTTCACGCATGGTTGCTAGGTGACAGTCTATTCACTGTATTATTTTCCCTTATAACATGGTTATAAGGGAAAATAATAGCATTCTGAATACAGAATGCTTAGTAAAATAGCGCTGGAGGGGTTAAATAAAATAAGCAAATTAACTCACCTTCTCCTCTTGTTCGCGAAGTTCCCGGTATGATGAGTTGTGGGCTAAAGGACCTTTGGTGACGTCAGATCACATGCTCCAATCACATGGTCTATCACTGTGGTGATGTACCATGTGATTGGAGCATGTGATCTGACGTCACCAAAGGTCCTTTAGCCCACAACTCATCATACCGGGAACTTCGCGAACAAGAGGAGAAGGTGAGTTAATTTGCTTATTTTATTTAACCCCTCCAGCGCTATTTTACTAAGCATTCTGTATTCAGAATGCTATTATTTTCCCTTATAACCATGTTATAAGGGAAAATAATACAATCTACACTACAACTAACCCAAACCCGAACTTCTGTGAAGAAGTTCGGGTCTGGGTACCACAGTCGGTTTTTTATCACGCGCGTGCAGAACACATTGCACCCTCGCGATAAAAACTGAACATCGGAACGCAATCGCAGTCAAAACTGACTGCAATTGCATTCCTACTCGCGCGGGTTTGCCGCAACACACCGGGACGCATCCGGACCTAATCCGGACACGCTTGTGTGAACCCAGCCTAACTTAGGCTACTTTCACACTAGCGTTCGGAGCGGATCCGTCTGATGTTTCATCAGACGGATCCGCTCCGATAATGCAGACGTTCGCATCCGTTCAGAACGGATCCGTCTGCATTAAAACTTAGAAAATTTTCTAAGTATGAAAGTAGCCTGAGCGGATCCGTTCAGACTTTACATTGTAAGTCAATGGGGAACGGATCCGCTTGAAGATTGAGCCATATGGTGTCATCTTCAAGCGGATCCGTCCCCATTGACTTACATTGTAAGTCTGGACGGATCCGCTCGCCTCCGCACGGCCAGACGGACACCCGAACGCTGCAAGCAGCGTTCAGGTGTCCGCTCACTGAGCGGAGCAGAGGCTGAGCGCTGGCAGGCGGATGCATTCTCAGTGGATCCGCCTCCACTGAGAATGCAGTGGGGCCAGACGGATGCGTTCGGGGCCGCTCGTGAGCCCCTTCAAACGGAGCGCACGAGCGGACACCCGAACGCTAGTGTGAAAGTAGCCTTACCTCTTTCCTGTAGTCTTTTCCTCTGTACTGAAGGCAGCTTCTGTCTCCACTGATCAGTGTTTGGCAGCTTCTGTCTCCACTGATCAGTGTTTGGTAGCTTCTGTCTCCCCCATGTGCCCCCCCAACTAAAATGCCCCCCCAACTGAGCTGCCGCAGCCGGGCACAGGGAGATGAGCGCTTCCATTGCGCTCATCTCCATAGTCATCTGCCTGTGCTAGTGCGGCGGGGCAGGGGAGGGAGAGCAGTGGCGAATTACAATAGGGACATTCGGGTCGGCAGCCCCGGGCCCAGCACTGCTGGGGGGCCCAACGCCGACCCGAACGCCCACATACTGCGGCGGGGCACGGGAGCGCATAGCTCCCTGTCCCGTTGCCGATCACCACCATAGGCTTCAGGCCTTGCAGGCCTGAGGCCTATGCAGTAGTAAATTCCCGGCGCAGGCGTGCGTGATGACGTCATCGTGCGCCTGTGCCGGGACGCAGCACTGTGACGCACCTGACTCATCCAGCCTTCCTCTGCGAGCAAGCGCCTGGCCCTGGACATAGGTGAGTATTTATCCTTTCATTTTTTGTTCATTTTTTTTTAATTTTATTTCATGTGCCTACTTTGGGGGGGGGGGACACACAGGAGGACATATTAGGGAAGATAAATCGAGTACATGGGGGGGAAATGTGGGGTCTTTATGGGGCCAAATTATTATGGGAGGGAATACCATGTGGGGGCAAATTACTAGATGGGGCAGTGTGGGGGCAAATTACTATGTGGGGGCAGTGTGGGGGAAAATTGCTATGTGGGGGCAGTGTGTGGGAAAATTATTATGGGAGGGACTACTATGTGGGGGCAAATTTTTATATGGGGGGGAAACTATTGTTTGGGGGTAATTGCTATGTGGGGACAGTGTGGGGTAATTTATATGTGGGGACAGTGTGGGGAAATTGCTATGTGGGGACAAATTACTAGGTGGGGGCAGTGAGGGGGCAAATTACTATGTGGGGGCAGTGTGGTGGAAATTACTGTGTGGGGCAAATTACTGTGTGGGGGCAAAATACTATATGGGGCAGTTTGGGGGAAATTACTGTGTGGGGGGGCAAATTACTATGGGGTGATTACTATGTGGGGGCAGTGTGGTGGAAATACTATATGGGGGTGTTGCTATTGGGGAGGCACTGTAGGGGCAATTCTATTATTTCTGGGGACACTATACAGGGATTATTACCTGGAGCACAATATAGGGTGTTATTATTACTGGGGGCACTCTAGGGGGCATTATAGCTGCTGTGGACACTATAGGAACATTTGGGGTAATTTAGCAAACTGGTGTAACGCAGAACTGGCTTAGTTGCATAGCAGCCAATCAGATTCCACCTTTCATATTTGACAGCTCTTTTGGAAATCCAGTTCTACTTTACATTAGTTTGATAAATTACCCCAATTTTGTCTATTAGGGTCACTATTTTTACAGCAGTATAGTTCCTGGGGCATTGGGGAGCACAATGGGCACAGTATTGGGGGTGGCAGGATGACACTGTGGGGACACTAGGATGAGGAGGTTGATGGAAAAATTG
Source organism: Bufo bufo (assembly GCF_905171765.1). Classification (NCBI taxonomy): domain Eukaryota; kingdom Metazoa; phylum Chordata; class Amphibia; order Anura; family Bufonidae; genus Bufo; species Bufo bufo. Next base: position 171,726,054 of record NC_053396.1, on the reverse strand, counting down.
AGAAATCTAACGTGTCTGTGTTACAAACTGTAGAGACGAGATGCGGCTGAAAGAATTTGCCATGGTGGTCTGGGTCAAATGGAGGAGAAGAGGAAAGAGAAGGTCTACATGACAGGAGATGTCACTGGATGGAAGAGGTATGTCGTGCTGTATTCTCCTCCATGTCTTTTTTATTACAATTATATGTATTTTAAATTTGGCGACCAAATTTTTCAGTTTAGGACCCAATTCGGGGTATTTTTTTTTAGTCTGAAGATGCCATATGGCCTAAGAAGAGACTGTGGCGCTCATGAAGCACCGCAGCCTCTTCATACAAAGAAAAAAACTAAACTAAACTAAAATGGAGGGGGGGGGGGCAAGTTGGGTAGACAGCCCCGGGCCTATCATGCACTTAATCCGCCCCTGAGGGAGAGGCGTGTCCCTTCCCCTTCCTCTGTGTCACCGTGCCGCCTGAGCCATACAGCGCGGGACACAGGCCGGAAGAGGCCTGCATCGCATCGCTGACATGGAGGTAAGTATAAGTATTATTTTTTTTTTTGTATGTACAATCGTTTTACAGGCACATTAGGGGGGCTCTTGTTACTGGCACATTGGGGGGGGGCTCTAAGCTCTTGTTACTGGGCTGGCACATGATGGGGGGCTCTTACTGGCACATGGAGGGCTCTTACTGGCACATGGGGGGCTCTTACTGGCTCATGGGGGGCTCTTGTTACTGGCACATGGGGGGCTCTTGTTACTGGCACTTAATGGGGGGGCACTTATTACTGGCACATGGGGGGGCTCTTGTTACTGGCACATGATGGGGCACTTAATACTGGCACATGGGGGAGCTCTTGTTACTGGCACATGGGGGGGCTCTTGTTACTGGCACATGGGGGGGCTCTTGTTACTGGCACATGGGGGGGCTCTTGTTACTGGCACATGGGGGGGCTCTTGTTACTGGCACATGGGGGGGCTCTTGTTACTGGCACATGGGGGGGCTCTTGTTACTGGCACATGGGGGGGCTCTTGTTACTGGCACAAGGGGGGGCTCTTGTTACTGGCACATGGGGGGCTCTTGTTACTGGCACATGATGGGGGGGCTCTTGTTACTGGCACATGATGGGGGGGGCTCTTGGTACTGGCACATGATGGGGGGGCTCTTGGTACTGGCACATGATGGGGGGGCTCTTATTACTGGCACATGATTGGGGGCACTTATTATTGGCACATTATTGGGGGCACTTATTACTGGCACATTATTGGTGGGCACTATAGGGGCATCTACTGAGGCCACAAAGAAGGGGTATTTTATATGGGGTGCTCTGTACAGTAGCATTTTATACTGAGACACATTATGGTGGATACTATGGGGAAGGATGGAGAGGAGTACTAAGGAGTCATCTACGGGGGGCACTAAGAAGGGGTATTTTATACTTGCAAATTATGGGGGACACTGAGGGCATCTACTGGGGCACAATATATGGGGCATTTTATACTGGTACATTATGGGGGGCACTAGGAGGAAGGGGGGAGAGGAGCACTATGGGGGCATTTACTTGGGGCACTATATAGGGGTATTTTATACTGGCACATTATGGGGGCACTATGGGGACATTAGCTCAACTGGAGGCATGACAAGGGGGTATTTTTTGCACTGTCACATTATAAGGAGAATTATTTCTACTGGGGGGGGCATAATGGTGGGCTTTATTACTCCCCCATGGTATGACCCCCTAGTAGCAGCACCAGCCTCCCCCTGCTCTGTTATCCCTCTGCCCCTTCTCCAAATCCTTATTATGAAATCTTTCTCATTAGGATAAAACACAACATCAGCTCCGCCGAGCCCCCCAGTAAAGTGTTGAAGTGGTGTCCGAGATCCCCCAAGGGCCAAGCCAAGTAATTGTAAGTTTTCATGTGAAATATGTTTGTTATACACATATAGCATACACTGTGCCACACAATATACAGTATACCTCTACACTGTGTAGTCTGTTCTATAAGCACCATTGTTCTGTGGCGGCAGACAGAAAATAATCTGAAAGTGCCCCTCCCGAGACTAGGCTCTGGATCCGCCACTGTCACCGCTCACATTAGTGTACATTTCTTCTAAACTGTAATCCGTATCCTCTGACCTGCCGAAATCAGCACTCGCTCGGTAACAACTAACAGGCAGAGCCTGTAGGCTGTAGCCTGGCCCTGTTACCGAAGCTAGCTGAGTGGTGTAAGGTTAAGTTTACTAATAGAGATAAGCGGCCGCTTAATCCTGATTTAAAGTTAAAGTTACTGCAGGATATGGATTACAGTTTAGAAATGTCAAATGTGCACTCCTGTGAGAGGCGGGGAGGGAGAGCTGTGGATGACACTGTTATGGAGGGGGAAATGGGGATGACACTGTCATGGGGTGGATCTGTGGATGACACATATAGCATAAGATGCTATATACGGTATGTGTCATCCACAGATCCTCCTCCATAACAGTGTCATCCACAGATCCCCCTCCATAACAGTGTCATCCACAGATCCCCCCCATAGCAGTGTCATCCACATGCAACTAGGACATGTTGAAATCTGAGTAATTTTTTTTTTTTTTTTAAACCACAGACAGCAGGACTTTTCTTCCCTGTTGCAGTTTTAGGTATTGGGTAAAGTATCACAGCATTTCTAAGCATACTTGTGTAAATGTTTCGTTGTTATAGCTGCCCCCCCCCCCCCGACTTTTGTCCTGGCCCCCAGTGTGCCCCCCCAAAATTTGAAAGCTAGAGACGCCACTGGTCTCCACGGATCACTGTTGTGAAGCAGCAGGTTGAGGGCAGGGAACTGCTGACTGACGGCTCCCAGTAAGACAGTGCTGGAAGTAGGGTGTAAAAGGATTAGTAGCATGACCCTTCGTAGAAAGCCTGCAGCAGACAGAGAAGAAAAAATCTGCAAGTCAATGTGTAACATCCCAGAGTTATGTTACGAAACTCTTTTACCCCGCTACAACCTGTTAAGTGTATCTGCATTGTCATCCTGTGTAATTTAACAGATGTGCAGGTTGGGGGACACCTGGGAAATAGTGACCATAAAGTTATAACCTTCCAATTATCATTCAAAAGAGCGTTTCTACAGGGAGGAACAAAAATACCAAACTTCATAAAAGCTAAATTTAGCCAACTAAGAGAGGCCATAGGCCTAACTAACTGGGACAAAGTCCTCAAAAATAAAAATACAGCCACAAAATGGGACATCTTTAAAAACATCCTAAAATCTCATTGTGAGAGGTACATACCGTATAGAAAAAAAAGGTTAAGGAACAAAAAGAAACCAATGTGGATAAACAGAACTGTAAAGAAAGCAATAAATGACAAAAAGAAAGCATATAAAACCCTAAAACAGGAGGGTAGCACGGAAGCACTGAAAAACTATAAGGAAAAAAAAACAGAACATGTAAAAAACAAATAAAAGCGGCCAAACTAGAGACCGAGAGATTAATTGCCAAAGAGAGTAAAACTAACCCTAAAATGTTCTTCAATTATATAAATGTTAAAAAGTATAAATCTGAAGGTGTCGGCCCTTTAAAGAGTAATGAGGGGAGTCGCAGAGAGCGACGAGGAGAAAGCAAAGCTGTTAAATATTTTTTTCTCCAATGTATTCACTGAGGAATATAAACTGTCAGATGAAATGCTGAATGTTGAAATAAATTCGCCATTAAAAGTGTCCTGTCTGACCCAGGAAGAAGTACAACAGCGACTTAAAAAGATCAAAATAGACAAATCGCCAGGACCGGATAGCATACACCCCCGTATCCTAAGGGAATTAAGTAATGTCATAGCCAGACCCTTATTTCTGATATTTGCGGACTCTATACTGACAGGGAATGTCCCACAGGATTGGCGCATGGCAAATGTGGTGCCGATATTCAAAAAGGGTCCAAAAACAGAGCCTGGAAACTATAGGCCGGTAAGTTTAACATCTGTTGTGGGTAAACTGTTTGAAGGTTTTCTGAGAGATGCTATCTTAGAGCATCTGAACGGAAATAAGCAAATAACACCATATCAGCATGGCTTTGTGAGGGATCGGTCATGTCAAACTAATTTAATCAGTTTCTATGAGGAGGTAAGTTCTAGACTTGACAGCGGCGAATCAATGGATGTCGTGTATCTGGACTTCTCCAAAGCATTTGAGACTGTACCACATAAAAGGTTAGTATATAAAATGAGAATGCTTGGACTGGGAGAAAACATCTGTAAGTGGGTAAGTAACTGGCTCAATGATAGAAAACAGAGGGTGGTTATTAACGGTACACACTCAGATTGGGTCACTGTCACTAGTGGGGTACCTCAGGGGTCAGTATTGGGCCCTATTCTCTTCAATATATTTATTAATGGTCTTGTAGAAGGCTTGCATAGTAAAATATCAATTTTCGCAGATGACACTAAACTGTGTAAAGTAATTAACACTGAAGAGGACAGTATACTACTACAGAGGGATCTGGATAGATTGGAGGCTTGGGCAGATAAGTGGCAGATGAGGTTTAACACTGACAAATGTAAGGTTATGCACATGGGAAGGAATAATGTAAGTCACCCATACAAAGTAAATGGTAAAACACTCGGTAACACTGACATGGAAAAGGATCTAGGAATTTTAATAAACAGCAAACTAAGCTGCAAAAAACAGTGTCAGACAGCTGCTGCCAAGGCCAATAAGATAATGGGTTGCATCAAAAGGGGCATAGATGCCCGTGATGAGAACATATTCCTACTACTTTACAAATCATTAGTCAGACCACACATGGAGTACTGTGTACAGTTCTGGGCTCCAGTGAACAAAGCAGACATAGCAGAGCTGGAGAGGGTCCAGAGGAGGGCAACTAAAGTAATAACTGGAATGGGGCAACTACAGTACCCTGAAAGATTATCAAAATTAGGGTTATTCACGTTAGAAAAAAGACGACTGAGGGGAGATCTAATTACTATGTATAAATATATCAGGGGTCAGTACAGAGATCTATCCCATCATCTATTTATCCCCAGGACTGTGACTGTGACGAGGGGACATCCTCTGCGTTTGGAGGAAAGAAGGTTTGTACACAAACATAGAAAAGGATTCTTTACGGTAAGAGCAGTGAGACTATGGAACTCTCTGCCTGAGGAGGTGGTGATGGTGAGTACAATAAAGGAATTCAAGAGGGGCCTGGATGTGTTTCTAGAGCGTAATAATATTACAGGCTATAGCTACTAGAGAGGGGTCGTTGATCCAGGGAGTTATTCTGATTGCCTGATTGGAGTCGGGAAGGAATTTTTTATTCCCCTAAAGTGAGGAAAATTGGCTTTTACCTCACAGGTTTTTTTTGCCTTCTTCTGGATCAACTTGCAGGATAACAGGCCTAACTTGATGGACAAATGTCTTTTTTCGGCCTTATGTACTATGTTACTATCATATCCTCACTAATGTGCATTGGAATCCTTGTTAAATATACTTTGCTGTAATGTCCATGTACACCAGCAGGTGGCAGCAATGTGTTTACCAGGGACTTAGTTCAGTTTAGCATTTCTAGACTGGAATAGTTTATTCCAGTTTAGCTCCCCCCTCTTTGAGCAGAGTGGGCTCGCCCATGTCCTGCCTCATGGGGAGAGAAGAAAGTTCAGTTAGTGTGCCAGCCACCCCGGCTAGGGGAAGGCTGTGCAAGTAGGAGCTCCCAGTTATTAGGATCCAAGCCAGCATCTTCTCTCGGCTGAGACAAAAGATCACCATTCCCAGTCTGAGCCCTTCAGCCTCAGCTGGTGACAAGCAAGCAGCCACCTCCAGAACTCCAGGAAGAACCATACCCTGTGAGCATAACTGTGAGTACCATTCAGAGACCAGGAGAAGCCAAATTCCTCCTCAGCTAGTCAGTCCCAAATACAGCAAAAGATAGTAAGCGCAGAAGATATAAATTCCTGCCACATTACAGAGCCACAAGCAGATGACTTATCCTGTAAAGAGCTCCAGGCACATGATAGAAGCAGAAGATAGATTCCTGCCATACATTGCCAATACCTGCTGGGACTTCAGACTATTGCTGTATCTCATATGGATTACTGCTGCATCAAGTAAAGACCAGTTTGAATTATATTCCAAGTCTGGATCTCAATTATTGTTACCAAAACCCTCAATTACTCCTACTAGCAACACTCATTTTATTGCAAGTGAGCCAGGATCCAGGAGTCCAGCCGTACCCAGGTAGGAGACACCGTTGACACTATACCCACTACTATACAGAGACATTACACCACTCTGGCATTCCTAACCTGGTAAGTGAGTTGCAACACCTTAAAGGGCCCTGTGTTAGTACCCTGCGCACGCTGCAATTGGCGTCACGAACAAAAACTATTAACTATCATTTACACCTGACCCAGTCATTGCATATTATAGCGTCAGTGTGCATTATTCCAATCCGGCTTACTGCAAATGGATGTCACTAAATAGTATGGGGTCAATGAGAGCTATAGACAACAGCTTCACACATCATCAGTAAACAGTCACACAGCTAACATGCATAACTTATGCCTATTAAAATAGGTGCAGAGCGGATTGATGGTGGTTGCATGATATATGGACATCCCAAGCTTTATATATTGAGCAGCAGCTTAGAGGTCCGGCTAGGCTTCCAATGCAGAGATACTGTTGTGTGATAACTGAGTCCTACTTGGAGCTTTCTGCCTCACCTCACTTTAACTTTAGCTTCTACAGTGCCACTGCCTCCCACAGACCTAGTTCTAGGAGCACAACCCTGGTGTTTGTAAAAGATGTCCCGCCTGAGGCGAAGTGCTCAACTTGCCTCATGGACAATGTGTAAGCCGTGTATCGGGGTAGGCTCCCCAGGATACAGCGAAGTCACGAACGAGGAAAGCAACTCCAACACAAGCTTTTGCCAAAACAGTAGTTTACTTAAATGTGGCAATGAGCACAACCACAAATGCTGGGAACATACAATAAATTTACGTACATGCATTCCGAAGATGGAAGTCGGAGGAAAGTGCGGTAATTTACCTCCTGGCGGGCACAATTAAACAGCCACGCCTTAACTGTTATTACACTAAAAGATCAAGAACAACTATTTGGGTGTGTGCTATGGGCTAGCCTGCGGTGCAGCACAACAGCTTACAGACTTACAATGCTCTGCAATATTCCCAATCCCATAACTGGTCATGTAGCACGTGCCTGAGTATTCCTTCTGAGCAAAACACCAGCCTGGCTTCAGTTTGTGGGGAAGTTTATCAGCTCTCCAGTGTGAAATGTTAAATTAAATTGTGGAGTCCTTGCAATGAACAGCCAGCAACACTTGTGGACTGACACAAACAGAAATCCTATCTAACTAACTACAGGCCTAGTCTCAGTCTCTAGGATCCTATGCGCCAACACTGTAATGAGGTGCGTGCACGATCTTACCGACCCAGGTCTGCTCTGCCTCAGCTGGTGGCTGTGAACCGAACAAAAGCTTCTCCAACAAGTATGCGGTACCGCAGTGTATGTTGCTTTGCTCCTCAGCTCTCATCAGTCTTCCTGCAAGCAATCCTCATTTCTCTGGACAGGATCATGGCCTTGGACACACTCAGCTTCACTGGGCAGTAGTTCTGGTCACCGAATGATGCTTCCACAACTGGAAATCGACGGATCCTCCTCACACACAGCTCCTGTATCCTCTTGCAAGCTCTCCCCAAGATGGCTGCTCTATCTCTTCCTCTTCAGGCTTTTGTAGCTTCACCTGTCTGAAACTGTGTTTAGGAAACAGCAGCATCTTGTGGCCAAACAGCAGAATGTCAGTCCAGATATTTAACTTAATTTACACAAGCAATGTTCAGACAATAAGAGCTGTTTCCCCATCTCACAAGTGAAGCCCTGGCTATGTATTGCACCCAGTAGAACCATTTATGGAGAGCATAGGGTTAACAATCCTGGCTTAACTTTTGTAGTAGTTTGGACTGGCTCTACCCCTAGCTCCTCTAGTCGGTGATAGGGAGAATTTAGAAGGGAAAGGAAGCCGTGAGTTGTGTTACCTCTTCTTAGGCCCAAAAAGCTACAGAGACTTACAAAGAAAAAAGGAGGGAACTAGAGAACTGAGAGTCTGCATGGCCAAGCATTGGAGTCAGTAAGGTAACCTGTTTCCAAAAGCAGTTAAGACTTTACCACAGTGAAGGGAACTTTCAAGACACGGGTTCAACCCTGGACATGACTTGGACAGTCTTATCTCTAAAACTCTGTATCCTTCAGTAGACATTACAGCCATGTTCTATCAGTGGGCATTAACCAAAACCAATAGAAACATGAATAAATAACAACAAACACTTATATATGGATGAATAATGGCCACAGTATTTTTTAAGGGGTTACACAATGATTATAATTAAAACCTTTAATTCAATAAATAAATACCAAAACTGTTAAAATATAAACCATTAATAAACCATCAAGCTGAACCATGTCCACCCAGCGTGAGCTTGGAGACTAAACCCCCTCTAATAAACACCATGACAGTTCCAAAAGTTAAAGTAAAAGGGTGGGAGGGTGGGTGCTGGTCTTCTTTCTTCTGAGACTTGCACAAAACCTCAGATGGTTCAGTCTTATAAAGGGAAAATCTTGAATAACTTGAATAACCAATTAGCTGTTGTCCAAGATGTCCCCAACAACAGCTGAAGTGACCAGAACCAGCTCATACCAGATGTACAGCTTGACCTAAAAATAGCCACTTGGTAAGTCGACTGTAAAACAAGAGAGAAATCAGGGGGGGAGCAAGCGGACCGTACCAATACCAATAAAACCCGCAGAACGGTGCCACCATGTGTCCCCCAAGCTAAACGCTCTGGCGGGCCCTATCAAGAGTACGATTGCCTGCCTTTAAATCTGAAGGAAGCGACTTAGACAAATAGAGAGAGAGAGACATATGTCGTATCCTTATACATTGTTATCTGGTTACAATTATTCTGTGTACAATTGGAACGGTGTTTCGCTGTTGTTGGATGTACTACAACTCCTATTTTGCACATTTATTCTGCTGCATCTGACCTAGTTACTGACTCCTGCATCATACTCCGTCCATTGCACTCTACACACCCTGCCTTTCACCCATTCAAACACTTAACATCACGGGCACCCTGACTACCTTCAGGCATGAGCCCCAACATCAGTGTGTGCCCCGGAGGAAGAAAGGGTGCAACCTCCTTTCACTGAGTGGCTGTAGGGAGTAACGATTTGAGGAAAGTCACTTTGATTGACTATAACAGCCAGAGCCTCTATCACCTCCCATCCTCCTCTCTCGCTCCTCCAGACTACTGTGGAACCTTTAATATTCTGTCCTAATAACAAACTTCAGATCACCTATAAACTTAAGGTATTGACACCTAAAGCTGGATGACAACCAATGCAGTTATCTTTAACCACGACATGTGTCCTTCGGGAGAACCTGGCCAAAGACCCTAGCAGGGAACTTCCTGGTGGGTTTATGATCGGTGGGCCTCCCAATTAACGCTCGTAGCATCGGGTCTGTATATACCTAGCTGGTGGTCGAAAGTTCTTGGAAATGAGGTACAAGTCACTTTCCTGAATTCAAGTGTATAGCCACCATGAGTACGACGATACAGTTAAATACTGCAGCGGGGCAGGGTAGCAGATGGCTGCCTGCCCCAGCCTACACTTTGATAGGCCACAGCCCAGTAGGCCCGAAGCCTATGAAAAAAAAGAAAGAGTCCTATGTATAACTTTGAGCGCTGCACCTAAAGAGATCGGTCAGTTCTCCAGCAGTCAAATAGTTCAATACTGAAAAGGTGTGTGCTGCTCTATTAAATATAAAACACCACAATGTAGACAACAACTTAACATCTTCTTTTACAAGTTCTCCCAATGAAGATCTTCACATTCTATGGGTTGTATCGTTCTTCCTTGCCGACCAATATCATCTGAATGTATCATTTTCATAAACCGGCTTAACAATATAGTGATCCACAATAGTGAGGCAGCACTGCGATACACACTCCAGGGTTTTATTATACTGACAAAGTTAAAATAACTAAGTGCATGTAAAATCACAGATCCCGCTCTAGAGCTGCCCGACTCGAATTTCAGGTCAGCTTCTTTCAGGACATAAACAACCTTTAAAACTTCCTCATCCCCAAAAATTTTTTGGATGAGGAAGAATGATACAACTCAGAAGTGAAAACCTTTGTTATAAATACTTCCCTATAAACATCATCACACATATGGACATGCGGGCACATATGGACATGGGACCAACACAGATGCCCTCAGCTGCCAAGCGCACATGTAACAGTTCAGCCAGTTTCATAGGTACAAATCTGCTGACAGATGCTCTTTGTCTTGTACAGTGCTAAGAAATTGTAAAAAATTATAGATAAATGGTTGTACGTGTAGAAGGTGACTTACTTTACCAGTGAGGGGGATGCAGGATAAGCTCAAGACACTAAAACCCACTCCTCCCTCGCCGAGATCACCTTGAAAGTATGGTAAACTTCAATGATGTAGCTAGGACTTCAATGAAGAGTTAGGAAGTTTTTTATTTTAAATCAGCTCAATGCGTTTCGAGGACAATAGCAAGTCCCCTTCTCCAGAAGCATAAGAGCATACTCATAGCCTAAAAAGACACATGTAAATAGAGATAAAAATGTATTGTCTAACCAATGGAAATTCATAAATGCCCCAAAAAATGGAAAATGAGGAATCGGCAAATGATGGGAACGTCACTTCTGGTTTCGGACCACTTTGACAGAGAGGGTATTGCTAATAACACAAAATATAGCCCTTTTCATATATTTATTATCAAATGGTAATCAGGTAATTCTGAAATAAACAATTTTGTGCAGTGGCTCACCCGCTAATTGATAAGAAGTGGGTGCTCGAACCAATAGACTCCCCCAGTCTAAAAATGTGTATATTCAAAAATGTATTCAAATATTCTTTTTTTTCAGGACTTTTCAAAAGAAGTTCAAGATAAGAGGCAAACTTTTTTGGATGTTAAAAAACGTCTTCAGGGCAAGGGCATTAAGTATTTTGCTATATTTAATAAAAGTGTTTATTATTAACCTTGGATCCATGTTATGTCCAGATGTAGGTGTGCCTAACCATATTTGAATACATTTTTGACATTGTCTCCCCAGGCGCTGTGAGCTTACCCGGTCTGGAAGATCGCCTGTCCGCTTGTCCGCCCTTTTGCTTGTGGGGTGAGGTGCGGCTGTCTGTTTGTGGTGGTACCCTCTCAGTGTGTCGAGCTGTTTCCTCGCCGTGACTTGGACGCCTCCCAGTCTCCTTCTGTTGCCCCCTTCACAGTCGTGCTGCCCCTGCCTAGATGCCGGCTCCCTGTCTTCCGGACCGCTTCATTATTGGATCTTTCCTCTGCTACTTTGGTCTTGCTGCTCGGTTTCTCTGCTGTTTCTGCAGGGCTCTCCAGGTTTGGATTGCAGGTTGAACTATATCGGAAGACCTTGGGAAGACCATGAATTGGTGAGATCTATCCTATCCTATGTTATTCTCCCATAACTTGGACCTTTTTGCTTTTTGGTTGTTTCTATCTGGTTCCCCGGGCCTCGTGTTTATCTCGCTGCCTCATTTAGCTCCATTTAAACCTCTCCTAATTCTCCTAATCACCTCCTAACCCCGTTTTTGATACTAATATTTTTATTTTTTTGTAAATTCTTTATTTTCCATTTTCATATAATTGAGTAGCAAAAATGCATTAGTATGACAGAAAAAGAATGCAATTGTGACTGAGTTTCTCGCGTCATACAGTGGCAGACAATGAAAGTTACATAAAATGCATACATGTATCCAAATGTTAACAAATCAATATGGCTATAGACAATATCAAACAGGATGGGGAGAGCGTGCATATTCTTTTCTAACTTTCTCCTAGCGGTCTCATTGCGGTCTCTAGCTAGCCATAAACAAAACATCAAGTGATGATTGGAGATAGAGAAAGAATAGATAGGGGGAGAGAAAGATTAGTAGTAAAGCAAGAAAAAGGGGGGGGGAGTGGGGAGGGATTTGTATGGGAAGGAAGGGGGGGGAGGCCTATAATTATCACAGTCTAGGTCCTAAGAATGTTGTGTTTGTATAGTTAGGGCCCACCTACGTCAGAGATCTCCAAGGGTTCCATATCTTTGCGAATGTATCATGTGTCCTGTTGATCCAGCTAGACATTTCCTCGAATCTGCAAATTTGAGTCACCTTAGCTGACATTTCATGTATTGAGGGGGGGTTAGTATCAAACCATTGTAGAGGAATTAATGCTTTAGCTGCTGCTATGATATGTGAGATTAGGTTATTTTTTGAGGGGGAATATTGCGGTGTTGGGAGCGCAAGTGCCACTATTTCCAAAGTAAGCTTAAAATCAGGAGCTGTAAGTCTCCTGATCAGAGCTTCTACATCACTCCAATAGGACTGGATCTGCGCGCAATTCCACCAGATGTGCGACAGGGACCCTACACCACCTCCACACCTCCAGCATTCTCTTGTGTCTGTCAGGCCTCTTTTGTACAAAAAATCAGGGGTTTTATACCAACTTGATATTTTTTTGACTCCTATTCCCCTACTCGCCAGTGGTTTCAACTAGCTACTAACTTCTTCTATAGAAACCTGAAAAAAAAAGGATGTATTAATGGGATAGGGGAAAAAAATAAATAAAAAGAGGATGGAGAGGAGAGAGAGGGAATAGAATAAAAAGGAGAATTTAAGAAGAGGAGCGAAATTTTTTTAAAAAAAAAGAGAGATAGAAGAGAGAAAGAAAAACGAGAAAAGGGGGCAAAAAAAAAGGGCGGAAAAAAGAAAGAAAAGGGGGGAGAATAAGAACAAAACTAATAAAAGGAGTGAAAGAAGAAAAAAAAAAGAGGGGGAAGACAGACGGGAAAGAGACTATAAAGAAAAGATGGCTCCAAAACAGAATAGACGTTCAACTGACTTGACCTCGGTTAAGTCAGGACAGAAACAAATAGAGCCTTCCAGAATTGATCAATTTTTTTTGATCACCAAACTTGAATACCAGGTCTGGACAAAAAGGGAGGCAGGACATTAATATAAGAAAAATGACATCTGAATTTAGATCGGAGGGGGACCCCCTTATGGGAGACGGAGAGATTCCTATAGATAACTCTGCCCCATTAGAGGAGATTCTATCCATTGTTAAAAATAATGGGAAGGTGATACAAAATATTGCGGTTCAACTGGGATCAGTACAGACAGGTGTTCTTATTATTAAAGACAATTTATCAAAGATTCGTGACAGAATTAGAAAATACAGTGAATGATTTGGAGCAAGAAGTGAATGTATTAAAAGCGGAGAACACTATAATAAAAATAGATTATAACCACCTGAAAAAGAAAACGGTGGACCTAGAAGATCGGTCAAGAAGATGCAATTTACAAATTATTGGCTTAACAGAATCATCTGATGATAAAAACTAAGCGGGAACGATACAATCTATAATTTTTGATTTTTGGAAGGAACATTTTCATCACTGTTTTTAATTGAATGGGCCCATCGAATTCCTGGTGGTAAATTTACTCCGGGGAAGCCGCCAAGGACTGTAATTATCAAGATGCTAGCGGCCTGCGATAGAGATATGATCTTGAGGCAAGCACGGGATTCTTCTCCGATTTTGTATAATGTCTGTAAACAAAAAAAATTTCAGGACTTTTCAAAAGAAGTTCAAGATAAGAGGCGTACTTTTTTTATGTTAAAAAACTTCTTCAGGGCAAGGACGTTAAGTATTTTGCTATATTTAATAAAAGTGTTTATTATTAACCTTATTATACACATTATATACACTCCTTTTTGTATCCAGCTAAGTTAAGGATTGTGTTTAATGAATCTGTGCTTTTTTTTGATACTCCGGAGGAGGCACCTGATTGGCTTGATAGGAATAATGTTTAAAATCTGCCCTTTTTTTTGGATGGAGGTTCGGTTGAGGGAGGGGGGGAGGGATGGTCCTAGTTAAGAGGTCTGTTATTTTTAGTTACAGATCAAGGGGGATTTAGGGGTTTATGGGTGGGATTGGGGAAGGTGGGTTATGATGCATCTTTTTTTGAGGTGGGGAATGGAGTGAAGCCTGAGGACTCTATCAGCTGGATGCTTTAGGATTAATTGATGATTACAAGAATACTAACTTGGAATGTGCGGGGCCTTGGGGATAAGATAAAAAGGCAGGTGGTTTCAGATTTGATAAGGAGACACCTACCGGCTATTGTTAGCTTGGTAGAAACCCATTTCACACAGGATACGATTTTTTTCGACTTGGGGGGAGGTGGGCTACACAGGTCTACAATTCCACAGTTTTAATCCACAAACAGATTAATTTTTTATGTCTGTCATCCTCTGTGGATAGACAGGGAAGATATGTCTTTCTCCATGGTAGGCTTGATGGGAAGCTATGTATTCTGGCCTTTATTTATATTCCCCCTCCTTTCTCTATGCAAGTTTTGACCTGTTTAATGGTGTTTGTGGATCAGTGGCCTGAATGTCTGGTTATAGTAAATGGGGATTTTAACTGTGTGATTAACCCAGAGGTAGATAGGATCTCCATGGGAGGGAATGGTTATTCCCCGGCCCAGGGGTCTCCCCTGGTGCGTTTTTTCCGAGAGGTGGGCCTTGTGGATGTTTGGGAATATCTATTCAAAGGAAAAAGAGCTTACTCCTGTATTAGTAAATCTGGAAGCTCAATGTCTAGAATTGATCTGGCCTTGATAAATAAAGGATATTTAAATTGTATTAGACATATGAAATATGAGACCAGATCTGTTTCAGATCATGTTCCTTTTTTAATAGAGCTATGTATGGTCAGGAATAATTTTAGACTGAAACCCCCATTTAGATTGAATCCCCACTGGCTATTAATAATTGATAACCATAACCAGATAGAAAATGAGATTATTTATTTTTGGGATAAAAACATTGCTTCAGCTAAATCCCAATACGTCTGGGATGCATTTAAAGAGGCATCTTCATCAGTACAATTGCGAATTTGACTAAACGCTATGTAAAGAAGGAGAAAGAACTAGAGGAAGCAGCTGCGGTGGGAATAGCAGGATATGTTAACTCAAAAACAGAGGAAGATAGAGAGAATATGCAGAGGACAAGTCAGGCTTTTTCTGACTTTCTTCTGGATAAAGCTCAACAGAGGTTATTCTTTAAAGGACAAAAATACTTTTCTGAGGCAGGACACCCTGGGAAGATGCTGGCCAGGGTAATAGCTAGCCAGGATCTAAAGAAAGAGATTCGTAGCATTCGCGCCCCTGATGGGACTATTGTGGAAGACCAGGAGGAAATAATGGAAATATTCATAAACTACTTTAGTGAATTATATAAATCAGAGGGTGTTCTCCCAGAGGAAAAGATTGACTCATATTTGGTATCTATTTCCCTTCCAGCTCTGACAGATAATCAAAAAGAACGGTTGGAGATGGATTTATGTCTTCAAGAGGTAGAGGATGCAATTAAAGCTTGTTCAGGTAATTCCTCCCCTGGATTGGATGGATTTCCGTATGAGTTCTATCGTAAATATAGGGAGGTTATTCTTCCGTTATTCTTCCGCATCTGTGGAGAACACTCTCTGATTCAATAAAGGAGGGAACCCTTCCAGAAACAATGACAGAGGCCGTAATTACAGTTATATTAAAGAAGGGTGAAGAAGGGTGAAGACCCTAATGATTTGGGGTCGTATAGGCCTATTTCTCTTCTTAATACAGATGTTAAACTTCTGTCTAAAATTTAAGCTATGAGGCTATCTAGTGTTATGACATCAATTATACATCCAGATCAAAATGGATTTATGCCTAATAAAGGGACCCATTATAATCTACATCATCTCTTTGCTAATTTACAGACAGCTGGAGGGGCCTCACGATCCATTTTGTCTATAGATGCCTCTAAGGCCTTTGATAGAATTGAGTGGGGGTTCCTTTGGAGAGTGCTTCATAAGATGGGCTTTGGCCCAAGTTCACTAATATGATTAAACTTCTTTATAGATCTCCTATTGCAAGACTAAATATAAATGGTCAACTTACAAGAAGTTTTTGTATGACCAGAGGCACTCGCCAGGGATGTCCACTTTCTCCTCTGTTATTTATATGATATGAAGATAAAATATAAAAAAGTGTGCTGTGGGGCTTGCCCAAGGATAGTGGGCAGTTGCACAGGGGCGCCAAGGTGAAGTGAAGAAAAAAAAAAAAAAGTCAGGGCGGTGTAGTCTATGGAGGGTTGATACTTTGCTAGTTGGATTAGTGCTTCTGCTACACAGTATCGATATATTGCGGGGGCATATATATCACTGTGTCTGTATAGTTAGCGGTTCTATTACGCAGTCTCAGTGTATGGTAGGCCTACCATACACTGAGACTGCGTAATAGAACCGCTAACTATACAGACACAGTGATATATATGCCCCCGCAATATATCGATACTGTGTAGCAGAAGCACTAATCCAACTAGCAAAGTATCAACCCTCCATAGACTACACCGCCCTGACTTTTTTTTTTTCTTCACTTCACCTTGGCGCCCCTGTGCAACTGCCCACTATCCTTGGGCAAGCCCCACAGCACACTTTTTTATATTTTATCTTCATATCATATTATCTCGCAGTGCACTGACGTACACTGCTTTAGGGTGCTGCCTCGGTGAATACCCACCTAACCACCTACATCCCATTCCTAATATTTTGTCACTTCTAAATAGTCCTCTTGGCGCTCCAGAGAATACTTTCCCTCCTTCCCCTTCTACTGCGGTTAATCCCCCTTCTCCTTTTTTTCTCCTTATTTTTTCTTCTTCTTCCTCTGTTATTTGACATCTATATTGAACCTTTAGCCGCTAGAGTAAGACAAGACCCTAGTATTCTAGGGTTTGGGGTATTGGCAACGGAAGATTGAATCTCTCTATACGCAGATGATATTTTATTTTATATCCAACAGACACATTTTACTTTACCGAATATTATCCAAAGGATAAACCAGTTTGGTGAAGCTTCAGGTTTGGACGTAAACTGGGAAAAAACTACTCTCATGCCATTGGATAATAAGACTATGCCCTTAGATAAATCTGTATTCCCCAATGATGCCTCGTTGAACATTTTGAACACTTTGAGGATTTCTGAGTCCTTTGAGTATTTAGGTATTACAATCTCTCCTAGGGTGGAAGATTGTATTCCTCTTAATCTGATGCCATTGATAAATAAGCTAAGGTCAAAAATAACAACATGGCTTTGCTTATCTTTATCTAAAGCAGATAGAATATTTAAGATGGTGATTCTCCCCCAGCTGATTTGTGTCTTTAGGAATTCTCCAGTTTGGATTGGGATAGGTTTTTTAAACTAATAGAAAGAATTATTAATGACTTACTTTGGGGGAGGAAACGTGTAAGACTTAAATTAGAGCATTGGTATAAGCCGTTGGAGAGGGGGGAGTGAATCTCCCTTGCTTCAAAGGCAATTTTTTGGGCTATACAGTTTTGCTTTTTTCGGGAGTGGAAAGATAGTTCACTCTGTAGGTATTTGGTGAATAGATCTCCATACGATAATTTTTTTTGTTATTGGAGTCTGATCAATTGAACAACTCTGATATGTAATTCAAATCCGCTAGAAATCTTTTTATGAAGGCATGGTACTCTATTAGACTTTGGTGTGGAGTGATGGGTTCATTGGGATGTACTCCTTTGTGGCATAATAAGCACTTTCAAACTTTACTTGAACTAAGTAGAGATTCATATTGGCAAAAAGGTAATTTTTGTATGTGGCACAGGTAGTAATCAATGGGGATATAGTCCCATTCACGGTATTGTCACAAAGAGAAAACTCACAGAAACTACTATGGTTTCGGTATTTGCAGTTAAGATCGGCACTTTTAAGTATTAAAAAAGATAAGCTTAAAATACACATTTCTACACAATTTAATGATTTGATAGGGAATTTGGGGCAAAGGATTAAGATTTCCCAACTTTATAAAAATTTACTTATAGCACGATTTGGAGATACCTTCTCTTCTGGACAGAGGGCCTGGCAAAATGAATGCTCAGATGATCAAGAGAAGGTAGCTCAGGATCTAAAATTGGTTTCACATAACTTTAATCACGTTGTGGTGCAGTTTAATATTTTACACAGACTTTATGTTACACCCCTTTGGCTTAAGAGATGTGGTATTAGGACCGATTCGAATTGCCCCAGATGTGATGCCTCGGATGCGGATTATCTCCATATGTTTTGGTTCTGTGTAGAGCTGAAACAATATTGATGGTCTATTCACAGATACTTGGAGGGAAAACTGAACGTGCGGATTCCTTTTACTGCTGAATGCTGGGTATTGGGGGATCTTGCTAAGGTGGGTTGTCAACAATATAAGAAAAACCTTTTGTTTAAGATAATGTTCTTGGCAAGACTCCTTATGGCACGTTCTTGGTTTGCGCGAGATGCTCCCAGCATTAATACATGGCTAAACTTGGTGGATATGACTATATCTTATATAAGCAAAGAAATACTGAGATAAAATGGAGTAGAATTTAGGGCGATTGGAGTCCCTAGACTTCCTCCTTCCTCCTTCCTCCATCCTTCTCCACCTCTCCTTGGTATTACGGAGGGGTGGTGGTGAAGGGTAAGATGCATCATAGGTGGGTAGGGGGAGGGACTGGGTTTTTTTTTTTTTGGGTGGGGAAAAAAGATGTTAATATTGATATGTTTTTATAAAATGTATTGTTAATATTTGAGCTTTAATAAAGAAAGTTTAATAAAAAAAAAAATAGCAAAATACCAAAATTAATAGATTAAAAACAAATGGATTAAAAACAAATAAAAATAGGGATTTTTCCCCAAAAAACTATGTACACTTAGGTATACAAACCATAGATCATACAAACGTTAGTCCTCCCATAAACACCAGACTAACCACCTAAAATATAATGGGAATTATAATAGATACGTTATCCCCAATGGCAATGTGACCCCTATGATAATTCCTTGTATGATAATATCCAAGATAGGATCTGTTAATCCTATTGGCCGCTTAATTATTGAGAGAGAGGGCTCTTGTTCACCGGAAGTAGGCCGCGGGAGCATGTGTTCCAACGTGGATCGCATGTGAGGTCGTCAGGAAATGGTAGACACCAATGCGCTCCAGGGTGGAAAGCACGTGCAGCGGCCAGGAGAGGAAGTGGAGAGGAATATCAACGGACCTCCTCCACGATTTCCGGTGTGGTTATGTGTGTCACAAGGTGGAACGCACAAGGCAAGGGGAGGGGAAAAAAAGTAATTGCATGCCTGTGTGTCTCAGATTGGAATGTACATGACACACACAACATATGGGTATGTACATGAAACGCATTAAACAAGGGAAGAGGGGAGCCACTATAGGTGCATGTACGATACGTACTTGGTGTTTAAAATAAATAAATAAATTAATTGAAGTATTAATAGAAAAGATTATTACATAAAATCATAAAAGAAAAAGGGAAAGATAAAAAATAAAAAAAATAGTAAAGGAACACATATGTAGGCAAATGGCTTGTTACATCTTATAATAAGTAGAAATCAAATCAATATAACAATGAAATTTATGTTTCGAGTTCGCATAGTGCACTAATCAAATGGGCAACATGGTTAGGTAGAATGGCAAAAAGTTATTGGTAAAAATTCAATTAATGATTAATTATTTTAAAAAAAATAAAAAATATAAAAAAAGAACGCAGGGAAAAAGAACTCGGTAATTGCCAAGTTTCCAAGGATTCATTTAACCCGAAAGGGATAAGATAATAAAACGGAAGATCAAAAACATTTCCTTTCTGCATAGGCGCTGGTAAAATTTGGGGACCCGTTCAATAGGTGTCAAATTTAGAAGAGTACAGGGTGGGCCATTTATATGGATACACCTTAATAAAATGGGAATGGTTGGTGATATTAACTTCCTGTTTGTGGCACATTAGTATATGTGAGGGGGGAAACTTTTCAAGATGGGTGGTGACCATGGTGGCCATTTTGAAGTCGGCCATTTTGAATCCAACTTTTGTTTTTTCAATAGGAAGAGGGTCATGGGACACATCAAACTTATTGGGAATTTCACACGAAAAACAATGGTGTGCTTGGTTTTAACGTAACTTTATTCTTTCATGAGTTATTTGCAAGTTTCTCTTTGTTTACAGCCATTGACATGTCGCCGAGGTTAACACGTGAGGAGCGGATAGAAATTGTGTGGATGTCTGGTGAAGGCAGGACACCCTACGAGACCTCCCATCTCTCATGCTATAGTTAGCAAACTGCTTGCTAAGTTTCGTGAAACTGGTTCAGTGTTGGATTTGCCAAAATGTGGACGCATGAAATTTGTCTCTAATGAAGAAACATCAGTGGCTGTCCTAGCTTCATTCAGCACTCGCCGCATGTCACTGGAGAGTGGCATTAGTCGAACATCCCTTCGGCGGATATTAGCTACTCACAAATGGCACCCTTACAAACTCCAGCTACTGCAGCATCTCAACGAGGATGACCCAGATCGGCACACTGAATTTGCAGAATGGGCAAAACAAAAATTGGAACAGGACCCTCAGTTTACGCAGAAGATTTTGTTCAGTGATGAGGCAAACTTTTATGTGAATGGTGAAGTTAACAAACAAAACCACCGCTATTGGTCTGACACTAACCCACATTGGATAGATCCCTCCAAGACTGTTGGAACAAGAAAATTGATGGTATGGTGTGGTATATGGGGTACAAAGATAGTGGGGCCATTCTTCATCAATGGAAACCTCAAGTCCACTGGATATGTGAAATTGCTACATGATGATGTGTTTCCCTCTTTATGCACTGAAGCTGGCACGTTCCCTGAGTTTTTCCAGCAAGATGGTGCACCACCACATTATGGGTGTCAGGTCCGAGCATTCCTAGATGAACAGTTTCCTGGAAAGTGGATTGGTAATCGTGGGCCAGTTGAATGGCCCCAAAGATCTCCCGATCTGACCCCCTTAGACTTTTATCTTTGGGGTCATCTGAAGGCAATTGTCTATGCTGTGAAGATACGAGATGTGCAGCACCTGAAACTACGGATACTGGAAGCCTGTGCTAGCATTTCTCCTGCGGTGTTGCTATCAGTGTGGGAAGAGTGGGAGAAGAGGGTTGCATTGACAATCCAACACAATGGGCAGCACATTGAACACATTTTATAAGTGGTCAGAAACTTGTAAATAACTCATGAAAGAATAAAGTTACGTTAAAACGAAGCTCACCATTGTTTTTTTTGTGAAATTCCCAATAAGTTTGATGTGTCACATGACCCTCTTCCTATTGAAAAAACAAAAGTTGGATTCAACATGGCCACCATGGTCACCACCCATCTTGAAAAGTTTCCCCCCTCACATATACTAATGTGCCACAAACAGGAAGTTAATATCACCAACCATTCTCATTTTATTAAGGGGTATCCATTTAAATGGCCCACCCTGTAGTGTCACCTGAATGGAATTCAGGCAAAGTGTCTGGAAATGCTATGCTTAGCATAATTTTTTTAGTAATGTTGGAATGGTGTGAATTTAATCGCTAATTAGTCTGGGTGGTGCGTCCAATGTATTGGAGTCCGCAGGGACATTGGAGCATATACAGGGAGTGCAGAATTATTAGGCAAGTTGTATTTTTGAGGATTAATTTTATTATTGAACAACAACCATGTTCTCAATGAACCCAAAAAACTCATTAATATCAAAGCTGAATATTTTTGGAAGTAGTTTTTAGTTTGGTTTTAGTTTTAGCTATTTTAGGGGGATATCTGTGTGTGCAGGTGACTATTACTGTGCATAATTATTAGGCAACTTAACAAAAAACAAATATATACCCATTTCAATTATTTATTTTTACCAGTGAAACCAATATAACATCTCAACATTCACAAATATACATTTCTGACATTCAAAAACAAAACAAAAACAAATCAGTGACCAATATAGCCACCTTTCTTTGCAAGGACACTCAAAAGCCTGCCATCCATGGATTCTGTCAGTGTTTTGATCTGTTCACCATCAACATTGCGTGCAGCAGCAACCACAGCCTCCCAGACACTGTTCAGAGAGGTGTACTGTTTTCCCTCCTTGTAAATCTCACATTTGATGATGGACCACAGGTTCTCAATGGGGTTCAGATCAGGTGAACAAGGAGGCCATGTCATTAGATTTTCTTCTTTTATACCCTTTCTTGCCAGCCACGCTGTGGAGTACTTGGACGCGTGTGATGGAGCATTGTCCTGCATGAAAATCATGTTTTTCTTGAAGGATGCAGACTTCTTCCTGTACCACTGCTTGAAGAAGGTGTCTTCCAGAAACTGGCAGTAGGACTGGGAGTTGAGCTTGACTCCATCCTCAACCCGAAAAGGCCCCACAAGCTCATCTTTGATGATACCAGCCCAAACCAGTACTCCACCTCCACCTTGCTGGCGTCTGAGTCGGACTGGAGCTCTCTGCCCTTTACCAATCCAGCCACGGGCCCATCCATCTGGCCCATCAAGACTCACTCTCATTTCATCAGTCCATAAAACCTTAGAAAAATCAGTCTTGAGATATTTCTTGGCCCAGTCTTGACGTTTCAGCTTGTGTGTCTTGTTCAGTGGTGGTCGTCTTTCAGCCTTTCTTACCTTGGCCATGTCTCTGAGTATTGCACACCTTGTGCTTTTGGGCACTCCAGTGATGTTGCAGCTCTGAAATATGGCCAAACTGGTGGCAAGTGGCATCTTGGCAGCTGCACGCTTGACTTTTCTCAGTTCATGGGCAGTTATTTTCCGCCTTGATTTTTCCACACGCTTCTTGCGACCCTGTTGACTATTTTGAATGAAACGCTTGATTGTTCGATGATCACGCTTCAGAAGCTTTGCAATTTTAAGAGTGCTGCATCCCTCTGCAAGATATCTCACTATTTTTGACTTTTCTGAGCCTGTCAAGTCCTTCTTTTGACCCATTTTGCCAAAGGAAAGGAAGTTGCCTAATAATTATGCACACCTAATATAGGGTGTTGATGTCATTAGACCACACCCCTTCTCATTACAGAGATGCACATCACCTAATATGCTTAATTGGTAGTAGGCTTTCGAGCCTATACAGCTTGGAGTAAGACAACATGCATAAAGAGGATGATGTGGTCAAAATACTCATTTGCCTAATAATTCTGTACGCAGTGTAGATAACATTGCTTGAGCTACAATCCATGCGGTGTCAGGACTGGAATAGTGGATCAGGTATGGAATCCTTTGGCAGGGACAAAATAATCCCAAAAATTAGCGTAGTACAAAAAAGGTCAATCCAATCGGGTAGTCGGTTCCAGTTCCAGGTCGTGGCGGGCAGCAGAATTCGTAATCGAGGAAACAGGCAAGGAGTCGGTAGCTGGGAAGTCAGATTAAACAACAGGTTCACAGGAGGGAGCTGGGTGTTCACCATAAGGTTGAATAACTCAGCAATGAGTCAAGGCTCTGACTGGCTTTAAGTACACAGTGAACCCAGGACCGCCCCCCTGGTTGCCGGGCAACCAGGAGGCTTCCTTAGTCAGAAGCCAATCATAAGGCTGAGGGCGGTGACGGAGGCTGAAGCCCTCCCCCAGCCTGAGTAGCACCTGTGGTCTGGAGTGGAGCATGTGCACTACGCTTGTATCCCTGCGCACGCAGCTTGTGTACCGCGTACGCGCACCCGGCGTCCGACTCGCGCAGGCGCACTGGCCACATTGACGTCAGGTGTCCTGTCAGGAGGAAGAGGAGGAGCTATCTGCGCCCGCCGCCCGCGCCTGCGAACCCGATGCGAAACGGCCCCCCTGGTTCCCTGACATGCGGTCCCGTAATGGGATCTTTCACAAGATGTGGGGATAGCAACTTCTCTGACTTTATCTGATATTGTGAAGCAGCATTTGCAGCATTTATGTTTGCATTTGAAAGATCCATCGGTACCTGTTTTGGATTGTTGTAGTATTGGATTTACTGTTCTTGGGGCAAGATGGTGCCCCTAGGTCTTTTAGAGTTTTAGCTGTATGGAAAATGAGATGTGGTTGGTGTGGGAGATTAGTGCTTATTATTGGGCCCTTTTAAAGAACAGGTCAGTGTAGGTTCAGTATCTGTTTAATGTTATTATGTGGGAGTTTTATTTGGTTATAAAATTATAACTATATTGTGTATCTTCCGTTTTTTGATTGTTGGATTATCTTTTATACTTTTATTCCTATTTTAACTTATTTTTATTTTTATTTTTATTGTTCGGTTTTAAACAGACCCCTAGTTGTTCCTTCATAGTACCGTCATCGGAACAGTTCCTTCTTATTCTTTTCATTTGCCAATATGGGATGTTTCTCTTCCATATATAATAATGACAACTTCGGTAATAATGGTAGCTATTTGCGTCAACATTCTTAAAATATTTACGTGTCTGAATTATGTTATCCCTAACGTACAATTCTAATAGCTATATTAGGGTCTATATGGGAAGTAAAGTTTAGATTCCATTGGTTGGTGTTGAGACCTTTAATATACTGTTCAAAGGTACTTCTTTCGTCCTGCCAGATCAAAATAATATCATTAATATATTGGTTGTAAAACTTGATTTTAGGATAATCTAAAAGGCCAATTTGTTCTTCAAAGGCCACCATAAATAGTTGAGCATATGAGAGGGCGAATTTGGTCCCCATTGCAGTTCCTCTTTTCTGAATATAAAAAGTATATTAATATTGGAAATCATTATGGTTTAAAATGAACTCAATTGAATGTATAATAAACTTTCTCTGATGGGGTTGCATGAAATTGTCTTTAGTTAAAAAACCCTCTACTGCTCTGATACCTAGCTCATGAATGATGTTACTATAGAGGGCAGAAACATCCAAAACATAACATATTTTCTTCCCATTTAAAGCCTTTGAGAATTGTAATCAATTGGCTCAAATCTCTGAGGTGGGCTGGTTACGTAATTACGTATTTTTGTAAAAGGTTATCAACATAGGCCGAAAGGTTGGAATCCAAAGAGTTGATCCCAGATATGATGGGTCATCCAGGGGGTTTATCGAATGACTTATGGATCTGTGGAAAGAATTAAAAGTATGGTATTAAGGGATGTTCAAATGTGAGGTTTTTCTACTCTTGTTTATTAATTACCTTATGTGTGTATCCTTTATAAATAAGAGCAGAGATTTGTTTTGTTTTAAAAACGGATCACAGTGTATATTATCGTAATAGTTTTTGTCAGAAAGTATCCTTAGGAATTCTTAATTATAGTAATGAAAATCGAGTATGACTACCCCACCCCCCTTATCGGCACTTTTATTATTGATGTCCATATTGGATGCTAAATGAAAAATGGCTTTACGTTGAACTCTAGAAATATTATAGATACTGAAATATATATGTTTTTGTTCTAAAAAAGTCTTCTTTCGATCCATAAGGACCATGTTGTAAAAGTTCTGTAAATGTGGGCCCCTGCTCTCTACTGGTTAGAATGATACACGGACAAAGGATTAACTGAGACTAGACGGGTATAGTAGCAAAAATGTACGTATACTTTATTAAACATTACATAAAAATATATTACATTTGTTGTGTGATATATCACATCAGATAAAAAGGTGGACTACACCTGAGGGGACATAACATGATAACATATAAAAAGGGCAATGGGGTCAACACTCACCTACGACTCAGCTAAGACTCACAAATAACCAAAGAAAGTGCAAATGCATGTCTCGAAGTTTGTACATATATATATATATACATACAGTCGTGGCCAAAAGTTTTGAAAATTACATAAATATTGGAAATTGGAAAAGTTGCTGCTTAAGTTTTTATAATAGCAATTTGCATATACTCCAGAATGTTATGAAGAGTGATCAGATGAATTGCATAGTCCTTCTTTGCCATGAAAATTAACTTAATCCCTGTCATGGTCTTACCTGCTTGCTGCTCTCCTTCGTTTGACATGTGCTGGCGGCCATCTTGGGGTCTGGGTTTCTTGTAGCCTTCCACCCTGCGGCTCCTCCTTCCCCTGGGAGGAGCTGGATGCCTAGCTCATATATATAGGAGGTCTGTGGCTTCAGTTCCTTGCTTGGTCCTCTTGTGTTCACATGCTTCTAAGACTGCTGCTGCTTCTGGTTCCTGATCCTGGCTTCGTCTGACTACCCTGCTGGTTCCTGATCCTGGCTTCGTCTGACTACCCTGCTGGTTCCTGATCCTGGCTTCGTCTGACTACCCTGCTGGTTCCTGATCCTGGCTTCGTCTGACTACCCTTCTGGTTCCTGACCTCTGGCTTCGCAAAGACTCTGCTCGGTTTCACCATCCGTTTTCAATAAAGCCTTCTTATTTTCATTTATCTCTTGTTGTACGTCTGGTTCATGGTTCCGTGACAATCCCAAAAAAACCTTTCCACTGCATTTCATTGCTGTCATTAAAGGACCTGCTGAGATCATTTCAGTAATCGTCTTGTTAACTCAGGTGAGAATGTTGACAAGCACAAGGCTGGAGATCATTATGTCAGGCTGATTGGGTTAAAATGGCAGACTTGACATGTTAAAAGGAGGGTGATGCTTGAAATCATTGTTCTTCCATTGTTAACCATGGTGACCTGCAAATGCGTGCAGCCATCATTGCGTTGCATAAAAATGGCTTCACAGTCAATGACATTGTGGCTACTAAGATTGCACCTCAATCAACAATTTATAGGATCATCAAGAACTTCAAGGAAAGAGGTTGAATTCTTGTTAAGAAGGCTTCAGGGCGTCCAAGAAAGTCCAGCAAGCGCCAGGATCGTCTCCAAAAGAGGATTCAGCTGCGAGATCGGAGTGCCACCAGTGCAGAGCTTGCTCAGGAATGGCAGCAGGCAGGTGTGAGCGCATCTGCACGCACAGTGAGGCGAAGGTGAGGTGAAGACTGTTGGAAGATGGCCTGGTGTCAAGAAGGGCAGCAAAGAAGCCACTTCTCTCCAAAAAAACCCATCAGGGACAGATTGATCTTCTGCAGAAAGTATGGTGAATGGACTGCTGAGGACTGGGGCAAAGTCATATTCTCTGATGAAGCCTCTTTCCGATTGTTTGGGGCATCTGGAAAAAGGCTTGTCCGGAGAAGAAAAGGTGAGCGCTACCATCAGTCCTGTGTCATGCCAACAGTAAAGCATCCTGAGACCATTCATGTGTGGGGTTGCTTCTCATCCAAGGGAGTGGGCTCACTCACAATTTTGCCCAAAAACACAGCTATGAATAAAGAATGGTGCCAAAACACCCTCCAACAGCAACTTCTTCCAACAATCCAACAAGTTTGGTGAAGAACAATGCATTTTCCAGCATGATGGAGCACCGTGCCATAAGGCAAAAGTGATAACTAAGTGGCTCGGGGACCAAAACGTTGACATTTTGGGTCCATGGCCTGGAAACTCCCCAGATCTTAATCCCATTGAGAACTTGTGGTCAATCCTCAAGAGGCGGGTGGACAAACAAAAACCCACTAATTCTGACAAACTCCAAGAAGTGATTATGAAAGAATGGGTTGCTATCAGTCAGGAATTGGCCCAGAAGTTGATTGAGAGCATGCCCAGTCAAATTGCAGAGGTCCTGAAAAAGAAGGGCCAACACTGCAAATACTGACTCTTTGCATAAATGTCATGTACCGTATTTATCGGCGTATAACACGCACTTTTTCCCCCTGAAAATAGGGGGCAAATCATGTATGCGTGTTATACGCCGATATTCATTGCGCTGTATGAGCCGGGAGAGAGGAGGGGCTGGAGTCCGTAACTAGGGGCGGGGCCCGGTGCAGTCACTGTACTCTTACACCGGGCCCCGCCGCTCACCAAAGTATTTATAAACGTGAATCCTTATCCTGTTATTAAGCTGCCCTCTCCCATGTTCCCATGTCCCCCCTGTATCCCCATAGCACTTACTTAAGCTCCCATAGCAGGCAGAGCGGACGGCAGCAGTAACGTCACTCACTGACGTTGAGCGCCTGCTCCGCCCCCTTTATGAATGAAGCAGGCGGAGCAGACACGCGACGTCAGTGAGTGACGTTACTGCTGCCATCCGCCCTGCCTGCTATGGAAGCTTGTGAATGAATCGTAAGTGCTGTGGGGATACAGGGGAACATGGGAACATGGGAGAGGGCAGCTTAATAACAGGATAAGGATTCACGTTTATAAATACTTCGGTGAGCAGAGGCCCGGTGTATTGGGGGACACTGTTATGAGGGGGATCTGTGGATGACATATAGCAGTGTCATCCACAGATCCCCCCCATAACAGTTCCATCCACAGATCCCCCCACCTCATAGCAGTACAATTTGAAATGGACACTGTTATGAGGGGGATCTGTGGATGACATATAGCAGTGTCATCCACAGATCCCCCCCATAACAGTTCCATCCACAGATCCCCCCACCTCATAGCAGTACAATTTGAAATGGACACTGTTATGAGGGGGATCTGTGGATGACATATAGCAGTGTCATCCACAGATCCCCCCCATAACAGTTCCATCCACAGATCCCCCCACCCCATAGCAGTACAATTTGAAATTTAATTTTTTTTCCTGAAATGGGTGCGTGTTATACGCCAGTGCGTGTTATACGCCGATAAATACGGTAATTGTCGATAAAAGCCTATGAAATGTATGAAGTGCGTGTAATTATATTTCACTACATCACAGAAACAACTGAAACAAAGATCTAAAAGCAGTTTAGCAGCAAACTTTGTGAAAACTAATATTTGTGTAATTCTCAAAACTTTTGGCCACGACTGTACATACACAAGGCCTATTTATTTCACATGTAAGAAAGGTTCTTTACATATATCACAGATATCCACAATTATACTGATATACACGTATGTATCTCCGCTGTCAGTACATCAAATGCGGACACACACGTGTATAGCACAAGGACCCATCACATGAGGAAGCATGAACATGTATGAAAATACTACCAGTACCCCAAAGGTAGAAGCATGCAAGGACATGCACATACAAATATATGTACCAAGGAATCAATCGACTAAATAACTATATCTGAGTAGATGTAATCAGAAACATCAAAACATCACAAAGATCGATCCCTGCACTAGAAAAAGAGGACCTGAATTGTGCTACAGAATCATTAGCTATCAGAGCAAAGAGTAGCCCCACGCTTAGAAATTACATACCCATATGATAGAGACAGTCCAAACTCAGGAGAAACATGATAACATATAAAAAGGGCAATGGGTTCAACACTCAGCTACGACTCAGCTAAGACTCACAAATAACCAAAGAAAGTGCAAATGCACTTTTTATATGTTATCATGTTATGTCCCCTCAGGTGTAGTCCACCTTTTTATCTGATGTGATATATCACACAACAAATGCAATATATTTTTATGTAATGTTTAATAAAGTATACGTACATTTTTGCTACTATACCCGTCTAGTCTCAGTTAATCCTTTGTTCGTGTATGCTTATGTACACTGAGTGGGTATGTTACTATATAGGGTACTTTCTATCACATAGGATCACTTTATGTGAACGCAAATCTATGTGTTTTCTGTGTCTGTTGTTCTTTGGTTAGAATTATAATCTAGCTTAAAGAGAAGAAGGTACAGTAAAGGTGAGTGGACCAGTTCTACTAAAATATCTATATTTAAAGTGTCAATTAATATTGTGTCTCCTATTTCTTCACAGATAGCGGCAGTGTCATTGCAAATGGATTGATAAATACTTCGGTGAGCAGAGGCCCGGTGTATTGGGGGACACTGTTATGACTCAGCCCTATTTCACCTTAAGGACTTGGCCATTTTTTGCAAATCTGACCAGTGTCACTTCAAGTGCTGATAACTTTAAAACGCTTTGACTTATCCAGGCCATTCTGAGATTGTTTTTTCGTCACATATTGTACTTCATGACACTGGTAAAATGAAGTAAAAAAAAAATCATTTTTATTTATAAAAAAAATACCAAATTTACAAAGAATTTGTAAAAGATTGCAAATTTCCAAGTTTCAATTTCTCTACTTTTATAATACATAGTAATACCTCCAAAAATAGTTATTACTTTACATTTCCCATATGTCTACTTCATGTTTGGATCAATTTGGGAATGATATTTTATTTTTTGGGGATGTTACAAGGCTTAGAGGTTTAGTAGCAAATTTTTCAGAAATTTTCCAAAACCAAATTTTTAGGGACCAGTTCAGGTCTGAAGTCACATTGCGAGGCTTACATAATAGAAACCACCCAAAAATGACCCCATTCTATAAACTACACCCCTCAAGGTATTCAAAACTGATTTTACAAACTTTGTTAACCCTTTAGGGGTTTCCATTTTAATCCATTTTTTCCAGTAACAAAGCAAGGGTTAACAGCCAAACAAAATGCTTTATTTATTTCCCCGATTCTGTAGTTTGCAGAAACACCCGATATGTGGCCGTAAACTACTGCACGGGCACACAGTAGGGCGTAGAGGGAAAGGTGCGAGTATGGTTTTTAGGCAGATTTTGCTGGACTGGTTTTTTTGACACCATGTCCCATTTGAAGCCCCCCTGATGCACCCCTAGAGTAGAAACTCCATAAAAGTGACCCCATCTAAGAAACTACACCCCTCAAGGTATTCAAAACTGATTTTACAAACTTTGTTAACCCTTTAGGTGTTGCACAAGATTTAATGGAAAATAGAGATACAATTTCAAAATTTCACTTTTTTGGCAGATTTTCCATTTTAATATTTTTTTTCCAGTTACAAAGCAAGGGTTAACAGGCAAACAAAACTCATTATTTATGGCCCTGATTCTGTAGTTTACAGAAACACCCCATATGTGGTCGTAAACTGCTGTACGGGCACACGGCAGGGGAACGGCAGGGGAAAGGAATGCCATACGGTTTTTGAAAGGCAGATTTTGCTAGACTGTTTTATTGGACACCATGTCCCATTTGAAGCCCCCCTGATGCACCCCTAGAGTAGAAACTCCAAAAAAGTGACCCATTTTAGAAACTACGGGATAGGGTGGAAGTTTTGTTGGTACTAGTTTAGGGTACATATGATTTTTGGTTGCTCTATATTACACTTTTTGTGAGGCAAGGTAACAAGAATTCGTTTTTCAACATTCATCTGACAGGTTAGATCATGTGGTATTTTTATAGAGCAGGTTGTCACGGACGCGGCGATACCTAATACGTATACAATTTTTCTTATTTATGTAAGTTTTACACAATGATTTCATTTTTGAAACAAAAAAAATCATGTTTTAGTGTCTCCATAGTCTGAGAGACATAGTTTTTTCAGTTTTTGGGCGATTATCTTAGGTAGGGTCTCATTATTTGTGGGATGAGATGACGGTTTGATTGGAACTATTTTGGGGTGCATATGACTTTTTGATCGCTTGCTATTACACTTTTTGTGACGTAAGATGACAAAAAATGGCTTTTTTTACACCGTTTTTATTTTAATTTTTTTACGGTGTTCACCTGAGGGGTTAGGTCATGTGATATTTTTATAGAGCCGGTCGATATGGACGCGGAGATACCTAATATGTATACTTTTTTTTTATTTATGTAAGTTTTACACAATGATTTCATTTTTGAAACAAAAAAAATCATGTTTTAGTGTTTCCATAGTCTAAGAACCATAGTTTTTTCAGTTTTTGGGTGATTATCTTGGGTAGGGTATGATTTTTGCAGGATGAGATGACGGTTTGATTGGTACTATTTTGGTGTACATGCATTTTTTTTGATCACTTTTATTAATTTTTTTATTTTTATGGCGTTTACCGTGTGGGGAAAGTAACATGACAGTTTAATATATCAGGTCGTTACGGACGTGGCGATACCTAATATGTGTAGTGTAGTTTATTTTTTTTATTTATTCAGCGATAAATGTGTTTTTTTTTTTATCTTAACTTTTTTCCCTTTTTTTTTTTTGACCCAGACCCACTTGTCTGAACAGATCTATGCCTTTAGCACAGATCTGTTCAGCACCATGGACAGCAGGATGCCTGAGAAGGCGTCCTGTTGCCATGGGAACCTTCCCCGTCTGCTCAGTTGTGGCCACAACTGCGCAGACGGGGAAGGGTAAGGAGGGGGGCTCCCTCCCTCTGTCACCCCATCCTGTCGGGGGGCTGCAAAGGCACAGCAGCCCCCCCGATGGGAGAGGGAGGGAGCCCCCTCTTACTGTTAACTGTTTCCATACAGCGGTCCATGCACCGCAAACAACCGCAAACAGTCCATTTGCCCAACCGCAAACTTCCCATTTGCACAAGGTTGGATACCAAGCTAGCCATGTCCCGTTGATGTCATTGAAGGTTTCTTCCTCCACCCAGCCACATACAACACCAAGGGTCCCCGAAAGGATGAATTGAATTGATTTTTCGAACGGGGAGATGGTTAAAAAAAAGCTGGCTCCCTCCCCTACAGTTTGAATCCACGCCACAGAAAAATATTAAATAGAATTTTTTTTATCTGAAAGGTATTTGAGTGAGTGACACCCTGTAACGGTATGAGTGGAGGCCTAGCCAGTGGCCACAATACAGTCTGTGTGGGCCTGACACACACTGGCTTGCAACTGTGATTATATCACAGAAAAAGATTAAATAGAATTTTTTTTTATCTGCGAGGTATTTTCTGTCACACCCTGTATGAATGGTGTGCACACAGTGCTGTCTGTGACTGAGCCTGCAGCCTCTCACACACGGGCAGGCAACTGCAAAATATATATATAAATAAAAAGTAGACTGATGTACCAGTCCTGAAAAGGGCTTTTTGGGGTGCTGTCAGGATGCACCGCAAACAGTCCATTTGCCCAACCACAAGCTTCCCTTTTGCACAAGGTTGGATACCAAGCTAGCCATGTCCCGTTGATGTCATTGAAGGTTTCTTCCTCCACCCAGCAACATACAACACCAAGGGTCCCCGAAAGGTGAATTGAATTGATTTTTCGAACAGGGAGATGGTTAAAAAAATGCTGGCTCCCTCCCCTACAGTTTGAATCCACGCCACAGAAAAATATTAAATAGAATTTTTTTTATCTGAAAGGTATTTGAGTGAGTGACACCCTGTAACGGTATGAGTGGAGGCCTAGCCAGTGGCCACAATACAGTCTGTAAAAATAGAATTTTTTTTTATCTGTGAGGTATTTTATGTCACACCCTGTATGAATGGTGTGCACACAGTACTGTCTGTGACTGAGCCTGCAGCCTCTCATACACGGACAGTCAACTGCAATATATATATATATATTTAAAAAAAAGAAAAAAAAAAGCAGACTGATGTACCAGACCTGAAAAGGGCTTTTTGGGGTGCTGTCAGGACGCTGTCCTTACAGCAGATGAGTCTGTGGACACAGAACACTGCCCTAGCTAACGCTTTCCCTATTGAATCAGCAGCAGCAGCACTGTCCCTCCTCTCGCTGAGAATGCAGCTTCCGAATGAATCTAAAATGGATGCTGTCCAGGAGGAGGGAGGGTCTGCTGCTGATTGGCTGGAATGTGTCTGCTGACTGTGAGGTACAGGGTCAAAGTTTACTCAATGATGATGTATAGGGGGCGGACCGAACACCGCATATGTTCGCCCGCCGCGGCGAACACGAACAAGCTATGTTCGCCGGCGAACTATTCAGAACATCTCTACTTATTATGCCTTTTGATCAAAATGTACACTTATGCCTCTTGAATAAGTATACAATATAGGGGGCAGTACACTGAATATTGTGCTGAGAAGAGAGTTTAATTAGATCAATGCATAGCTTGTGGATGTGCTATCCACTTCTCTTTTTCTCATTTGATACATGAATAACTATAATATTACAGTATGATGGATGCAAAGGAGGTATTTTGCGCCGCAAAAAATGGGTTTATGTCACCCACAGAGTTAACAGACTGATTAACTATTCTTTTACACTGTGACGGATGCAAAAGACGTGTTTTGCACCCCAAAAATGGGTTTGTGTCACCGACAGAATTAACAGCCAGATTAAGTATTCTATTTCTGTGACGGATGCAAAGGAGGTGTTTTGCACCCCAAAAAAATGGCTATAGCTCACACACAGAATTAATAGCTCGATTAAGTATCAAATTTCTTTGTCACTGGTACAAAGGTGTTGTAATTGCAACGCGCCGCCCCCAGGGCCCTATCGCATCCCAGGTCTAGTGGAATGCAGAGTGGTGTGGTGTGACCTATATGTGTCACGGTGCTCCTAACTGGATACAGCGGGACCCCAGGCTTAGGGTCCGAAGCAAATAAAGGGTTAAATAGTTGAGTTCGGGATGAAGAAAAACTAGAGTCCATACCTGGTAAACTTTAACAGCAGCTTTTCTTGGGTAAACTTGATTCCACACAGTATTCAGGCTTTTCTTACATTCAGGCTTTCTTTTGGCTCCAGCTTTGGAATAAACTGGCA
This sequence comes from Bufo bufo, assembly GCF_905171765.1. Lineage (NCBI taxonomy): Eukaryota > Metazoa > Chordata > Amphibia > Anura > Bufonidae > Bufo > Bufo bufo. The sequence goes on along the minus strand of NC_053396.1, from coordinate 171,691,737 downwards.
GGCAAACTTGGTGACTGCGCTTTCTCTCTTTCTCTGCTGGGCTGACAGGCTTGCTAAATAACTCTGCTTTCTTTCTCTCTGCTGTGCTAAACTCTGCTTGGTTCTGGTATCCTTGGATTGGGGTGCCTTAGGCTGTGATCCCCCTCTTGACACTCAGTAAAATAAATTAGCATGGAGTCTGGGTGCTTTACAAGCTACTTCTCTTTTGTGGCTCTTGCTCCAGCCGAAGAACACTTTACTCTGGCTGCTATAACTTTCATGTCTTCTCAGCTCCAATATGGAGTCTACAGTCGTGGCCAAAAGTTTTGAGAATTAGATAAATATTGGAAATTGGAAAAGTTGCTGCTTAAGTTTTTATAATAGCAATTTGCATATACTCCAGAATGTTATGAAGAGTGATCAGATGAATTGCATAGTCCTTCTTTGCCATGAAAATTAACTTAATCCCCAAAAAAAATTTCCACTGCATTTCATTGCTGTTATTAAAGGACCTGCTGAGATCATTTCAGTAATCGTCTTGTTAACTCAGGTGAGAATGTTGACGAGCACAAGGCTGGAGATCATTATGTCAGGCTGATTGGGTTAAAATGGCAGACTTGACATGTTAAAAGGAGGGTGATGCTTGAAATCATTGTTCTTCCATTGTTAACCTATCACGGTTGAGGATGGGGGAAATCCTCAGCCGTGCGGTGAAGGAAGATGTCCAGTCGCTACTCGCCAGGAACACAGAATCAGGGAGCAGGTCATCTCCTGTTGCATTCCTAACGCTGACCCTGTCTCCTACCTGCATGGGCCGACCTTCATGGTAGGAGGACCCATGCGCAAGAACCTCGGATCCCTGACTTATTCTCCGACCGGTCCCTGGGCTAAGGAGCAGGGTAAGACAACCCACTCCTCCTAGGCACGGAGGAGCAGGAGTCTCACTGGCCAAGCAGCATGAAGAAGGGGGTACATAAACAGGACTATGGATAAGACAGGTGAACACTAACAGTTCACACAAACCTGTCTCAGCCTTGCTGACTGGAACCCGTGCTAAGGAAAGGCTGTCCACACAGACAAAGGTAAACAGCACACACATGAAGACACACAGGGACCAGGACATCCATAGCTGCACAAAAACCAAAGACACAAGACATCAACAACACATCACGGTATTAGAACTTATGACCGGAAGGGTGGCCCTTACAAGAAGATGGAAATCACAGGAGGCTGCAACAGCAAAGCATGACTGAAGCAACCTACTGAGCCATGCCAAAGTGAGAGGCTTTATAGGCCTGAAAGGCCACACCCAACGGTCAGACACACCCAGTGACCTCACACACACTGGGAAGGGAGTTAACCCTTCCAGCACCACAGGAAAGGGAAAACACCAACTTAAAGGGAAAGTGTCCAACAACAAACACACTGTGGTTGTTGCCGCAGGCAACGACATGGGTGGCAACCATGTCCTGGGAGCCCCAAGGCCGAGACACTGCCACCACATGTACACAACGACAAACGTTGCCACGGGCAACCACAGTGCAGGAAAGGTGTCCATGCACACCACACACTACACAGAGTGCACACAGACAAACGACAGTGCATACATACACGCACACAAACTCCAAAGGGACCGCATGCATACCTGTTGTCCGCGGCAACCGCACTTGAGGCAAACGACATCAAGCCTCAAGCTGCGGTTGAAACAACCCAAACCGCGGGCAACTGTATGCGGCTCCCAAGGAGTTACGGCCAAAACCGTGGCCATGACATAACCATAGTGACCTGCAAAGAAACGCATGCAGCCATCATTGCGTTGCATAAAAATGGCTTCACAGGCAAGGATATTGTGGCTACTAAGATTGCACCTCAATCAACAATTTCTAGGATCATCAAGAACTTCAAGGAAAGAGGTTCAATTCTTGTTAAGAAGGCTTCAGGGCGTCCAAGAAAGTCCAGCAAGCACCAGGATCGTCTCCTAAAGAGGATTCAGCTGCGGGATCGGAGTGCCACCAGTGCAGAGCTTGCTCAGGAATGGCAGCAGGCAGGTGTGAGCGCATCTGCACGCACAGTGAGGCGAAGACTTTTGGAAGATGGCCTGGTGTCAAGAAGGCCAGCAAAGAAGCCACTTCTCTCCAAAAAAAACATCAGGGACAGATTGATCTTCTGCAGAAAGTTTGGTGAATGGACTGCTGAGGACTGGGGCAAAATCATATTCTCCGATGAAGCCTCTTTCCGATTGTTTGGGGCATCTGGAAAAAGGCTTGTCCGGAGAAGAAAAGGTGAGCGCTACCATCAGTCCTGTGTCATGCCAACAGTAAAGCATCCTGAGACCATTCATGTGTGGGGTTGCTTTTCATCCAAGGGAGTGGGCTCACTCACAATTTTGCCCCAAAACACAGCCAATAAAGAATGGTACCAAAACACCCTCCAACAGCAACTTCTTCCAACAATCCAACAACAGTTTGGTGAAGAACAATGCATTTTCCAGAACGATGGAGCACCGTGCCATAAGGCAAAAGTGATAACTAAGTGGCTCGGGGACCAAAACGCTGACATTTTGGGTCCATGGCCTGGAAATTCCCCAGATCTTAATCCCATTGAGAACTTGTGGTCAATCCTCAAGAGGCGGGTGGACAAACAAAAACCCACTAATTCTGACAAACTCCAAGAAGTGATTATGAAAGAATGGGTTGCTATCAGTCAGGAATTGGCCCAGAAGTTGATTGAGAGCATGCCCAGTCGAATTGCAGAGGTCCTGAAAAAGAAGAGCCAACACTGCAAATACTGACTCTTTGCATAAATGTCATGTAATTGTCGATAAAAGCCTTTCAAACGTATGAACATAGAAACATAGAATGTGTCGGCAGATAAGAACCATTTGGCCCATCTAGTCTGCCCAATATACTGAGTACTATGAATAGCCCCTGGCCCTATCTTATATGAAGGATGGCCTTATGCCTATCCCATGCATGCTTAAACTCCTTCAATGTATTTGCAGCTACCACTTCTGCAGGAAGGCTATTCCATGCATCCACTACTCTCTCAGTAAAGTAATACTTCCTGATATTACTTTTAAACCTTTGCCCCTCTAATTTAAAACTATGTCCCCTTGTAGCAGTTTTTCTTCTTTTTAAATATTCTTTCCTCTTTTACCTTGTTGATTCCCTTTATGGATTTAAAAGTTTCTATCATATCCCCTCTGTCTCGTCTTTCTTCCAAGCTATACATGTTAAGGTCCTTTAATCTTTCCTGGTAAGTTTTATCCTGCAATCCATGTACCAGTTTAGTAGCTCTTCTCTGAACTCTCTCCAAAGTATCAATATCCTTCTGGAGATATGGTCTCCAGTACTGAGCACAATACTCCAAATGAGGTCTCACTAGTGCTCTGTAGAGCGGCATGAGCACCTCCCTCTTTCTACTGGTAATTCCTCTCCCTGTACACCCAAGCATTCTGCTAGCATTTCCTGCTGCTCTATGACATTGTCTGCCTACCTTTAAGTCTTCTGAAATAATGACCCCTAAATCCCTTTCCTCAGATACTGAGGTTAGGACTGTATCACTGATTTTATATTCTGCACTTGGGTTTTTACGCCCCATGTGCATTATTTTGCACTTATCCACATTAAATTTTAGTTGCCAGATTTTTGACCATTCCTCTAGTTTTCCTAAATCCTTTTCCATTTGGTGTATCCCTCCAGGAACATCAACCCTGTTACAAATCTTTGTGTCATCAGCAAAAAGACACACCTTACCATCGAGGCCTTCTGCAATTTCGCTGATAAAGATATTAAACAATATGGGTCCCAGAACAGATCCCTGAGGTACCCCACTGGTAACAAGACCTTGGTCTGAATATACTCCATTGACAACAAACAACCCTCTGTTGCCTGTCCCCCAGCCACTGCCTAATCCATTCAACAATATGGGAGTCCAAGCCCAAAGACTGCAATTTATTGATAAGCCTTCTGTGTGGGACAGTATTGAAAGCCTTACTGAAGTCTAGATAAGCGATGTCTACTGCACCTCCGCCATCTATTGTTTTAGTCACCCAATCAAAAAAATCAGTAAGATTAGTTTGACATGATCTCCCTGAAGTAAACCCATGCTGTTTTTCATCTTTCAATCCATGGGATTTTAGATGTTCCACAATCCTCTCCTTAAGTATGGTTTCCATTAATTTCCCCACTATTGATGTCAGGCTTACTGGCCTATAGTTGCCCGATTCCTCCCTACTACCTTTCTTGTGAATCGGCACAACATTTGCTAATTTCCAATCTTCTGGGATGACTCCTGTTGCCAGTGATTGGTTAAATAAATCTGTTAATGGTTTTGCTAGTTCACCGCTGAGCACTTTTAATAGCTTTGGGTGTATCCCATCAGGCCCCTGTGACTTATTTGTATTGATTTTAGACAGCTGACTTAGGACCTCTTCCTCTGTAAAGACACATGCATCAAAAGATTCATTAGTCTTCTTTCCTAACTGAGGTCCATTTCCTTAATTTTCCTTCGTAAAGACTGAACAGAAGTATTCATTGAGGCAGTCAGCTAGTTCTTTATCTTCTTCCATATACCTTCCTTCTTTTGTTTTTAATTTTGTAATTCCTTGTTTTAGTTTCCTTTTTTCATTTATGTATCTGAAGAATGCCTTATCGCCTTTTTTCCCTGACTGAGCTAATTTCTCTTCTGCCTGTGCTTTTGAAGCTCTTATAACTTGTTTGGCCTCTCTCTGCCTAATCTTGTAAATTAGCCTGTCATCCTCGTTTTTTTTTTCTTATAATTCCAAAATGCTATCTTTTTGTTTTTTGATGATTTTGGCCACTTCTGCTGAGTACCACAGTGGTCTTTTCCTTTTTTTGCTTTTACTGACAAGCCTAATGCAATTTTCTGTTGCTTTCAATAGTGCCTCTTTTAAGTAGTCCCATTTTTCCTGGACTCCAATGAAACTGTTCCAATCTGATAGGGACTCGTATACCACTAATCTAATTTTAGAAAAGTCAGTTTTTCTAAAATCTAAAACTTTTGTTTTTGTGTGGTGTGACTCAGTCACTGTGCTTATAGTAAACCACACTGACTGGTGATCACTAGATCACAAGCTTTCCCCTACAGTAATATCATATACCAAATTCCCATTTGTGAATACTAAATCTAAAATAGCCTCCTTCCGGGTTGGCTCCTCAACTACTTGCTGTAGAGATAATCCCAGTAGGGAATTTAGAATATCTGTACTCCTGGCAGAACTAGCTATTTTGGTTTTCCAGTTTACATCAGGAAGATTGAAGTCTCCCATAATGATAACTTCCCCCTTCAATGTCATTTTAGCTATTTCCTTAACTAGTAGATAATCTAATTCTTTGACTTGGCTAGGTGGTCTATATATCACACCTACACGAGTTACCTTATGATTATCAAGCTGCAAGGTAACCCAAACTGACTCTAAATTGTTCTCGCTAACTTGTATCAAATTAGATTTTATGCTGTCTTTCACATACAGGGCCACCCCTCCCCCCTTCTTGCCTTCCCTGTCTTTCCTGTATAGAGAGAACCCTGGTATTGATATATCCCAGTCATTACTCCCCTTGAACCACGTCTCAGTAACAGCCACTACATCTATATTCTCAGATGCCATTATAGCCTCAAGTTCATTGATCTTATTCCCTAAACTGCGAGCATTTGTAGATAAGAATCTGAGCTTGTCATTTCTTAACCTTTGTGCTACTGGCATCTTCTGGCGTTGTTCCGGGGGGCAGTCGGACTGCTGGATTATCACTCTTTTGCCCCCCTTTCCTAGTTTAAATGCTCCTTAGCAAATACTTGGAACTGTTCACCGAGGACATTCATTCCTTTGAGAGAAAGATGCAAACCATCTTTCTTGTACAGTTCTTTTCCATTCCAACAAGAGCTAACATGAGACACAAAGCCAAACCCTTGGTTCCGACACCATTCACCAAGCCATACATTGAATTCCTTAATGCGCATCTTCCTGTCATGCTGAAGGTTATGCACAGGCAAAACTGCAGAGAATGAAACAGTTGATGCAACCTCCCGTATATCCTTTCCAAGTGTGTGAAAAGCTTCTTTCACCTTTGAAACCTCATTGCAAGCCAGATCATTTGTCCCCAGATGGACAAGAACATCCACTTCCCTTTCCTGTTTTGCTTGCCTAACAATATTAAGGATCCGTCATCTATCCCTGCTAGCGGTAGCACCAGGGAGACATCTTACAACACCATTCTCCTCAAACTTCACACCTCTTATGATGGAATCGCCCACCAACAGCTGCTTACTATCAATCCTCACCTTCTCCTTTCTGTCTTTGGCTGCAGTCTTGCATACTTTAGGCATGGGAGATGATTGTTTCTCACCCACTGTGCTTGAGCCATCCGCTATGTTACTCTTGCACTCTGAAAGTGCTGCAAATGAATTATGGAGAGCCACAGACTGTTGGACATGTCTTCTATCCACAACTCTCAGTCTACCAGAACCTAGCGTAACCCATCTTCCATTTCTAGGGGGCCTCTGTGGCAGTGGCATTGCAATGTTCTCAGTCTGAGTTTGGTTAATGGTTAATTTACAAATCTCATATTTCAAAAAGGTAATTTCCTGTTGCATTATAGAGAGCTGTCTACAGATCAGACAGTATCCAAACCTCTGAAGAGTGGAACCTGAAATAAAAGCACAACAATTCCTGCACAGAACCAGGTCTGCCATTGCAAAGGGGGGGGGGGGGGGGAAAAAATAAATAAATAAATTTAAACAAACAAATCTTACTTGTTTAGATTGTATCCACCTCCAGATTACCTCCTGAGTATCTCCTGAATATCTCCAATGCACTTGCAGTCCCGAAGTGTGTGTAATTATATTTCACTACATCACAGAAACAACTGAAGCAAAGATCTAAAAGCAGTTTAGCAGCAAACTTTGTGAAAACTAATATTTGTGTCATACTCAAAACTTTTGGCCACGACTGTAAACTGCAATAAACTAGAACTGCAACCCCCTCCCTCCTGGTAGGAAGCTAAACTGGCCCACATCTGCCCGAAGTGGGGTGGGGGGGGGGGGGGGGGGGAGAGAATGGAATGGTGAGTTCCATTCTATCTAGAGATTTATGTCTCTCTCTCTCTCTTCCATATACACTGCCACCTGCTGGTGAACCAGGCATATTATATGAACAAAACAGTTTCATAACAGTAATATAAATGCACACTTGAGAAGGACCTGGAAAAAAATACACAGATGACATAGGCATTAGCAATAAAATACAGTAGCAGAGTGAAAGAATGTAAATTATGTAACCACTCCGGGGTGTTACATAATGCACCCACAAAAAATGAATATAAGCCAACCACAGAGTTATCAGCCACATCAAAAGCCTAAAACTGTCCCTCACTGCAGCAGTGCCCTGTCCCTACACTAGTTAGAGCAGAATCGCGGCACAACACATGATCCAGCATTTATGCAGGCAGCGTCATGTGCTGCTCCGGCCAATCACAGCCATGCCAGTACTAGGCTTCAAAGTGCCCACAGCATAAAGGCTTGTTGCCATTCAACTAGCTTAATTATTCATCCAAACCCGAACTTTTGCGGCAAAGTCCATGTTCAGGTGCCCAGACCCAGTCCGGGTTCGCTCATCCCTACTCATAGGATAGCTTTCTTACATCTGGAATCATAAGAGACTTATAGCTTTCTATTCCTTTTGGAAGGAGAATTCATTTGCACATTGTTTTTTCAAAATTACAGAGGAGCATTGTCTGGCAATGAGAAATATTGTCCTGTGGATCTTGAAGTTATATGGGACATGGAGAGAAATGTCTGCCACATAGAGGTTTAAAAAAAAATACAACTCTCCCTAAAACACAACTAGACCCCAAAAAACGGTATGGTAATAAACTGTGTAAACGTCTCTATAGCAAACAAGTCACTGAGGTTTAGAGTCGCTAAGAACAAAATAATACATTTTTATTGAAGTGATCAGACAAAAAAGGGGAGTAGATTCCCTCAGTGATTGGGCACACTAGTAGGGAAAGTTTCTAAAAGGTGCACATTGGGCAAATGTATAAATAAGTCTTGTGCAGAAATAGAAGATAGTGCTACTGAATGTGTCAAGAGCACCGGTAGGCGTGATAATATAGTGTCCCACATATGTGTGAATGGGCCACTCCAAATTGCTATATGTCATTTTATGCATTTCCTTTGTCAATGCTGCTAAATTCCAATTATAGGCTGGTAAATGCACTACATATATCTGACACTAGGTGGTGCACTAACCACATTTATACAGGTCAGCCACAGGAAGTTAGTGAGTAGAAGAGTAGAAGGTTAGGAGTGTGGAGGAGGAAAGGAGAGGAGACAGACCTCTTGGCCCAAGGGGTAAAATGCCTGAATTTTTGGAATCCAGAACCAGGATTTATTAATCCTACATTATAGAGCCACTGACCAGGCACTACTTGAACTATAGTTGTGACAACCTTTTCAAAGAATGCAGCATAGAGTTTGCCTGCCATGAGGGAGACCGACCATGGGTTTATACTAATAGTTACCGAGGATCCAGAGTATATTGAAAGACTGAATAGCCAGAGCAAGATCAGGAACCAAGTAAAGTAAGATCATCATGCCTACTACAGTTGCGCTAGAACCTACCTACACCACCTCACTAAGCCAGTTATTGGGATTTACAGCTTCACCATCTTCATTCATGACAAAGTGCTGCTATGATTATTGCAAGATTACCAACTACAAGTAAAGTTCCTCTTTGGTTCAACCTCTGCCTCTCTCATCATTCTACTTCATCTCCCAATTGCACCTTACGGTGCTGGCGTCCCGAACACAGGGGCCCAGCCACCAAAGCACCCTAAGCGTTACCCAACTACAATCAAGGGCACCTCAACTTCCATCTGGTTGGTGTTCACTGCAATAGATAGTGCCCCGGAATATTTAGTGCTATCTTCCCCTCCACTGCAGGCTGGCCCAGGGAGCTACAGAAAAGTGAGTACAACTACTACACCCATTCAGCCCACCACTAACGCTCACATATTGCCCCTGTGGTCTGGCACGTTGCAATAACAACAATATTGTTCAGACTGGCCTATTGACCCACTGGGTGTACTCTGCAGGCTTGTATATATCAAGGAGTACCACTTTGTATTGGTCTATGATTCTAGTGAAAAAAGTATGGTTAGGTATTAACCCTAGTTTAATCCAGTGGAGCGCACCTGCACCAGTCACCTGTATAACTGCAGTGCACTGCACACAACCAAATTGGGTGGCACTGATTAGTCACTCATTCATATGGACCTAAAGTGCCACTATAAAACCCCACACACACCAGTAAACAGCTGATCAGTCCCGTTCAACTAGCAGAGGCATTCATGGCCTCACAAAGTGTCCCGCTCGATGCGTTTCATCACCCAAATGGTGAATCATCATGAGCCAGCTTAGTTAAATTAAACGCTAGGATAAGGAGCTGCAAAGACAACACCCCATGGGAGGTATGTGGCAGCGTGTCCGGAGCTGGTATGGCCGTAGCGCAGCCGCTAAAGCTGCCGGCTTTTAAACGGGAAGATATGCCCCAAAAGAGGCTTGATCAGCGCATTGGCCAATAGGGGAAAGGAGTGATGAGAGATGTTCTCCCCGATACCCGGCCGTGCGCGATGTTGTCATGGTCTTACCTTCTTGCTGTTCTCCTTCGTTTGACATGTGCTGGCGGCCATCTTGGTTTCTGGGTTTCTTGTAGCCTCCCACCCTGCGGCTCCTCCTTCCCACTGGGAGGAGCTGGATGCCTAGCTCATATATATAGGAGGTCTGTGGCTTCAGTTCCTTGCTTGGTCCTCCTGTGTTCACATGCTTCTAGACTGCTGCTTCTGGTTCCTGATCCTGGTTTCGTCCGACTACCCTGCTGGTTCCTGATCCTGGTTTCGTCCGACTACCCTGCTGGTTCCTGATCCTGGCTTCGTCTGACTACCCTGCTGGTTCCTGATCCTGGCTTCGTCTGACTACCCTTCTGGTTCCTGACCTCTGGTTTCGCAAAGACTCTGCTTCGGTTTCGCCATCCGTTTGGACTTTTGCTTTACAGCTTTATTTTCAATAAAGCCTTCTTATTTTCACTTATCCCTTGTTGTACGTCTGGTTCATGGTTCCGTGACATTAGGACCAAGCCATGAATTCTGACGGTACAGGGCCATCCTCGCTACCCACGCTGGTTGCCAGACTTGATCAGCAGGATCACCTGTTGGGTCGGTTCGCTGTGGCGTTGCAAACCCTGCTTGAACGCACGGCTCATTTCGCTCCCGTTGCCGATGGGTCGGTTGTCGCTCCTGGGCCCGCTCCTACTGCCGCTCCGGTTGTTGCGCCAGAGTCTACCCCGACGCCTGTTGTTGCACCTGCGGTGTTTCGGGGTATGACCGGTTCTGCCCCTCTTCACAGCGCTTTGGGGGAGAGCCAACTCAGTGCCGAGGTTTCCTTAACCAGGTGGGCATTTATTTCGAGTTGCTGCCACATGCCTTTCCCACTGAGAGATCAAAGGTGGGCTTCTTGATCTCGCTGCTCTCGGACAAGGCCTTGGCCTGGGCCAGCCCTTTATGGGAGAACAACAATCCGGTGGTTGCCGAGTTTTCCGGTTTTGTTGCTTCTCTTCGGAAGGTATTCGATGTGCCGGCTCGTGCTGCCTCTGCTGCGAAGCTCCTTATGTCCATCAGACAGGGTTCACGATCCGTAGCTGAATACGCCATTGAGTTTCGTACCCTGGCAGCAGAGGTGGGCTGGAATAATGAGGCTCTGGTCGCTGCTTTCTCTCATGGTCTCTCGGATGCCTTGAAGGATGAGGTTGCAGCTAAGGACCTACCAGTGGAGCTCGAGTCTCTTATTTCTTTCCTGATTTTGATTGACACCAGACTCAGGGAGAGACCTTCCTTTAAGGAGAGCCTGCGGAGGTTTTCTAACAGATTGGCGCCTACGTTTGTTGTCCCACCCGTGCCTCCCTCTCCTCCCACGCCTCCTGGGGATGACTTGTCTGGGGGTGAACCCATGCAGCTGGGGTTTGCTCGCCTGTCCGAGGGGGAGAGGGTACTCCGGAGACGCGAGGGCCGATGCATGTACTGTGGTCTCGGTGGGCATTTTCGGTTGGCATGTCCGAACCGTCCGGGAAATGCTCGCACCTGAGATCCTGTCGGGGGCAGATCTTGGGTGGAGTCTCCTCGTCCCCGGTTTCCCGTGTTGACAAACCACTGATCACTGTTGTCCTCTCCTGGGTCGGGGGCTCGGTGACGACCCAGGCGTTGGTGGACTCTGGTGCCGGTGGTTTGTTCAACCTTCTTGCTGTTCTCCTTCGTTTGACATGTGCTGGCGGCCATCTTGGTTTCTGGGTTTCTTGTAGCCTCCCACCCTGCGGCTCCTCCTTCCCACTGGGAGGAGCTGGATGCCTAGCTCATATATATAGGAGGTCTGTGGCTTCAGTTCCTTGCTTGGTCCTCCTGTGTTCACATGCTTCTAGACTGCTGCTGCTTCTGGTTCCTGATCCTGGTTTCGTCCGACTACCCTGCTGGTTCCTGATCCTGGTTTCGTCCGACTACCCTGCTGGTTCCTGATCCTGGCTTCGTCTGACTACCCTGCTGGTTCCTGATCCTGGCTTCGTCTGACTACCCTTCTGGTTCCTGACCTCTGGCTTCGCAAAGACTCTGCTTCGGTTTCGCCATCCGTTTGGACTTTTGCTTTACAGCTTTATTTTCAATAAAGCCTTCTTATTTTCACTTATCCCTTGTTGTACGTCTGGTTCATGGTTCCGTGACAGATGTGCCGAATGAGCCTAGAAAAAAGTAAAACATGTAGACTATGTTATACTGGCAGAATAAAAAGACATCAGTATCCGCGGTGGATACGGGGACAAAGACAGACACATCAGTTGTAGAAGAAGTTATAAAAAAGTAGGTAATTATTTACATCAGTACAATAGGGCAGATAGGACCATTTCCCACCTGTGTGCCCGATGAAAAGTAATCCAAGGGAGGTGCTATGGCAAGTGGAAATGATGGTAAGTCCATGGAACATGGGCAAGCTTCAATAGACAGCATTGCTGAACAATTATACAAACATCCATCTGTGTGAGTGAGAATTATCACACATCTCGAGTAAATGAGAGTGGTATAATACCACCAATAGAAATCGATAATCCACGAGATGGAGCAAAGGCCAACTAGAACCCCAACTTTTTTTCTATAGCCCCTCTCTCAAAAAAATAAAAATACTGTGAAAACAACTCTAAATGCTTTGTGTAAATCATGCCTCATCAGCACTGCATCCCTCATATGTATATCAACTGTATCCGTTAGACAAGATTTTGGTTTCTCTTAGCCTCTAATGGCAAGCATGGATATTAAAGGGGTTATCCAGTAATATATAATGATGACCTATCCTCAGGTGGGGGTCCAAGTCCCAGCACCCCAATATTAGGCCTATTTCATGCGCAGATGGCAACACAACGGTTGATAAATGAGACAGGACTGCCCTTTTCCCTGCCCGTGCACCGTCCCCCTTATTTAGACATGACCTGAGTAGAATAAAAATGGGAAAAACTCACAGATTGCAGCGCAAAAGTTAGTAAATCCGCAACAGATATACACCAAAAAGTGCAATATATCTGTTCATAAGTAACCCCCGAAAATTACACAGCTCCCTTGCTGGTGGAGATTTCCATTCTGACAGACGGACCTGCACAGGTTATTAACGGTGGTGCTTCTGATGCCAGCAGGGAATAGATTAAGACCGGCATGTAATAGACCAGTCATGATTAATGTCCTCTAAAGATGATTTAGTGTCAGGAACCTGCCAGATATCGGTATGTGGACAATTGAATGATAAGATCAATGTAACATAAGGCGTCTTACAGAGACAAGTCTCCAGGATTCAGCAGGACGGTCCTGCACTGCTGCCATTGTTCCAGGACGCCACGTACCATACGGATAGAAGGGATCGGTAATAGATTATTCTTCCAGGGCAGACTTCTACTTCTTGTCCGGCTGATTGGCTGCTCTTCTGTAACTCCCTGTTGGTAGCATATAGAAGGTAAGTCTATGGGCATTGTAGTTGGCTGTTTCTGCTAAAGGGGTCGTCCCAGTTATTGAAAAAAAATCTAACATCAGCAATATTTGTGATAATATAACATATAATTACATATTTTATCCCCCACTGCTTCCAGTGCTGCCACCATGATTCTCTCCCCCATCCATGATGTCATCTTTGTTGCAGAGTTGCTGTGCCCATATACCCCGGATACGTAAGCAGCCCATCACTCAGCAGCATGTGAGACATGACCACTGAGGACAGTGATTGGCTGCAGTTGCTACATGGAATTTACATCAAAGTCAAGCCAACCACAGGGAGGATGGGAGTAGTAGTGCTGGAAGTGGCGTCTGTTTATTTGGCAGCAGTGATTACATCCCCATATACTCTACACGACTGATGCAACTACTGGCTTCAGTGGTCATGTGCCATATACTGCTAAGGCCAGTGAACGGCTGCAGTGGTGTCAGGGCTATAGAAGCATATGTCACTGCTGCAGCCAAGAAGATGATGTCATGGTTGTATTGGCCATGAGGGTTGTAGTGACAGCACTGGAAGCAATGAGAGATAAGATAGGTGAATAGATATTATTTTATCACATTAGATGTCCAGGCTGATTATTTAATGGCTTGGACAACACCTTTAAGTTAAACATTTTATTAATACACGAAGGTGACCATGTATAGTCAGTAATAATCTTGTATTATGGACGCCATTGATCTTTGCTCATTTATTCTTGTATTGTAAGATTCAATAAAGATGAAAAATGTATTAAAATTTGTTTTAAAAAAATGTAATAATAAGTAAATAGCAGCGATCCCACAGCCTGAGAATTATATGTTATTAAAATGTTAGAGAAATGTCATCCAGACACCAATATCGTCTGTGTTATAATAATCCACCTTGCTGCCATATCAATAATGGACGAAATATAAATAGTCTTCATTTTTATCCTAAACCTTTATTCTATATAGTAATGTATATGTAGTAACATCACAGCCCCCATGTCACATGACCAGTAATGTCCATGTGATGATGTCATAATATCACATAAGCAATAATGAGAATCTAATGATGTCACAAACGGGAAGTCATGAAAAGCCCAGTCACCCAAAGTTCCATTGAGGGTTTCTGTAGGCGTTTGCAGAGCGAGGATCGTTCTGTGCGATTTTTTGCAAATATGGCAAAAAGAAAGAGCTGGAAGCGAATTATCGTTCTGTCCGACACATCGGACAGCAGTGAGGATGAGGATTTACATCAGGTGAGTGACACTAACTGTGAACTTTAAATTATATGTTACAGTATAAACGTACTGGGCCAAAACTATACTTCTAGACAGGGGATATATTATACCAGTCCTTACCTGATCTGCATAGTATACACCAGGACAATAGCAAACACATGGCAGTCATTATAATTAGCATTGGGATTGTAGATTCCATAAGTGGGACCATTGTGCAGTTCTTTATTTCATGTTTCCTTATTATTCCAGACTCATCCAAGAAAGAAGCCGGTTCCCAGGTCTCCAAGACTAGAGGACGAAAATGGCTTCACCACCACCATCTTATCTGGACAACCAGGTACAGTGCTTTTAATGAGGACTTTTCATACGAAACAGAAAGATCGGATCTCTGCTGGACATCTGGGATGTTTCTCCAACCATAGATGTCCATGAGATAACTTACCATATAATGTCAGTGTGAATATGGACAGATTCTGGGTGGATTGCTGTGTAGATGTGTGCGGATGATTCACTTTCTTACTGTTTAGCTGTTGAGGTTTACCTATTGTTATTATACACATTTTACTTTTCATTCCACAGATACATCAATACCATCATCAAGCAGCGTCATTGGCATTGATGTCACCAGGTATGAAAAAAAATAATACACCTTTAATAATGGGCAGATCCAGGAGCCAAGCAGCTGAGGCCTCAATGGGAGTCATTTCTACTGAGGTCATCAGTGTACACCAGATCGTGTGGTTCTTGGTTACTGATCTACTGCCTTCCACCATGACTTGGCCATTATTTGATGTATTGTTAAAGTCCTAAGATTAGCCTCTCAGCTGCTGATATATCTTTCTACATTTATTTTCACAGGGCCAATGACATAACATCTGATGATGATGACGACTCTCAAAGTGGAGAATCTTCCACACCTAAAAGTAAGTTAAAAATCACTGTGTTTTCCAGTTACAATCCAGGTTTATGTTATTGGACACAGGGCATTTCTCAATTCTCTGTCCTGTTATTTGTTCTTCATAGGGATCAGGACTGATACAGGGTCTTCTGATACCTCTATAGAGAGGGACTCTCCAATTACCATCAGTGACAGCGATGATGAATCCACCATTACACCAGGCACTGCTGTCACAGGTCAGTTTGATATCATTCAAGTTCAACTAAATATATATTTGGCTGTGAATTCAAAGTTCAAGGGCCTACCTGTTCCCCTTTATCTCCTACTTATAGCCATTATCTCTGATCAGTATTTAATACCATATTGTTCACTCTTTTATTACTTCACATTTCTGTACAGATAAAGCACCATCTGAATGTGCGGAGAGATCCACTCCAGAGGAAAGGTGAGATATGTCGGTTTACTATTTACTATGGTAAAAGCCCCTGTAGCCTCTTGCTGGTGGTGGGATAAATGTAATTTCCTCTTCATATTTTGGGATAAGTAAAAGAATAGATATTCGGATGTTCAGAGACTGGACCTAAGGCTTGATGATTAATATTCTTTCTGCTTTCTTTCCAGGACACCTCTGTGTAATACTTGTGGCTGTGTCATTAAAGACATCACATCGCCCACATCCACTTACACCACCTTTTTCCAGGAGTTAAAGCAGGAGCTGGTAACAAGACTGTTCCATCACTACAACAGAACCACCTTTGAGAACAAGGTATCTTATTATCAGTTTCTAAATGACATGTCCACAAGGTCCTTATTACTTTGAAAGGACCATCGAAATATGTTTTCTCTTAGAGGAGACCTCTACTTCTATTCCTTACTGTATGGCCTCTTTCACACGACCGTTGTGTGCACCGGTGGCCGTTGTGCCGTTTTCCGTTTTTTTTCGCGGACCCATTGACTTTCAATGGGTCCGTGGAAAATACGGAAAATGCACCGTTTTGCAGC
Organism: Bufo bufo; assembly: GCF_905171765.1. Taxonomy (NCBI): domain Eukaryota; kingdom Metazoa; phylum Chordata; class Amphibia; order Anura; family Bufonidae; genus Bufo; species Bufo bufo. The sequence continues at coordinate 171,675,562 of NC_053396.1, read as the reverse complement.
CGCATCCGAGATCCGTGTTTCCTGGCCGTGAAAAAAATATGACCTGTCCTATTTTTTTCACGGCCAACGGTTCACGGACCCATTCAAGTCAATGGGTCCGTGAAAGAACACGGATGCACACAAGATTGGCATCCGTGTCCGTGATCCGTGGCCGTAGGTTACTTTTTATACAGACGGATCCGAAGATCCGTCTGCATAAAAGCTTTTTCATAGCTGAGTTTTCACTTTGTGAAAACTCAGAGCCGACAGTATATTCTAACACAGAGGCGTTCCCATGGTGATGGGGACGCTTCTAGTTAGAATACACTACAAACTGTGTACAAGACTGCCCCCTGCTGCCTGGCAGCACCCGATCTCTTACAGGGGGCCGTGATCAGCACAATTAACCCCTTCAGGTGCGGCACCTGAAGGGGTTAATTGTACTATCATATCCCCCTGTAAGAGATCAGGGCTGCCAGGCAGCAGGGGGCAGACCCTCCCCCCCTCCCCAGTTTGAATATCATTGGTGGCCAGTGCGGCCCCCCCCTCTATTGTAATAATAGGTTGGTGGCCAGTGCGGCCCCCCCCTCCCTCTATTGTAATTATTCGTTGGTGGCACAGTGTGCGCCCCCCCTCCCTCCCTCTATTGTAATAATTCGTTGGTGGCACAGTGTGCGCCCCCCATCGGCCCCCCCTCCCTCTATAGCATTAACAACATTGGTGGCCAGTGTGCGGCCTCCCATCTCCCCCCCCCCCCCTTCCCCATCATTGGTGGCAGCGGAGTGCCGATCGGAGTCCCAGTTTAATCGCTGGGGCTCCGATCGGTAACCATGGCAACCAGGACGCTACTACAGTCCTGGTTGCCATGGTTACTTAGCAATAGTACAATAGTAGAAGATTCATACTTACCTGCTGGTGGCTGCTGCGATGTTCGTGTCCGGCCGGGAGCTCCACCTACTGGTAAGTGACAGGTCTGTGCGGCGCATTGCTAAATGAACTGTCACTTACCAGTAGGAGGAGCTCCCGGCCGGACACAGACATCGCAGCTCCCAGGTAAGTATGAATCTTTTACTATTGTACTATTGCTAGTAACCCGCTGCCACCAATGAGAGGGGGGGGGGGGAGAGATGGGAGGCCGCACACTGGCCACCAATGTTGTTAATGCTATAGAGGGAAGGGGGGCCGATGGGGGGCGCACACTGTGCCACCAACGATTTATTACAATAGAGGGAGGAAGGGGGGGGGGGGCGCACACTGTGCCACCAATGAATTATTACAATAGAGGGAGGAAGGGGGGGGGCCGCACTGGCCACCAATGATATTCAAACTAGGGAGGGGGGGGGGGGGGTCTGCCCCCTGCTGCCTGGCAGCCCTGATCTCTTACAGGGGATATGATAGTACAATTAACCCCTTCAGGTGCGGCACCTGAGGGGTTAATTGTGCTGATCACGGCCCCCTGTAAGAGATCGGATGCTGCTAGGCAGCAGGGGGCAGTCATGTACACAGTTTGTAGTATATTCTAACTAGAAGCGTCCCCATCACCATGGGAACGCCTCTGTGTTAGAATATACTGTCGGAAATGAGGTTTCACGATCTAACTCATATCCGACAGTATATTCTAACATAGAGGCGTTCCCATGGTGATGGGGACGCTTCAAGTTAAAATATACCATCGGATTGGAGAAAACTCCGATCCGATGGTATAAAAGGGACTCCAGACTTTACATTGAAAGTCAATAGGGACGGATCCGTTTGAAATGGCACCATATTGTGTCAACGTCAAACGGATCCGTCCCCATTGACTTGCATTGTAATTCAGGACGGATCCGTTTGGCTCCGCACGGCCAGGCGGACACCAAAACGACTTTTTTTTTCATGTCCGTGGATCCTCCAAAAATCAAGGAAGACCCACGGACGAAAAAACGGTCACGGATCACGGGAAAACGGGACCCCGTTTTGCGGACCGTGAAAATATACTGTCGTGTGCAATAAGCCTAAGTCAGTGAATTAAATGTAGATGGAATGGACTTTGTTTTCTTTTTCCACTTATTTAGCTCCCTCAGGACTTACAAATAACCTGGAGTAAAAGACTAACATCTACAGGTGGTCGTTGCAATAATGTGCAGGATGGTATGGAGCGATATTCCATTATCGAACTGTCTGAGAAAGTCTGTGATTCTGCAGGTAGGTCTCACATCACCTCCATCTTACAGCTTCATATAACACCCTGTATATGGGGTAGAAGCTGCCATGAAATGTCCCACCTGTGACAGAAGTAACAGGCGGCTACTTGGGATGTAATACGTCTTTTATACTCATTATACATATAAATTATATTTTCTCTTTAGACCGAGTAAGAGACGCATTGGCGCATGAGATGTGTCATGCTGCCTGCTGGCTCATTGATGGAGACCTAAACGCTGGACATGGTCCATTATGGATGACGTATGCCCAGAAAGTGACCTGTGTACATCCGGAGCTGCCAAAGGTGGACATATACCACTCATATGACATCAATTACAAGTTCACCTACCAATGCTCCTTGTGTCATCACAGGTAAGAGGATATTAGACTTATAAAGAACAATAACTATGGGATGACTTCAGGGTGATCCTGCTGATGGTATTTTATTGTAATTAATACTACTTCAGTAGACTGATGCATGGGGCTGTTTTATGGGTAAAAGGGGTCAGTATGCGGCATATTCTATATTTTGTGCTGGGGCTGTTTTCCTGTAGCCAGTTATTCATATATTGGTGGAGATTTTCTGTTGTTGGTACAGTTTATATCTGTCCTCTAATGATCCATTTCTGCCTATTAACCAGTAATTTCTCTGTCTCCACAGCTTTGGGCGTTTTAGAACCATAGCTCAAAATAAAGCTTATTGCAGGTTTTGTGGGGGCAGATTACATCTCCTGACCACCAGCCAAAATGATGAACTTCCATCTACCAGTCATCATACTCCATCCAACAAGACCAATAGAGAGAACTATGGTAAAGCCAGGAAAGCAGCGTATGGACTCAGCCACCAAAATGTCATCCAGAAACTCAGTCCTGGCGCCTCTAGAAAGAGGAAGCATCCTTACTGAATCTCCTTAGTGAACACCTCTTTATCCAAGACTAAAGATCCTGCACCGGCCCTGCATGCTTTTCCGAAGACAGAGAATTTGGGGGAAGCTTGGCCTCTGCAAACATCGCAGATTACATGGCTTTATAACACATCATGCCTGTAAACATCAGTCTACATGAACATTGTCATCTGTGCCAGAATCCCCATCAATACGGAAAAAGCAAATGTACATCTAGCTATCGGCCAACTGCAGTGGAAAGAGAAGAGTGTGACCAGGAGATTAAAACAACAAAATATAAAAACAGAACAAAAAATACCCCTTTCCAAAGAATGTGCTGCTTCTTCTGATGCTGAAGATCCTGCTCAGGCCCTGCATGCTTTTCTGAAGGCTGTGGATTTGGAGGACTTGGCTTCTACAAAAACCAAAGAAGTAATTGATAACACCACCTGTCTACATGGACAGCACCAGAGTCCCCGCCAAGCCTGGAAAGAGCAGATATAGATACCAGCAATTGGCCTCTAGCAGTAGAGGAAGAAGAATGTGCCTAAAGAACAACTACAGCGCGGAGCCGACCATTGCTCCCTGTTTTCCCCCTTTACCCCTACCCCAAACTAAAAACATAAAAATACAAAAACCTTAAAAAAAACTAAAAAACTTTCCTTTCCCTTTTTTCCCCTAAATAAAAAAAATACATAAATCATCCTACCCCAACCCCAAATCCCCTAAATAAAAAAAACTAAAACATACCTCCGTGTGTCTTGTATTTTATTTTTTCTATCCTCCTGGGACTGGGGGCGTCCTCTTTACTACAATGCTATGAGGGAAGTGCTTGTGTTTATCACCAAGAAGTGTCAGCGTTCTGCAGATTTCTGGGTGACAAAAAGATCCAGAGATTCATCTGTTGCCTAGAAAGAGAGGGCAGTAAAATAAATCCTAGTTGCTGTTCCACATTAGACCAGAAAAAAATTAAAGATTAAAGAGGTTATCCAGCACCTATTATGCCCCCCAAAATGCCCGGGCACCTTATACGGGTTATTGTTACCCTGCTCCCCGGCACCAGTGTCTCAACTGATGCTCGCATGGCCGCTGCTGCATCTGCCCTTCGTGAGGATCAAAACATCTGGCGACGGGGGGTGGAGGGGGCAGTTAATAGCAGGACCAGACGGGGACCAGCCTCCCTAGTGCAGCATCCCACTAGTGTACATGGGCTCTGCAAAAGCTTGTTATGTCATGTGTTGTATCGTGCTGAATTTTATTCCTATGTGAAATCCCTGTTACCAGGCAGTCAGGTGCACTACACACATTCCACCACTAGATGGGGATAGCACCACAGTATATATAGCTCAGTTCAGGCCTAGTCAGTTGGTAAAATGTAGGAGTTGGAATTAGAGTGTGGAGGTTGAAGGAGATGGAGTGAGGAGCAATGGAGAAGGAGAGGTCCACTCTCCACTCAGCTCTCTCTCTTAGGCTCCACGGCCCAGAGGAGCCAATTTATATCTCAGTGTTAAGCCAAGAAAATATCAGAAACAGGCGTCGTTCCACTAGAGAACAAAAAAGAATGGCGTACCATAGGGTAATAACGTTAAAAGATGAATAAAATAGGTATCTCCACTGGGGAGGCTCACCTGATGGAGTTGTGCTAGTTTAGGCACAACTCTAATGAGGACATACAGTCATGTGAAAAAATTAGGACACCCTTTGAAAGCATGTGGTTTTTTGTAACATTTTTAATAAATGGTTATTTCATCTCCGTTTCAACAATACAGAGAGATTAAAGTAATCCGACTAAACAAAGAAAACTGAAGAAAAGTCTTTTCAAGATCTTCTGTAAATGTCATTCTACAAAAATGCCTATTCTAACTGAGGAAAAAGATAGGACACCCTTGCCCCTAATAGCGAGTGTTACCTCCTTTGGCTGAAATAACTGCAGTGAGACGGTTCTTGTAGCCATCTACCAGTCTTCGACATCGGTCTGAGGAAATTTTACCCCACTCCTCAATGCAGAACTTTTTCAGCTGTGAGATGTTTGAGGGGTTTCTTGCACGTACAGCCCTTTTCAAGTCACCCCACAGCATCTCAATGGGATTCAAATCTGGACTTTGACTTGGCCATTCCAGGACTCTCCATTTCTTCTTTTTCAGCCAATCTTTGGTTGATTTACTAGTATGTTTTGGGTCATTGTCATGTTGCATGGTCCAGTTCCGCTTCAGCTTTAATTTTCTAACTGATGGTCTCACATGTTCTTCAAGCACCTTCTGATACACAGTAGAATTCATCGTGGATTCTATGATGGTGAGCTGACCAGGTCCTGCTGCAGCAAAGCAGCCCCAAACCATGACACTTCCACCTCCATGCTTCACAGTTGGTATGAGGTTCTTTTCTTGGAATGCTGTGTTTGGTTTACGCCAAACATGTCCTCTGCTGTTGTGTCCAAATAATTCAATTTTGGACTCATCTGTCCAAAGAACATTATTCCAGAAGTCCTGGTCTTTGTCAACTTTATCGCTGGCAAATGTCAGTCTGGCCTCGATGTTTCTCTTGGAAAGCAAAGGTTTCCTCCTTGCACACCTCCCATGCAAGTTAAACTTGTACAGTCTCTTTCTGATTGTAGAGGCATGTACTTCTACATCAACAGTAGCCAGAGCCTGCTGTAGTTCTCGAGATGACACTTTAGGGTTTTTGGATACCTCCTCTTTTAGCATCTTGCGGTCTGCTCTTGGGGTGAACTTGCTGGGGCGACCAGTCCTGGGCATGTTGGCAGTTGTTTTGAAAGCCCTCCACTTGTAGACTATCTTCCGGACAGTGGAATGGCTGATTTCAAAATCTTTTGAGATCTTTTTAAATCCCTTCCCAGACTTATAGGCTGCTACAATCTTTTTTCTGAAGTCCTCTGACAGCTCTTTTGCTCTCACCATGGTGCTCACTCTCACTTCAACAGTCAGGAGCACACCAAACTAAATGTCTGAGGTTTAAATAGGGCAAGCCTCATTCAACATGCAGAGTAACGATCTACTAATTATGTGCACCTGGTGTGATATACCTGTGTGAGATCTGAGCCAATTTAAGAGGGAATACATGTGAGGGTGTCCTATCTTTTTCCTCAGTTAGAATAGGCATTTTTGTAGAATGACATTTACAGAAGATCTTGAAAAGACTTTTCTTCAGTTTTCTTTGTTTAGTTGGATTACTTTAATCTCTCTGTATTGTTGAAACGGAGATGAAATAACCATTTATTAAAAATGTTACAAAAAACCACATGCTTTCAAAGGGTGTCCTAATTTTTTCACATGACTGTATATTGAATTGCCATAAACTCCTTGTAACGGATGGTGTGCAGCCCGGGATGGATGCTCCTGTTCAGCTGTGCCTGGAATCCCGCAGAAAGCCAGTAATTCAAATAAAATAAAAAAGTATCCTACGGCACAAGATCATCCAATGGTTGGAGTAATAACGATTCTTGTTTATTTAAGCAAGTGGTACAACGCGTTTCGGGGTTTAACCCCTTCTTCAGGTACAATTGTCTTGCATACATACAGATAAAAATGCATACATTTAAATACAGTAAAAAACTGCCAAAAACACACACAAGGGGCGGGGTAAGGGCGGGTCAGTGGGCGGTACTGAATAAGCTTTCAAAGCTAGGTGGACAGAAGGGTAGAAAACCTCAACTACTTGTTAAACTTATTTTTAATATGTGACTTAAATATCCCTAGCCAAAGGGAGATCTTTCACGATGTTGCGATTGCCATTATTTGTTATAATACAGGCGTAATTCAATATGGAATTCCGGATGATGCAGGACCTTAAGAGGTCATGTGATGCGGTCACATGACTATACCATGTGACCGCCATCAGTAGGAGACCGCGGGAGTCTGGGAAGAGAAGAAAAAGAACGGCCGCTGAATGCAGGGGGCGGTCACCTGAGGAAACCACCGGTCACGTGTAAAGTGACATCACGCTCCATCTCTTGGTAACTAGACGCTACGGCAGCGTCATATGGGGGGAGTGTCAGGCCGGACTGGCTTGAAAAGCAATGTGTTCGTGCTACACCTGTTAAATGCAGTGGGACCTAGCGATACATTCATGCTGCACTGGCTGGACGCAATGAGACCTGTTAGGGGGACATGATTTTGGACTAAAACATAATGAATGTTAGATGAATGGTATATAGTAGATAATTAAAATATTAGATAAATAGCATTAAAAACCACTAAAAATAATATTGAGCTATATTACGAGAAAGCCAGAGAGTTAGGTGATTTAAAAAGGAAAAATTATATATATTAATTTCGGACATCTAATGATCTACAGTGTAATAATTGAAAGTGAACTGTATTAAATGAAAAAACTAAAATATAAAAATATTTAAATTAGATTAAATATATATATTTGATGTATAAGACACATCTATTCATTTCATAAGATAGCAGCAGGAGCGGGATGCGAGGAAATTTAATTATATATATATATAATTAGATGTAATTATAATGTCTGGTTTGTTGAAAGACTTGATATTGTTTGGTATATTAGGTGCTGTGGGGGGGAAGAGGTGAGCGGAAAGTGATTGTCCATTGTTGATATGAGAGAAAAAAAAAAGGGGGGGGGACTCCATGGGTTGTTGGGGCTAAATTGTTGGCATGAATGGAGGGGGAAATATTGGGTTTAATAGATTGATTTCAAAAGCCTCATTGAGGCCGTATGGTTTTAAGCAATTTAATTTATAAATCCAGAACATCTCGCGTTTCCTCAGAGTCTGGATGATATTATAACCGTTTGATCGGACTTGCTCGATCGGGGTCAACGTAAATTCCAAAAAAGAACCTTGGTGATGGACAGTAGCATGTCTGGAGAGGCTATGCTGGAGGAATTTTTTCTTCACATTGGATCTATGTTTATTGAGTCGATTGCGCAAAGTCTGAATGGTGCGCCCTACATAACGGAGATTGGAAGGGCATGTGATAAGGTAAATGATGTTGGATGATCCACAATTTAATTCGTCCTTAATTTTAAAAGATTCCTCATTTTGGCCCAAAAAAGAGGTGGTGATATTTAGAGATCTACAGCAGAGGCATCTTGGTTGGTTACATCTAAAACTCCCCGGGGTCTTGATACCAACTTGGCTGGCTGCGTCTTCACGTTTTTTCTTCTGTTTGCTTGGGGCTAGCATATTCTTTAGTGTTTTTGCTCGTCTGAATACTAGAGACGGTTGTTTCGTTATTTCAGAGTTCAGGAACGGATCTTTTCTTAGGATATACCAATGCCTAGACAGAATTTTCCGGATATCTATATGATTGCTGTTATAAGTGGTAAGAAAATTGGTATTGTGGTATTTGGTATCGTTTCGTTTCTTGCTTCCCACCAAACATTCCAGTTGCGTCAACGCTTTTGCCTTACTAAAAGCTGTATCTATGACATCTGTCGGATAGCCCTTTTGTAGAAATCTAGACCGAATTACGTTACTTTGTGTGACAAAATCTTCGTTCCTGGAGCAGTTACGCCTAATACGTTTAAATTGGCTATACAGAATATTTTTCTTCCACTTCTTGAAATGCTCACTTGAATAATCCAAGTAACTGTTGCAGTCCACTTCTTTAAAAAATGTTCGTGTATTGATGGATCCATCATTTATATGCAATTCTAGGTCAAGATATTCAGCTTTGGATTTGTCACTTATGCCTGAGAAAGTCAGACCCCAATCGGTGGAATTCAGCTCCTTGATAAAATCGTTTATTGTTAAAAGGTCTCCTTCCCAAATTAAAATCAAATCGTCGATATAACGACGGTAAAAAATTATATTCCGTGTCCAATATTTTGATTTGTAAATAAAAGTATCCTCAAAAGCCCCCATAAAAAGATTAGCAAAACTGGGGGCGAAACGCGTACCCATCGCGGTTCCTTTGGTCTGTAGGTATAAATTATCCTCAAACTTAAAAATATTATGAGTCAGAATGAAATGAATGCTCTTTAGGATGAAATCATTTTGTTCAGCTGGTAATAGGTCATCCGTATCTAGAAAGCCTTTTACGCATTTTATACCCAGTTCATGCTTGATGTTCGAATAGAGTGATGTGACGTCTAGGGTCAGCCAATAGTATGTCTCTTTCCATTCGATATTCCGTAAGAGTTGTATTAGGGTAGTGGAATCTCTCAAATACGATGGTAATTGCACTACATATTTTTGTAGAAGGATATCGACGTAATGGGATAAATTGCAAGTGAGTGATGAAATGCCTGAGATGATGGGACGGCCGGGGGGATTCAAAATACTTTTATGGATTTTGGGTAAATGGTAAAAGGTGGCAATAACTGGATTTGTGACATGAATATAGTTATATTCCTTTTTTCTCAGAATGTGAGATGCTGAGTTAATGAGAGTTTTGAATGATTGTTGATGCTCCATGAGGGGGTTTTCGGTCAACTGTTGATAGTATTCCGTGTCGGACAAAATCCGATTTGCCTCCTTGATATAGTCATTCCTATCTTGGAGGACAATGCCACCCCCTTTGTCCGCATTGCGGATTATTAGATCCGGATTATCCTGAAGCTGTTTAATAGCCAGTTTCTCATTGGCACTGAGATTGTGTTTCTCAATTGGTAATTTATCAACTGATCTAAAGTCATCTAAGACCAGATCATAAAAAGTTGCAATAAAATTCCCCCTGTGGTGTAGAGGGTAAAAATTAGACCGTGGTCTTGGATCAGTATTGATGAAACATTCTTGAGGTGTGGACTCTGCTGATGCTTCCATTTGCTCTGCCTCTTTTTTATTATGTTTCGCTGTGATGTTAAAGTGTCTCCTTAGAGTGAGATTTCTAATAAAATTGTGTAGGTCGAGGAAGAGGTTAAAACCATCTGATTTTGTAGATGGACAGAATGAAAGGCCTTTAGATAGAACCTTCTCTTCTTCATGGTTCAACAGGTAATTAGAAAGGTTGAAGATCTTTCTCTCCTTCTGATAGCGTGCTGATTTCAGATTCTTCTTTTGGGCTTGGCCCCCCCTACTTCCTCTCTTACATTTTTTCTTTTTAGATTTCTGGTTCCCAACGGACGGAAGTAGTTGGTAATCGTGACCGTTGTTGGGCTTTTCAGTATTGGGTAGGCTGAGACTGGTGTGAGTAGGGGGGGTAAAGATAAAAAAGATAGCTGTCCCTTTGTCATCTGTAGAGAGAGATCGGAAATGGCCATGGCTCCAAGGTCTAGATCTGTATCTAGACAAGTTTGTCCTGTAGGTGGCGTCGTGAATCCTGTAGGAGCAGTGTCCGGTCGGGTGGGGGACTCACTGTGTATTGTGAATAATGAATCCAATTCTACTGATGTTGACGGGGATACTGAGGTAGTGGATTGCCTGGGCAGCGATTTGTGTGTAGAACTCTTAATGAAGGAGGTGGGAGGTAAATTCAGGGGTGCACAGTTGGAGAGGACTTCTTGGCTAAAAAGGCTTGAAGTTGGAATGGTGGTGGGGGGGAGGGGACCCTCCCATATTGATTGTTGTGGAGTGGTGGGCCGTCCTCGGGGATATCTCTATGACAGTAGATGGGGTATCAATTGTTTGGTTTGGATATACAGTATCACGTGGAGTGGGCGAATGATGTAGGTTAGATACATGTTGGTTGAACCGCTGGTGGTTCTTCCCTGGGTGAGCTCGATATCTGGTAGCATCTTGTTTCTTAAGGGGTGGGGCATGTCTGCTACTGTGGGTATATGTATTTCTATGCTGGAATCTTAAATTGCCCTGGTGGGCAGCATTTACTGGTTCGTTTGTGTTCTGAGCTCTGCCCCTTTGATGGATGGGGGGTCTCTGATTGTTCGCTAAAGGTTCATTAATATTAGTGTGAGGTTTTAACCAATAATGGATGTTGTCTGTCTCAAAATCAGTTCTATCCCTTAACAGTTTTCCTGCCTTTTTGTTCAAAATGTATTTTTCTATGGCCATAGCTCGTGCAGTAGTCGATCTCTCATATTTAGTGAAAGACCGGTGTGTTTTAAATCTTAAAATCTTGCTATGGCAGTCCATGATTTTGGTGTCCAGGTTCACAGCGATTTGTTTTCTCTTCGCTGCAAGTCTGGACATCAAACCTCTAGCACATGACAATAAATAGCCATCCCAGTCTCTAGAGAAATCTGCATCATCTTCAAATGAATGTTTAAAACGTAAACGGAGTCCCCTTGGGACAAGTCCTTCTGAGAGGTAAATTTCAAGGAATTCAGCATCCAATTGGTGCTGGATTTCGCTAGTCATTAATTTCTGTGTTTAGAGCCGTACCTGGTTTAGGCTCAAAATCACTGACCGAACACTGACAGTGTGAATAAGGCATAAGGCCGCCTGCACATGGTGCAAATTTATGCGCCAGAAATCCGCACCAAAACAGCACATAAATCCGTACTGTTTATCGTGTTTTGGTGCTTTTTTTTTTTTTGCTAATCTGATGTGCATTTTCCGCAGATTTCTTCCTTTCATTGAAAAGGGTGAAATCCGAATAAGAAGTTGACAATAGCTGGCATCCTGCAGATTTTCCGTACAGCAGGTCAATTTCTGCACATAAGAAAAAAGCAAAGGGGGTCATTTATCATGCTGAAATACGTATATTAGTCGTATTTGAGGCACAGATTGCGGTGCAATGGTCCATTGTGTCGCTCACGCCCGGTCTAAAATTGTGGACATGGCGCAGGCTGGCCCGTCTCATATACCATTTTCTACACCTGCTTTAAGCCTCATTCAGATGTCAGTGTTTCACGGACGTGTGATGTACGTGTTCTCCACGGACAGCACACCTCCCCATTCATTTGAATGTGTGTATTCACACATCAGTGTTTTAGCACGGTCCGTGGGTCCGTGTTTTCAGCACGGATGCATGTCCTATCTTGATCCGTGTTCCCGGATCCCTCTTGCCCATTACAGTCAATAAGTTCATAAAAACCACTGATGCAACACGGATGCCATCCATCTTGCATCCGTGTTTCACGGATCATTAAGAAGAGATGCTTTGAAAATTATTTTTCAGCTGTTCAGTGTCAGTGAAACACGGATGGCACACGGACAGCAAAAAACGGACCCACGGACCAAACACGGATCCTTCACGGAAAGCTTCACGGATGCATCACTGACCACCTGCTCACGGATTTGAGCGCGGATACGGACATGTGAATGAGGCTTAAAAAGACTCCGACACAGGAGAAGATTAGTAAATGTGACTAAAACAATGGGCCTCATATATCTAAACTGCCTGAATAAAACTGTTTTAGTTGCCCATAGCAACCAATGAGAGCTCAGCTTTCTTTTTTTTCTGAGTCCTTTAAGAAATGAAACGTGAGCTCTGATTGGTTGCTGGGGGTAACTATTACAGTTTTGATAAATGAGGCCCAATTAGTCTGTCCAAACAAGGAAACATCAGACAAAACCAGGCACAAACCACAATAATAAATGACCCCCACTGACTACACCACTAATGCAGGAAGTGTGAATGAGACTCACTAACAACTACCCCTTATATGTTATATGTTGCTATGTAGTTGTACCCTTTTGTCGCCATGTAGCTCTAGCCTAAATCATGCTCACTGCATTGACTAAGTGGCCATGTAGGCAACTAATGACCTAGACCACAGAAATTCTTAACCCTATCCCCCCCACACTGCTACACCAATGATAAAAGAGAGGGGTGCAGATATTAAAGGGGTCCTCAGGGACTGTTAACCCATGGTCAGGGGGCTGCTACTCACTGTGACAAATTAAAGCAACAAAAAACAGCGCTGACCTGTCTCTGTCACTTCCAGGTAGGGTTGTCACCTTTCCCCAAAAAAAATCCCGGCCAAGTTAAGCCACACCCTAAAGGGGGGGGGGAAGTGTGGTTGTAGGGGCGTGGTTTAACACAGGGTGTTAAGTCGCAATCATACTGTGGCTCCCAAAAATTTTTTTGCCCCTTTTAGTGCCTCCAGAATTAATAATGTAGTAAGTAATAGTAATGCCTCCATTAGCACCCACCCAGAATTAATACTGTCCACATTAGTGCCCCCAGTAATATTAATTCGGCCATTACTGCACCCCAGAATTAATGCCCCCATTAGTGCCGCCCAGTAATAGTAATGCCCCCATTAGTGCCCCCCAGTAAAAATAATGCTCCCATTAGTGCGCACCAGTAAGAATATTGCCACCATTTGTGCCCCCAGAAAGAATAATGCCCCCAGATTTTTTTTGCCCCATTAAGAAAAATGTCCCTCATTTGTGCCCCCAGGAAGAAGAGTGCCCCCATTAGTGCCCCTAAGTAAGAATAATGCCTCCCATTATTGCCCCCAGTTATTATAATGCCCCCCATTAGCGCTTCAGTTAGAATAATGCCCTCATTAGTGCCCCCAGTTAGAATAATGCCCTCATTAGTGCCACTAGTTAGAATAAAGTCCTCCATTATTGCCCCCAGTTTGCTTCTGGAAAAAAAAAAAAAAAAGGCCCCCTGTGTAAAAAACAAAACAAAGAAAAAATACTCACCTCCTCCACTTGATTGTGCTGCGGTGAACGCCCCCTGCTGACTGGAAGCTCAGGAAAGGACCTGCGCTCCAGTGTGATGGCGTCTCACAGGTCCTGTCCTGAGCATCCAGTCAGCAGCACGAGCAAATGGAGGAGGTGAATGCTTTTTTTTTTTTTATTAACATGAGGGAATGGAAGCGCTTATTAGTATCAGTCCGCACAGAAAAATGCACTTGATACTGGCACATGGGGGGAGGCACCTGATACTGGCACCTGGGGGGAGGGGGGTTGGCACCTGATACTGGCACATTGGGGGGGGGGGAGAGGGGTTGGCACCTGATACTGGCACCTGGGGGGGGAGGGGGGGTTGGCACCTGATACTGGCACATGGGGGGGGAGAGGCACCTGATACTGGCACCTGGGGGGGGGGGGGAGGGGTTGGCACCTGATACTGGCACCTGATACTGGCACCTGGGGGGGGAAGAGGGGTTGGCACCTGATACTGGCACCTGGGGGGGGGGGGTTGGCATCTGATACTGGCACATGGGGGGGGGGGGGGGGGTGGCACCTGATACTGGCACATGGGGGGGGGGGAGGCACCTGATACTGGCACCTGGGGGGGGGAGAGGGGTTGGCACCTGATACTGGCACCTGGGGGGGGGAAGAGGGGTTGGCACATGATACTGGCACCTGGGGGGGGGGTTGGCATCTGATACTGGCACATGGGGGGGGGGAAAGAGAGGCACCTGATACTGGCACATGTGGGGGGAAAGGGGTTGGCACCTGATACTGGCACATGGGGGGGGGGGAGAGGGGTTGGCACCTGATACTGGCACATGGGGGGGGGAGAGAGGCACCTGATACTGGCACCTGGGGGGGGGGGGGAAGAGAGGCACCTGATACTGGCACATGGGGGGGGGGGGAGAGGGGTTGGCACCTGATACTGGCACCTGGTGGGGGAAGGGGGGGTTGGCACCTGATACTGGCACATGGGGGGGGAGAGGGGTTGGCACCTGATACTGGCACCTGGGGGGGAGGGGGGGTTGGCACCTGATACTGGCACATGGGGGGGAGAGAGGCACCTGATACTGGCACCTGGGGGGGGGGGAGAGGCACCTGATACTGGCACATGGGGGGGGGGGGAGAGGGGTTGGCACCTGATACTGGCACCTGGTGGGGGAAGGGGGGGTTGGCACCTGATACTGGCACATGGGGGGGGGAGAGAGGCACCTGATACTGGCACCTGGGGGGGGGGGGGGAGAGGCACCTGATACTGGCACATGGGGGGGGGAGAGGGGTTGGCACCTGATACTGGCACCTGGTGGGGGAAGGGGGGGTTGGCACCTGATACTGGCACCTGGGGGGGGTTGGCACCTGATACTGGCACATGGGGGGGGGGAGAGGCACCTGATACTGGCACATGGGGGGAGGCACCTGATACTGGCACCTGGTGGGGAGAGAGGCACCGGATACTGGCACATGGGGGGGAGAGGGGTTGGCACCTGATACTGGCACCTGGGGGGGGGGGAGGGGGGGTTGGCACCTGATACTGGCACATGGGGGGGATGCACCTGATGCTGGCACATGGGGGGAGGCACCTGATACTGGCACCTGGGGGGTCAGGGGGGGGGTTGGCACCTGATACTGGCACATGGGGGGGGGGGGAGAGGCATCTGATACTGGCACATGGGGGGGAGAGGGGTTGGCACCTGATACTGGCACCTGGGGGGGAGGGGGGGTTGGCACCTGATACTGGCACATGGGGGGGGGGAGGCACCTGATACTGGCACCTGGGGGGGGGAGAGGGGTTGGCACCTGATACTGGCACCTGGGGGGGGGAGAGGGGTTGGCACATGATACTGGCACCTGGGGGGGGTTGGCATCTGATACTGGCACATGGGGGGGGGGGAGAGGCACCTGATACTGGCACATGGGGGGGGAGAGGGGTTGGCACCTGATACTGGCACATGGGGGGGGGAGAGGGGTTGGCACCTGATACTGGCACCTGGGGGGGAGGGGGGGTTGGCACCTGATACTGGCACATGGGGGGGGGAGAGGCACCTGATACTGGCACCTGGGGGGGGGAAGAGAGGCACCTGATACTGGCACATGGGGGGGGGAGAGGGGTTGGCACCTGATACTGGCACCTGGTGGGGGAAGGGGGGGTTGGCACCTGATACTGGCACATGGGGGGGGGAGAGGCACCTGATACTGGCACATGGGGGGGGGAGAGAGGCACCTGATACTGGCACATGGGGGGAGGCACCTGATACTGGCACCTGGTGGGGAGAGAGGCACCGGATACTGGCACATGGGGGGGAGAGGGGTTGGCACCTGATACTGGCACCTGGGGGGGGAGGGGGGGTTGGCACCTGATACTGGCACATGGGGGGATGCACCTGATACTGGCACCTGGGGGGTCAGGGGGGGTTGGCACCTGATACTGGCACATGGGGGGTGGGAGAGGCATCTGATACTGGCACATGGGGGGGAGAGGGGTTGGCACCTGATACTGGCACCTGGGGGGGAGGGGGGGTTGGCACCTGATACTGGCACATGGGGGGGGGGGAGAGGCACTTGATACTGGCACTTTTTTTTGTGGGGGGGGAGGTGGCACTATGATACTGGGACATGTGGGGGGGGGGGGGGAGAGAGGCACTTGATACTGGCACATGATGAGGGGGCATTATGGGGGACACTAGGCCGGCAGCCTATCAGAGGCCGGACACTGAGGGGAATCTACTGGGGCACTATATATGGGGCATTTTATACTGGTACATTATGGGGGGCACTAGCAGGAAGGGGGGAGAGGAGCACTATGGAGGCATTTACTGCGGGCACTATATAGGGGTATTTTATACTGGGACATTATGGGGGCACTATGGGGACATTAGCTCAACTGGGGGCATTACAAGGGGGTATTTTTGCACTGTCACATTATAAGGAGAATTATTACTACTGGGGGGGGGGGGGGGGGGCATTATGGTGGGCTTTATTACTCCCACATGGTATGACCCCCTAGTAGCAGCACCAGCCTCTCCCTGCTCTGCGACCCCACTGCCCCTTCTCCAAATCCTTATTATGAAATCTTTCTCATTAGGATAAAACACAACATCAGCTCCGCCGAGCCCCCGGCCAAAGTGTTGAAGTGGTGTCCGAGATCCCCAAGGGTCAAGTAACTGTAAGTTTTCATGTGAGATATGTTTGTTATACACATATAGCCAGGGCCGTCTTTTCGAATGGGCACGCTGGGCAGTTGCCCGGGGGCCCCACTTGCCTGGGGGCCCGCCTGCCCAGTGAACCCACCAGCCAACTTCCCAACCGTCATTTAGCAGCGTTGCCGCCAGGGCCGTCTTTACCAAGGGGCAAAAGGGGCAGCTGCCCTGGGCCCAGTTGCTCCTGGGGGGGCCCAAGGCAGCTGCCTCTTGAGCCCTGCTAGCTACTGCCCCGGGTGTCAGGCTGTCGGCTACACAGGCATCATGATCGTACTGTGTTAATGATCTTAATTCTAGGACCTTAATGAGTTTTGATCTAGGACCTTAATGACATCATTACCATGTGACCAGTAACCTAGCAATTACTGGTCACATGGCTATGAAGTCATCACAGGTCCTATCAGGAGTGTTGCAGAAGTTAACTGTGGAGCTTTTCTGTGTAAAGATTACATCAGAAAAAGGTGACATGGGGTTGTTATTTTAATATACTGTAAACTACTGTATAGTGGGGTGCTGTGTACTGTGTGGGGGGCTGTATACTGTGTGGGGGCCTGTATACTGTGTGGTGGGCTGTATATTGTGTGGTGGGCTATATATTGTGTAATGGGCTGTATATTGTGTGGTGGGCTGTATACTGTGTGTGGGGGGGGGGGGTGGCCTGTATACTGTGTGGTGGGCTGTATAGTGTGGGGGGCCTGTATAGTATGGGGGGCCTGTATAGTGTGGGGGGGGCTGTATAGTGGGGGGAGTGCTATACTGCTGTACTGTATAGTGTGGGGGGCTGTATACTGTGGGTGCGGTATAGTGTAGAGTGCTGTACTGTATAGTGTGGGGGGCTGTATCGTGTATAGTTTGGGGTGCTGTATACAGTGAGGTGCTGTATAGTGTGGGGGTCTATACTGCTCTACTATATACTGTGGGGTACTGTATAGTGTGGGGTGCTAAACTGCATACTGTGTGGTGCTGTATACTATAGGGTGCTATACTGCATACTGTGTGGTGCTGTATACTATAGGGTGCTATACTGCATACTGTGTGGTGCTGTATACTATAGGGTGCTATACTGTATACTGTGTGGTGCTGTATACTATAGGGTGCTATACTGCATACTGTGTGGTGCTGTATACTATAGGGTGCTATACTGCATACTGTGTGGTGCTGTATACTATAGGGTGCTATACTGCATACTGTGTGGTGCTGTATACTATAGGGTGCTATACTGCATACTGTGTGGTGCTGTATACTATAGGGTGCTATACTGCATACTGTGTGGTGCTGTATACTATAGGGTGCTATACTGCATACTGTGTGGTGCTGTATACTATAGGGTGCTATACTGCATACTGTGTGGTGCTGTATACTATAGGGTGCTATACTGCATACTGTGTGGTGCTGTATACTATAGGGTGCTATACTGCATACTGTGTGGTGCTGTATACTATAGGGTGCTATACTGCATACTTGGGGGTTTACATCCACTTTAATCATACAACTAAAAAAACGAAATAAATATAGATATATATATAAATGTACACACACTCTGGTGCTGGTGGGTAATGCTGGTGTGGGTACTGCTGGTGCTGGTGGGTATTAATGTTGGAGTGGCGTGTGTACTGCCTGGGTACTCTACATTGTGACATCACAAAAAAAAAAAAATGTTTGGGTTTACATCCACTTTAAGTTATTAGTGCCCCTCAAGTTTTGACTGTAATATCTTATGTGTCCCCCTTATATAGCAATCTTAGAGTTGCCACTCGTTCGAGGAAGTGTAAAAAAGGTGAGGAAAAATAAAGTTTATTACGTGTTGGTGAAAATAACCTTTAGTGCAGAAATGAAACGTAATGTTTTGAGTGGAGCACAGAAGAGGAAAAAGGCTGCAGAGGAGAAAGAGAAAATGTGCAAACTTCCAAAACTAACATCTTGGCTCAATCCAGGTGCAACGTCAGCCAGTAGTTCTGCTCCTCCAGATGTAGCATCCACATCTACATGCACTCCAATTCCAGCAGAAATACCAATGGTATCATTACCTGATCCTACTGCTGGGGAAAATCCACAAGAGGAAATGCCCAATAAATATCGCCTTATTGATAATTTGCATTTTTATTCTAGTGCGTGATTGTGTAGACAGGGCCCCAGTGCACTGTATTGCCCGGGGGCCTATAATGCTCTTAAGATGGCACTGCATATAGCCTACACTGTGCCACACAATATACAGTATACCGCTACACTGTGCCACACAATATACAGTATACCAGTATACCGCTACACTGTGCCACACAATATACAGTATACCGCTACACTGTGCCAAAGGAGTGGGGTTTACACAGGAGGAGGAAGGTGCGAAGCGCGCTGGAGGGGGGGGGGGCCCTTACAAATATTTGCTGTGGGGCCCAGTCACTTCTAGTTACGCCCCTGTCAGTACCCCCATATCAGACCTCAGATCAGACCCCCATATCAGACCTCAGATCAGACCCCCATATCACACCTTAGATCAGACTCCCATATCAGACCTCAGATCAGAACTAAGATAAATTAATAGCTTTCTGCTCTGCTGCCACTCTGCAGATCTGGCTGTCTCTCCTGCAATTACTGCTCCCTGGTCTTCTCCGGGCCTGTGCTGTACTGTAGCCTGACTGCGTGCAACATCAGGTCATAGGGCACACGCATTACATCCTGATGCTATAGGCAGTCAGAATACAGTGCAGTGTCCGGAGGTAGATCTGGAGGTTAATGAGGGGCCTCATTAGCAGTAGGACTATAGAGAGTATGGAGGGTCCAGGTAGATAACTTCAGAATATTGTGGTCAAGGGTGAAATCCGCAGTTAAAACCACAAACATAATTGACATGCTATAAATTTGGCAATATGCAGTGCAGGTCAATTTCCGCACAGAAAAAATGTGTAAATGAGTGTAAATGAGACTTGTGTAACCCCATACACTTTGCTGGTACTGTACTGTACTGTACATTGCAGTTTTTCAGCATGCAAATCTGCTTGGAAAAAAAGGCACGTATTCTGCAATGTGTGCAGGTGGCCGAACGGTGGAAGCAGAGATTTAAGTGCAGAAAATATTCATGAAATCTGAACGAAAAAACGCACATAAATCCGCACAACAATACACTATAGGGACATCATGTCTACCCACAACCACAGCTACACAGAAAGTAAGTGTACTGCAGGGTGCGCAAAAATAGATGTTCTCCTCCTTAGTGACACTATGGTGCCAAGCTGGGAATGTGACACACATAGCACATATGGGAGGTCTGCTTACTCACTAGACACACATCATACATGTATAAACATACATATGCATACACATACTTTGTACACATGATTTACACACTGTACACACGATTTAAACTCTGTACACATACATATAAGGACTGTGCAAACATGCATATACGCACTATACACGTGTCTACACAACTATGTAAACAAGCATATACTCCAATACTGTACACAGGTAAACACTGTAGCGCAAAAATGATCTGAATATAGAAATTTCTAAAATCCAAAATGTATCAAATAATGAAACAATATACAAGGCATTCTCTAATATACAGATAAGAACCAAACACTTTCTGGATCAATATTGTAATAATACAAATCTATACCTCAGATGAAAAAGATGGACTTTAAAGGAGTAAAGAGGGACTTGGGTTAGAAGTAGAGACTGTCCCTCCAAAAAAGGGACACTTGTGAGGTCTGACCGTCTGCACTGGACACAATTACACACTCCCTACTAACTACACTGTAACTTTCCTCTTTCCTGTAGTTTTCCTCTGTACTGAGGGCAGCTTCTGTCTCCACTGATCAGTGGTTTGCAGCTTCTGTCTCCACTGATCAGTGTTTGGTAGCTTCTGTCTCCACCAGCGGCGTCACCAAGGGGGGGCCACGGCCCCCCCTAAATCACGCTGTGCCCCCCCATGTGCCCCCCCAACTAAAATGCCCCCCCAAATGAGCTGCCGCAGCCGGGCACAGGGAGATGAGCGCTTCCATTGCGCTCATCTCCATAGTCATCTGCCTGTGCTAGTGCGGCGGGGCAGGGGAGGGAGAGGCGTGTCCCTTCCCCTTCCTCTGTGTCACCGTGCCGCCTGAGCCATACAGTGCGGGACACAGGCCGGAAGAGGCCTGCATCGCATCGCTGACATGGAGGTAAGTATAAGTATTATTATTTTTTTTTATATGTACAATAGTTTTACAGGCACATTAGGGGGGCTCTTGTTACTGGCACATGGGGGGGGGGGGCTCTAAGCTCTTGTTACTGGGCTATCACATGATGGGGGGGCTCTTACTGGCACATGGAGGGCTCTTACTGGCACATGGGGGGTCTTGTTACTGGCACATGGGGGGGCTCTTGTTACTGGCACATGATGGGGGGCACTTATTTCTGGCACATGGGGGGGGCTCTTGTTACTGGCACATGATAGGGGCACTTATTACTGGCACATGGGGGGGGGCTCTTGTTACAGGCACATGGGGGGCTCTTGTTACTGGCACATGGGGGGCTCTTGTTACTGGCACATGATGGGAGGGCTCTTGTTACTGGCACATGATGGGGGGGCTCTTGTTACTGGCACATGATGGGGGGGCTCTTATTACTGGCACATGATGGGGGGCTCTTGTTACGGGCACATGGGGGGGCTCTTGTTACTGGCACATGATGGGGGGGCTCTTGTTACTGGCACATGATAGGGGGGCTCTTATTACTGGCACATTATTGGGGGGAATTATTATTGGCACATTATTGGGGGCACTTATTACTCGCACATTATTGGTGGGCACTATAGGGGCATCTACTGAGGCCACAAAGAAGGGGTATTTTATATGGGGGGCTCTGTACAGTAGCATTTTATACTGAGACACATTATGGTGGATACTATGGGGAAGGGGGGAGAGGAGTACTATGGAGTCATCTACGGGGGGCACTAAGAAGGGGTATTTTATACTTGCAAATTATGGGGGAAACTGAGGGCATCTACTGGGGCACGATATATACGGCATTTTATACTGGTACATTATGGGGGGCACTAGGAGGAAGGGGGGAGAGGAGCACTATGGGGGCATTTGCTTGGGGCACTATATAGGGGTATTTTATACTGGCACATTATGGGGGCACTATGGGGACATTAGCTCAACTGGAGGCATGACAAGGGGGTATTTTTTGCAATGTCACATTATAAGGAGAATTATTTCTACTGGGGGGGCATAATGGTCGGCTTTATTACTCCCCCATGGTATGACCCCCCCTAGTAGCAGCACCAGCCTCTCCCTGCTCTGTTATCCCTCTGCCCCTTCTCCAAATTCATATTATGAAATCTTTCTCATTAGGATAAAACACAACATCAGCTCCGCCGAGCCCCCCAGTAAAGTGTTGAAGTGGTGTCCGAGATCCCCAAGGGCCAAGCCAAGTAATTGTAAGTTTTCATGTGAAATATGTTTATGTTATACACATACAACATACACTGTGCCACACAATATACAGTATACCCCTACACTGTGTAGTCTGTTCTATAAGCACCATTGTTCTGTGGCGGCAGACAGAAAATAATCTGGCAGTGCCCTCCCGAGACTAGGCTCTGGATCCGCCACTGTCACCGCTTCCATTAGTGTACATTTCTTCTAAACTGTAATCCGTATCCTCTGACCTGCCGAAATCAGCACTCGCTCGGTAACAACTAACAGGCAGAGCCTGTAGGCTGTAGCCTGGCCCTGTTACCGAAGCTAGCTGAGTGGTGTAAGGTTAAGTTTACTAATAGAGATAAGCGGCCGCTTAATCCTGATTTAAAGTTAAAGTTACTGCAGGATATGGATTACAGTTTAGAAATGTCAAATGTGCACTCCTGTGAGAGGCAAGGAGGGAGATCTGTGGATGACACTGTTATAGGGAGGGGGATCTGTGGGTGACACTGTTATGGAGGGGGAAATGGGGATGACACTGTCATGGGGTGGATCTGTGGATGACACATATAGCATAAGATGCTATATACGGTATGTGTCATCCACAGATCCCCCTCCATAACAGTGTCATCCACAGATCCCTCTTCATAACAGTGTCATCCACAGATCCCCCCCCCCCCATAGCAGTGTCATCCACATGCAACTAGGACATGTTGAAATCGGAGTAATTTTATTTGATTTTTTAAACCACAGACAGCAGAACTTTTCTTCCCTGTTGCAGTTTTAGGTATTGGGTAAAGTATCACAGCATTTCTAAGCATACTTATGTAAATGTTTCGTTGTTATAGCTGCCCCCCCTACTTTTGTCCTGGCCCCCAGTGTGCCTTCCCCCCAAAATTTGAAAGCTAGAGACGCCACTGGTCTCCACGGATCACTGTTGTGAAGCAGCAGGTTGAGGGCAGGGAACTGCTGACTGACGGCTCCCAGTAAGACAGTGCTGGAATTAGGGTGTAAAAGGATTAGTAGCATGACCCTTCGTAGAAAGCCTGCAGCAGACAGAGAAGAAAAAATCTGCAGGTCAATGTTTAACATCCCAGAGTTATGTTACGAAACTCTTTTACCCCGCTACAACCTGTTAAGTGTATCTGCATTGTCATCCTGTGTAATTTAACATCATATCCTCACTAATGTGCATTGGAATCCTTGTTAAATATACTTTGCTGTAATGTCCATGTGCACCAGCAGGTGGCAGCAATGTGTTTACCAGGGACTTAGTTCAGTTTAGCATTTCTAGACTGGAATAGTTTATTCCAGTTTAGCTCCCCCCTCTTTGAGCAGAGTGGGCTCACCCATGTCCTGCCTCATGGGGAGAAAAAAAAGTTCAGTTAGTGTGCCAGCCACCCCGGCTAGGGGAAGGTTGTGCAAGTAGAAGCTTCCAGATATAAGGATCCAAGCCAGCATCTTGTCTTGGCTGAGACAAAAGATCACCATTCCCAGTCTGAGCCCTTCAGCCTCAGCTTGTGACAAGCAAGCAGCCACCTCTAGAACTCCAGGAAGAACCATACCCTGTGAGCATAACTGTGAGTACCATCCAGAGACCAGGAGAAGCCAAATTCCTCCTCAGCTAGTCAGTCCCAAATACAGCAGAAGATAGTAAGCGCAGAAGATATAAATTCCTGCCACATTACAGAGCCACAAGCAGATGACTTATCCTGTAAAGAGCTCCAGGCACATGATAGAAGCAGAAGATAGATTCCTGCCATACATTGCTAATACCTGCTGGGACTTCAGACTATTGCTGTATCTCATATGGATTACTGCTGCATCAAGTAAAGACCAGTTTGAATTATATTCCAAGTCTGGATCTCAATTATTGTTACCAAAACCATCAATTACGCCTACTAGCAACACTCATTTTATTGCAAGTGAGCCAGGATCCAGGAGTGTGTTGGACAGATCTAAATTCCTCTCAGTAATTGAGGGGAATAGAGAAATAGGAGAGAAAAGGGGCGCACAATAGGGTAGCATGTATATACAGATACAATGATAATATCATAGGAATTGTGAAGGCTCACCTTTTTTGGTTGTGCAAAATTTAGGCACAACTCTATTGAAGGCTTTAGAGTGATGAGACTTATCTTCCGGAACTGCAGCCGCAGATTGTGAGTTCTTTTTGATGGGATGTCCAGTCCCACAAAAGGAAAAATGGCAATAAGAGAGAAATTCTGCTTCGGCGCAAGTCCACAAATGGAAACGGTCTCACAAGTATGATAGTTCTTCTTTAATGGAAACAACGCGTTTCGGGGAGTGAAACTTCCCCTTCATCAGGTTTCATAGTATTACAATAAACAGACAAATATTTATAGGTACAGAATAACAAAAAACAACAAAAAAAACGCCAAAAACAAGTACCTGGGGCCCGCCCCCTAGGGGCGGAGCTACCTTCAGGTGTCACTTCAGACATCAGGTAAACTCAATCTAATCAAATCTCAGTTTCGTTTATACAAATCTTACTATGGTGTAATCCCATGTAATTCTGTGTAAGTTCAATAAAAAAACGAGTATCCTAAACATTTATTTCATGTAAAGACATTTCTGTGTATTTAACACATATACATCATGTGACTGCAGGAGGTCACATGATCGGACTGCAGGCTGGAGACATGAGCATCCTCTGGTGATTGGCTCTCTCTCTTATGGAAATGCAGGGGGAGAAGGAGAGAGGCCGATCACCAGGGGCTCCTGTCTCTGTATGTATGAATACTTTGCTGTCTGCAGGAGGCCGCCGGCCAGGGGGCGTGTCGGTCTGTGACGTCATGACCATGTGATCGCAACCTTGCGGTCACATGGTCCGTTGCCAGGACAACAGCAATGCTTTGGTTTCAGGCCACAATTAGGTGATATGAAAGAGCTCTGCCCTGGTGTATCAAGGGGATTCAATAGACCAGGTTACAGCTCTGTATATTGATTTAGGATAGCTCTGCATATTACATATGCTTGGAGTGCATACTAAAATTATTATTATTATAAATGAGGGGTAAAAAATGAATGAAAGGTAATCACATAATTATCAGATAATTAATAGATAATTGACAAAAAGGGTGTGTATAAAATTAATAGATAGTATGAATAAAATCCTCTCCATAGCCGCTTTGATGGCCTTATGGTTCTGATTGTATGTTGTTATAAAATTGTACCCATAGGGACTGATTTCGGTGTTTCCCTTCTCTTTTTTTGTTGCTGGGGCCAGACATTCTGATTGTGTAAGATCAGCTGCTTTTTGTCTTGCACCCATGATGATGTTTCTTGGGTATCCTTTTTGTTTGAACCTAGATGTTAAGGTATCGCATTGTAGTGTAAAGTCCGTATCTAATGTACAGTTTCGACGGAGGCGCTTGTATTGGCTAAAAGGAACGTTGGCTTTCCATTTCCTGTAATGTGAGCTCCGGAAATCGAGATAGCTATTGCTGTCTACCTTTTTGAAAAATGTACGTGTCCTGATTTCTTTGTTTTGTATAAAGATCTCTAGATCCAAAAAAATCTATTTTTTCCGGATCATACCTTCCTGTGAGTGATATGCCCCAGTTGTTTGTATTGAGGTGGGAAAGGTAGGAGACACCGTTGACACTATACCCACTATTATACAGAGACATTACACCACTCTGGCATTCCTAACCTGGTACGTGAGTTGCAACACCTTAAAGGGCCCTGTGTTAGTACCCTGCGCACGTTGCAATTGGCGTCACAAACAAAAACTATTAACTATCATTTACACCTGACCCAGTCATTGCATATTATAGCGTCAGTGTGCATTATTCCAATCCGGCTTACTGCAAATGGATGTCACTAAATAGTATGGGGTCAATGAGAGCTATAGACAACAGCTTCACACATCATCAGTAAACAGTCACACAGCTAACATGCATAACTTATGCCGTTTAAAATAGGTGCAGAGCGGATTGAAGGTGGTTGATTGATATATGGACATCCCAAGCTTTATATATATTGAGCAGCAGCTTAGAGGTCCGGCTAGGCTTCTAATGCAGAGATCCTATTGTGTGACAACTGAGTCCTATTTGGAGCTTACTGCCTCACCTCACTTTAACTATAGCTTCTACAGTGCCACTGCCTCCCACAGACCTAGTTCTAGGAGCACAACCCTGGTGTTTGTAAAAGGTGTCCCGCCTGAGGCGAAGTGCTCAACTTGCCTCATGGACAATGTGTAAGCCGTGTATCGGGGTAGGCTCCCCAGGATACAGCGAAGTCACGAACGAGGACAGCAATTCCAACACGAGCTTTTGCCAAAACAGTAGTTTACTTAAATGTGGCAATGAGCACAACCACAAATGCTGGGAACATACAATAAATTTACGTACACGCATTCCGAAGATGGAAGTCGGAGGAAAGTGCGGTAATTTACCTACTGGCGGGCACAATTAAGCAGCCACGCCTTAACTGTTATTACACTAAAAGATCAAGAACAACTATTTGGGTGTGTGCTATGGGCTAGCCTGCGGTGCAGCACAACAGCTTACAGACTTAGAATGCTCTGCAGTATTCCCAATCCCATAACTGGTCATGTAGCACGTGCCTGAGTATTCCTTCTGAGCAAAACGCCAGCCTGGCTTCAGTTTGTGGGGAAGTTTATCAGCTCTCCAGTGTGAAATGTCAAATTAAATTGTGGAGTCCTTGCAATGAACAGCCAGCAACACTTGTGGACTGACACAAACAGAAATCCTATCTAACTAACTACAGGCCTAGTCTCAGTCTCTAGGTTCCTAGGCGCCAACACTGTAATGAGGTGCGTGCACGATCTTACCGACCCAGGTCTGCTCTGCCTCAGTTGGTGGCTGTGAACCGAACAAAAGCTTCTCCAACAAGTATGCGGTACCGCAGTGTATGTTGCTTTGCTCCTCAGCTCTCATCAGTCTTCCTGGAAGCAATCCTCGTTCCTCTGGACAGGATCAGGGCCTTGTACACACTCAGCTTCACTGGGCAGTAGTTCTGGTCACCGAATGATGCTACCACAACTGGAAATCGACGGATCCTCCTCACACACAGCTCCTGTATCCTCTTGCAAGCTCTCCCCAAGATGGCTGCTCTATCTCTTCCTCTCCAGGCGTTTGTAGCTCCACCTCTCAAAGAATATAGGACAATATTCAACAGTCTGAAGCTATGTTTAGGAAGCAGCAGCATCTTGTGGCCAAACAGCAGAATGTCAGTCCAGATATTTAACTTAATTTACACAAACAATGTTCAGACAATAAGAGCTGTTTCCTCATCTCACAAGTGAAGCCCTGGCTATGTATTGCACCCAGTAGAACCATTTATGGAGCGCATAGGGTTAACAATCCTGGCTTAACTCTTGTAGTAGTTTGGACTGGCTCTACCCCTAGCTCTAGTCAGTGATAGGGAGAATTTAGAAGGGAAAGGAAGCTGTGAGTTGTGTTACCTCTTCTTAGGCCCAAAAAGCTACAGAGACTTACAAAGAAAAAAGGAGGGAACTAGAGAACCGAGAGTCTGCATGGCCAAGCAATGGAGTCAGTAAGGTAACCTGTTTCCAAAAGCAGTTAAGACTTTACCACAGTGAAGGGAACTTTCAAGACACGGGTTCAACCCTGGACATGACTTGGACAGTCTTATCTCTAAAACTCTGTATCCTTCAGTAGACATTACAGCCATGTTCTATCAGTGGGCATTAACCAAAACCAATAGAAACATGAATAAATAACAACAAACACTTATATATGGATGAATAATGGCCACGGTATTTTTTAAGGGGTTACACAATGATTATAATTAAAACCTTTAATTCAATAAATAAATAAATACCAAAACTGTTAAAATATAAACCATTAATAAACCATCAAGCTGAACCATATCCACCCAGCGTGAGCTTGGAGACTAAACCCCCTCTAATAAACACCATGACAGTTCCAAAAGTTAAAGTAAAAGGGTGGGAGGGTGGGCGCTGGTCTTCTTTCTTCTGAGACTTGCACAAAACCTCAGATGGTTCAGTCTTATAAAGGGAAAATCTTGAATAACTTGAATAACCAATTAGCTGTTGTCCAAGATGTCCCCAACAACAGCTGAAGTGACCAGAACCAGCTCATACCAGATGTACAGCTTGACCTAAAAATAGCCACTTGGTAAGTCGACTGTAAAACAAGAGAGAAATCAGGGGGGGAGCAAGCGGACCGTACCAATACCAATAAAACCCGCAGAACGGTGCCACCATGTGTCCCCCAAGCTAAACGCTCTGGCGGGCCCTATCAAGAGTACGATTGCCCGCCTTTAAATCTGAAGGAAGCGACTTAGACAAATAGAGAGAGAGAGACATATGTCGTATCCTTATACATTATTATCTGGTTACAATTATTCTGTGTACAATTGGAACGGTGTTTCGCTGTTGTTGGATGTACTACAACTCCTATTTTGCACATTTATTCTGCTGCATCTGACCTAGTTACTGACTCCTGCATCATACTCCGTCCATTGCACTCTACACACCCTGCCTTTCACCCATACAAACACTTAACATCACGGGCACCCTGACTACCATCAGGCAAGAGCCCCAACATCAATGTGTGCCCCGGAGGAAGAAAGGGTGCAATCTCCTTTCACTGAGTGGCTGTAGGGAGTAACGATTTGAGGAAAGTCACTTTGATTGACTATAACAGCCAGAGCCTCTGTCACCTCCCATCCTCCACTCTCGCTCCTCCAGACCACTGTGGAACCTTTAATATTCTGTCCTTATAACAAACTTCAGATCACCTATAAACTTAAGGTATTGACACCTAAAGCTGGATGACAACCAATGCAGGTATCTTTAACCACGGCATGTGTCTTTTGGGGCAGCCTGGCCAAAGACCCTAGCAGGGAATTTCCTGGTGGGTTTATGATCGGTGGGCCTCCCAATTAACGCTCGTAGCATCGGGTCTGTATATACCTAGCTGGTGGTCGAAAGTTCTTGAAAATGAGGTGCAAGTCACTTTCCTGAATTCAAGTGTATAGACACCATGAGTACGACGATACAGTTAAATACTGCAGCGGGGCAGGGTAGCAGATGGCTGCCTGCCCCAGCCTACACTTTGATAGGCCACAGCCCAGTAGGCCCGAAGCCTATGAAAAAAAAAAAAAGAGTCCCATGTATAACTTTGAGCGCTGCACCTAAAGAGATCGGTCAGTTCTCCAACAGTCAAATAGTTCAATACTGAAAAGGTGTGTGCTGCTCTATTAAATATAAAACACCACAATGTAGACAACAACTTAACATCATCTTTTACAAGTTCTCCCAATGAAGATCTTCACATTCTATGGGTTGTATCGTTCTTCCTTGCCGACCAATATCATCTGAATGTATCATTTTCATAAACCGGCTTAACAATATAGTGACCCACAATAGTGAGGAAGCACTGCGATACACACTCCAGGGTTTTATTATACTGGCAAAGTTAAAATAACTAAGTGCATGTAAAATCACAGATCCCGCTCTGGAGCGACTCGAATTTCAGGTCAGCTTCTTTCAGGACATAAACAACCTTTAAACCTTCCTCATCCCCAAAAATTTTTTGGATGAGGAAGAATGATACAACTCAGAAGTGAAAACCTTTGTTATAAATACTTCCCTATAAACATCATCACACATATGGACATGCGGGCACATATGGACATGGGACCAACACAGATGCCCTCAGCTGCCAAGTGCACATGTAACAGGCAGCCAGTTTCATAGGTACAAATCTGCTGACAGATGCTCTTTGTCTCGTACAGTGCTAAGAAATTGTAAAAAATTATAGATAAATGGTAGTACGTGTAGAAGGTGACTTACTTTACCAGTGAGGGGAATGCAGGATAAGCTCAAGACACTTAAACCCACTACTCCCTCGCCGAGATCACCTTGAAAGTATGGTAAACTTCAATGATGTAGCTAGGACTTCAATGGAGAGTTAGGAAGTTTTTTTATTTTAAATCAGCTCAATGCGTTTCGAGGACAATAGCAAGTCCCCTTCTCCAGAAGCATAAGAGCATACTCATAGCCTAAAAAGACACATATAAATAGAGATAAAAATGTATTGTCTAACCAATGGAAATTCATAAATGCCCAAAAAAATGGAAAATCAGGAAACGGCAAATGATGGGAACGTCATTTCTGGTTTCGGACCACTTTGACAGAGAGGGTATTGCTAATAACACAAAATATAGCCCTTTTTTATATATTTATTATCAAATGGTAATCAGTTA